>NC_137454.1:389088795-389688795 GCF_964235325.1 Thermobia domestica | reverse complement strand
CTATATGTTATATAATATTATTCATAATTTATTATTTTAGACTGTAAAGTCTCTCATTAACAATTCTTTTCCCAATGCCTTTGCATTATAGCTTAATAGTAAAATATGTAGGTCAATATGTAGACCAGATTCGATGCCAGGACCATCCAGTAGAATATTGATAAACCAGTCAGTTACTTTACAAAGAGTCAGTATCTGTGTCATATTCTCTCTACTAGTTTTTAATTTCTGTTCCTTTGAATTTCTGCTTGAAGCTTAGTGTTCTTCGAAGTAAATAGTGAAGTGATGTTCTACTTTATTTGACGTCATTAAACGAGCTTGAACTATGCAACGTTACCTCCTTTCGTTCGTTTCTCTTTTTCTCTGTATATTTCATGATAACATCCCTAGAAAATTGTACAAGTCAAATGAAACTTGAAGATTTCGCAATCGGTAAGGGGTGAAATGCGCCTTCCTAGTTAGAATATCACCAGAAGCTGAATAAGAACGTATAATCTATTTTTAAAAAGGCACAAAAGAAATACAAGTTAGTTTAACGTTGACATCCTTCTACTTATGCAACCTAACTAGCATCTGTTATTCCCTTCGCTGATTGCATACCCACAAGGAACTCTCAAATCCGATACTTGCCCCCGTAAACCAAAATTCGTGGTTGCGCTACTGCAAATAGAAAGTTGTTGCTTTTGATGTGATAATTATAGTAGTAATAGTAGTTGTAGTAAATACAATAGAAATAGAGTATAATATTTTCTTTAGTTCTTTAAATGAATGTTTGAAATTTAAAAGTGCCAAGACAAAATCGGACGTTTAAGCCAGTATATTATATAAAGAGAAATTATAACAATTTATTCAGTGAAAGGATACGTGTGTTGAGCAAAGAATAGGGAATTCAAACGTAAAAATTACATAGAGTTAGACATTATAGGCATATGTTATTTGTTTTTTCCTCCACAGAATAGAGACTAGTTCAATCTAAAATACGTTATATTCATCTAAATGGCTCAATGGTAGAGCGTTCACCTGTGGTGTGTGGGGCCCCTGGTTCGATCTCAGCTCGCACCAAGCAAACTTTGTGGTGAACAAACACCGTGTGCGTGGGTTTTCTCGAAATTGTCCCGTTTCCTCTCACTCTATTCATTCCATTCATTTCTCCTCTTCACCGTCTTTTTTAGCTTAGCCGGCATAAGCGTGGGGCGTAAAGCTCAAAGATTTCATTTAATTTTTTCGTCTAAATAGATGTATCAATTCTGGCATGTACGGACTAAGCTTCGGAAATACATAATTTTATATATCTCTATCGAAAAGCACGATTTTCGACAAGAAATATGAGAACCAGGGCACCATTCACCTAATGGGACTGAGTTGAAAAGAGTAACGATGATTCGCGTTAGTGATTTTTGAACTTGCACTGTCGTTCGCTAACAGTATAGAGTTCACCTGTGGGTCACTATAAATAGATTGTGTTAAATGAACTCTCTCTCACAACGCGGTAGCTTCGGAAATGGATAAACAGAAACTGAAATCCAACGACTAGTTGCTTTGTCGGAATTAACTAATTTAGGATTGAGTGATACTTTCTAAACGGAGAGGTGGTGAAGCTAAAGAATGTTTTATCCTGACGGATGAGTGTTACAGCATTAATTGTCATGGAATTATAGCAATAAGCTACCGCTAAAAAGGTAACGTGTACTGTAGACCATTCGAATCGTTCTTTCATCATTTGTGTCTTAATTGAAGGAGAAACTACTTGATACTTTGGTGCTACGTGACTTTTTATAAGATAGAAAACTAACACTTCGTTTTAGTCTCTCTGCGAAATATAGCGTTTAAATGTGGCAATGTCGTCTCAAGATCAAGTATTAGATCAGGAATCTTCGGAAAAAAAATATTTCAACTGCAGAAACTAGAAAACTTCTGAATTCACCAAACCGCTCGATAAGTAAAAGAACTAAATTGACTAAATATCCTATACAACAAACTTTTATTTTGACACCTGACTTACGGAAGCAATTCGTTTATGTCGGTTATAACAGTGTTGTCCTCGAATGCATAAATTGCAAAAGACGAAGAAAAGGAAGAGAAAATAACAAATATAATTTTCTTCGTCATTTATGGGTAAGTATTAATTTTAATACGACTTATTCTCTTTTGAATATTAATGGTACGGCCTTAAAATGACTAATATGAGGATACATTTATTTAAGCAGAGAATTCTCTTGGAGGGCACCAACTCGCAACAATCGAGGTTACCTTAAGTTGTTCTTATTACTACCAAAATTTCGAAAATACTCCAGAAGAGCAACATGGCTATAGTATTATCCTTTTTATTTGACCTTGAAGTTACCACGCTGAAATGACAACTGTCATGCAACAAAACATGTTTCGGGTGTGTTCGGACTAAGATTTCTTGTTTATAGTTTTAGCTCGGATTCATTAGCAGAAGTTCTACAGCTCTTTTTCAATGTCTGTCAACTAGGAAACGCATAACATGATTGCAAAACTTGCAAAACTTAACGCAATTATTTGCATAATTGATTATTATTTTAAAAAGAAAGACAAAAAGGTTGAATTGATACCTAGGCGTAATTAGACAGTTTTTAACCATTTTAGTAAGTGCTATCAATAGAATGTCACTCATTCATGATTGTTGAACTATTAAAATTGTATTTTATCTCCAACCTGGTCATTATATTTTAGTAATTAATGATAGGTATTCAAAAGAAAAGAAATAAATATGTTACAGTTACACTTTTATAACTGAAGAGGAAATCTATTGTTCTAAACTATAGAAAAGTCAGGTAAAAACGAAATTGTTTACTAGATGGTGATTGTACTTAAAAATACAAAAAGTATACTCCAATGTGTACTGCTGATATAGTAATAAGGTCCAACGTGCAATACGACATAGCAGAATAGGTCTGTGTTGTGTTTACTATAAAGTCATATGTTATTTCGTAAATTGCACTGTGTGCCTGTTCTATCATGCTGCCAAATATCTGGCTTATATGCAAATCAATAGCCAATTGATATTCTTTTCTATTAGCCTGTATTATTTGTATTTAAGTTGCAAAAAATTCGTATTTTAATAATTATTTCGAAGAGGCAGCAATTGTAATTTAGTAGGAATAAAACTATTGGCTTACTACGATGTCTGAAAATTGATAAATACTACGTATATGAATTAGTGTACGGTCAGTATTAGTAGTATACGAATTAGTATTAGTCTATTTTCAGCGTATGAATACCCAATTGAAACTCTCAACGACATTTAATACTACAGCCATTTTGATGTTCAATCCAATTAATTTACATGGCAGTTATTATTCTGTTTTCTTAGAAACATGTGTTCTTGAGCGGTCTATAGAAGCATCCAATAAACACAGAGTGACACTTTGGAATAAAAACTTCCACCCAAATAAGTTTACAATTCCGTTCAAGATCCAGTCTTCTCTTGCTCTTCCACTTATTATTTATACAAATCATCACTCCACCTTTATGAGTTATGCAGTCTTTACGATGGAGAAATTATTTGAGAGATTAGTATCACTTTCGTTCATTGATTCATTTAGTCACGATTCAGTCACTCCGAAGCAATCCAGTTCCCTTATCTCGCCTAGGTTGATTGAACATTCAAGTAATTTGTTTTTAATACTACGAACATTTTGGTAATATATGTTAAAAAGCACTGGTGGAATCAGGACCCGGTGGACCAGGGTTTACGTAAATATCACCGCAAAGGAGAACACAAAAGATAATAACGTACTGTTTTATTCTTTTGATTCATACCTTGTCCCTCAGTCACTGATAGTTCCCCCGTCGCTATTAGGTGTAGCTAGGGAAGCACATGGCGATCCTCTTGGTATGCAAGCAGCAGCATTGAAATAGAAAGATCTTTCACTACACTTAAGTACATGTTTCATTGGCAATAATTCACTTGAGAAGGTCACCGCACCGAAACTATATGACGACACCAGAGCATGCACATAAACTCCACGTCTAACCACCAAAAAAGGTCAAGGCAAAACTTTGCATCGACCTAGAACTTGACGCCATCTTGAGATGATGATGACTAGTTTGCCTATTTCTATTATGAATTTCTGAATAATTATGATCTTCCCTATGTTGGTAGAGTAATAGAAAAGGTTCTACCCGGCCTTATTTCCACCGTAGAAAATAAGACGCAAATAAATAAAATAAAATTAGAGAATAAGCAAGTACTACCCGATGTCTGGTCTAGTGTCGAACATTACGGAGTACCAAACGGCGTAGAGTTGAGTCCAACTGTAGGCTTTTCTGTCCATTTTCCCCAAAATTTTCATCAATTTTACAAGATAAATACATATCTGAATGGTAACTAAAATAAGGCTATGGTAAATGGCAACTACTTTGTCATTCCGTTCCCAGAAGTGCATTCACAGAGGGGCGTTTTGTGTCCACTTTGTGACAGACTTACTGTCGTGGCAAAAAGTATAGATACACGAGTTTAGATGTGAATAAAAGTTTACTTGTAGATGTGGATAAAAGCAATCTATACCGAAATTTGGCTTATTTCATTGTACGTTTAACCATGTAAAAATAAATTTTTAATTTTTTCCTCTTTAAAATGTTTGTAGATTGAACAAAACAGTTATTTATTTATTTATTTTTTTAACATTTCCATCGGAGAGGTCAAGGGAGGGAGATAATGCATAAATTTTTAATTGGATCATAACCAAATTTTGGTTCTTCTTAAAGAAGCTTATTTGAATATGCATTGCAAGTTTTATTCTGATCTAATAGTATACAAACAAAAAAAAAAAAGTTGTACATTTTGTGAAACAACTCTTTCTTAGCATTGAGTAGTCATAGCAATACGGAATTTGTTTTGCTACGAAGTGCAGGGGAAACTAACAGTAAGTTTGGCCTTTGAATATTTATTTTATATGAATCTATATTCAATCACGTTATTATATGAGGAGAAAATACCATAGCCATCGTCGAAGACAATGCGGTTGGTAGAGGACACCCGTGCGACGTTGCCAAGTTGAACAACTATCGCGCGTGCCGTGCTATTAAACCTGTAGATTTTTGTTATTTTGCATTCTGAATTACAAAAGTCTGTTTTCTCTCTTTTTCGTAAGGAAGAAAATACTGTTGTTCTTTTCTAATTCAAAATGCAAAATAATAAAAATGCACAGGTTAAACAGCACAACACACGTGATCGTAGTTTAACTGAGCAACATGACACATGTTTTCTCAGCAAAACTCATTGTTTCCGTCGCCCGCTACTGTAATTTCTGCGCACATAACAACGTGATTGAATATAGATTCATGTAAAATAATTATCGGCTATCTAAATGTTGAATTAGAGTCGTGGCAAAAACAAGAAAGCTCTTCGTGGGTGGTTTCGGCAATGTCCGAACACTCGTATCCTCTTACTAGTGACATTGTAAGTAAATGTGTATCCACCAACGTTGTCATAGTTTTGGTCTCTGTTATACTCTGATTTATGACTTACACATGTGGGTTTAAGAGGTCACTTTCCTCTCTTTCTTTTTCCCCTTGCCGTGGGTTTGGGATTCCACTTTGCTCTTTTCTCCCCCTCTTCAACGAAAGGTACATGCTCTATTTTGTGCTAATACTTGTTAAAAAAAAAAAAGAAAAGAAAAGAAAAAAAGAAAGAAAAAAGAAAGAAAGAAAAGATTTTTAAGTACACGACAACATCAATATTTTAATATTTCAGAGTACACCATACTTTTATTGTCTGATCTATCTATAGCAAGAAATCATGTGTAATATTCACTATTTAATGCAAATGCCATAATTTATTCTTAAAAGTATGTATTAAAATACAAAATATACACCACTTTAAATTATTAAGGAGAATGAATTCTGTTATTATTTATTTTACCTTTTACTTATTATTTGTCAGAATCCTTTCCAAATATTTTCTCCATTTCTCATTGTAATATTAAAATGCATTCAAACTATACCTAGATATTATTATTATTATTATTATTATTATTATAACAATACAAGAGAACAGTTTTTCCGCTAATAACTAGCCATGGTCGATCCTGGATACACTCGATCTATACCCCGTGGCCTATACATAACACTAAGCATCATTTCTGTCTTTATCAAATAACGAAGAGAAAGAAAATTTAATATTATACCTATGTTCTTCCGGTATCATGAGGAAAAATCAGTGAAAGAAAATTAATTTAGACAGCCTATGCTCTAGTGTACAATTTTATAAAAATAATCGATGTAAAATATAGTGTAATTATGTAATAAAATAATTAAAAATAATGTAATAATTTAATAGACTGTAAAATATAATTGAAATATACTATTCCTAAATTTTTGATCTCTTGTTGCCTTATCTATTATGTAAATTAGAAAGTTAGGTACTTCTTCATCATGCATTTCAGATATTATCATTCGACTAGAATTGAAGACACTTTTATATAGATTAAATCTCTCTCGGGCTTTTTTTTTTTTTTTTTTTTCAATAGATGCATTTATGTTTATCTTTAAAAAAAATGCACAGTCCAAAATGTATTTCTTGCCTTCTTTGTTTATTTCATTCTTTCTATATGGAGAACAGGGAGAGGAACAAACATTGACCAACTGGCCTGCACATATGGTTCGCTCCTTCTTAACGGAAGAAGAAAGATATTCTGTTGAAAGCAAGGATGTTATAAATAGAGGATCTGCCCATATGTATTTTCATCCTATTAAATGGATGAAGCCAAAAAAACAACCGAGCATCGGCACGTCTGATTGGCTACTCTCGTTTCTGCCATCGTCTGATTGGATACTTTTGTTTCCGCCATGATTGTTGGCTCAAAACATTGCGATCCTATTGGGCGGAGTGGGCAGAGTAGGGGTGGAGAAACTGTGACGTATGGCTTCAAGATTTTGTTGTAAGGACAGATCCTCTATTTTATAAGATCCTTGGTTGAAAATGTCAAATAACAAAGCAACACGAAGCACTCGCAGCTTCCAGGCTACTTTTTTCTTCGCCAAAACATTTAAGACATTCCATTCCTTACTCAAGTAACAGAGATCAGCTTTTACCCACCCTCTCCTATTTAAGGAGGATTTCCTGGGTCTTATTCAGTTTCGCCGGATGGCAAATATCCAAATTTCAGAATCTTGCGGTACTTCCGCAACATTTTTTAATAGGTGAGTACTTCAAATTATATGCCCGTAGCAATACTGCCTCTATAAAAATTGTTGGGGAAGTACCGCAGATTGTGAAACTTGGATATTTAGAGAGGGCATATACTAGAGCTGTCATGGAGTTCAAATTTGTTGGCAACATCGGATTTCGGAGAAAATATCTGTTTCACTACCATGTACTGGGCGAAGAAGGGTCAATTTTCTGGACCCCACCCCAAGGCCGTCATGATATTGCGAAAGCTTTATAGAAATACACAGAGGGTTTTCTATTTACATAAAGACTAAAAATCATTGGAGAGCTTCTCTTGAGTTCCGGGAAAAGGGGGCATGGAAAGACTTAGATCCCTCGCTAACAACATTTTGAAAAAATTAAAAAATATCCCTTATATTGTACTGTAGAGAATTATACACGAAAATGCTCAAAAGCCGAGTTTTTATATTAATTTCCTGCGGGAAATCTCCCGACCCCCCCCCCCACTCGACTGAGAGGTATTCCAAACCCCAGATGATCTGTCCCCCACAGCGGACAACCCCTAAATCCACCCATGCTCAAAACACGACACCTATATATGCATTAAGGCAACACGCACACATATAAGAAAGAAACAATTCAATATGGCACATCAAAATATAAACTAGATGAACTTCTTTGAAGACACATTTTAAAAACAAAAGGTAGGAGAAAGCTAACAAAAATGTCGGTATTGTTAACTTAGAAATTATTTCTACATAAGAAATAAAATCTTTTTTCATGCAAAAGTATTCGCCAATTACTGTGTGTTAAATGGATTTATTAAAGCTATTTAGCATCTACTCTCCAGCGACGGTATGTCTTGATGACTGAAAAATCAGACGTGGTATGCCTTCATCATTGAAAGCTAAAGGCGGTATGGCATACCACCGCATACCGTCTCACTTCGACCATTGCCATAGAGGATTTCCTGTGTCTTATTCAGTTTCGCCGGATGGCAAATATACAAATTTCAGAATCTTGCGGTACTTCCGCAACATTTTTTATAGAGGTAGTTGATGAATACTTCAAATTATATGCCCGTAGGCATACTGCCTCTATAAAAATTGTTGGGGAGTACCGCAGATTGTGAAACTTGAATATTTGGAGAGGGCATATACTAGTTCCTAAGTGAAGTCTTGACCCGACTACGGTAGGTCCCATAGTTTTGGAGCTATGGATCTTCAAACTTCATTTTTTTTCATGTTTCCGGCAGCCTATAACTCCGAAAGGAAGCATCTGTGCACCCAGGTTGGTCTTTGCTTTTCGTCTCATCTTGGTGTCAGAAATCTCCTCCCAAACGTAGTGGTATTGTTTTGAAACACCCCATATATATATATATATATATATATATATATATATATATATATATGCTATTATCAGTCGCGACGATTGATGTAAATACTGAAAAGGAGAGGAGGCAAAAATTTGTCATTAATAAATTACGAGTCAGAAGCTGTGATTAGGTGATAGTATGGTGACAAAAAATGGGGGCAACTGTCTCTATGCCTTCCCCCTCCCCGGAATAGCCGCTACTGGCTATTATTAAACATAATCTGTAATAGTATTAATTGTACAATATGATTCATATAACAAAGGTAATTTTCGTTGAGGACTAATTCCGTTAATTATGAATTATTTATTATCTACCTCATGTACTAATCCATAGTATGTATTCGTTAAAGATAGATTTCGAATACAAGTTTTGCTAAGTATAAGGGAGTATGTTCAAGATGAATACAGGAACAAACAATGGAAAATACTATATTACAGGAGAAAAATTTCTTCTGAGTCTTTGCCGGTTGGGATTATTCCAAGAATGGTAAACATTTCCATGATGTACTGCCATACTAATACGTTTAGGAAGGAAATAGCTCATGCATCGCCTGGTTTCTGTGATATTCGTTGGCCTATTTCCCAATGATCCACTAGTTTCGATGGCGATAGGTACAAATAAAAAATTTTCTAATAAATTACTATATTTGTTGATTTTTTTTTTCTTTCTTTCTTCGTGACGTTGCATTAACTGCTAAAAGTGAGAAGTACTATAGTGTAAAATCCTATACTAGTGCTTTATCTCTCTTCCATTAAACCAGAGTCATTCCATCAAATCTTTTTCCATCTGATCTGCTGCATTCTATTGGTTCTCTCACTGATTGTGTATATGCAGATATCAGCGCTCTTAAGACAACGTCTTTACTGCTGAATGACTGATTGCCTACCAGCACTTTAAACATGACAGTGTAGACCTCTTTTTATCTAAAAAGTCTCCAGCACAGGCAGGATAACAATGAGACACAGCCGCTTCTAAACCAGCGCTATTTCTATCCGGAAACTTTCATGAGAAACAAGCAAATATTATATTCATTTGCAGTATTATTTTTAATAATTATGTGGAAGTACACAAGAGAAATTGTCTATTGCAATTAAATGAAAGAAAGAATATGAACAATCTATAATCTTGGTCTGTTACCATCTTTTCATCTGGAGGACATAGCAGGTGTTATTTTAAATGTTACCTCCCTCCAAAATAGTTGTCCCTCCTCTTGCAGTGGCAGTTTGTCCTCTCCCTCACGTCATTGTGGGCGAGAGAATTTGAGGGTGAGGATGCCCTCGAGAGGCCTACCTTTTCGGGGATGAACACCTCTGCTTTCAGTATACGTGCGTCCTTCAAAATAAGTGACCGTGTTTCACAACCATACAATACAACAGGCATAATTATCGTTTTATATATTTTAAGCTTCAAATTCTTCGAACAGAATTGGCAAAGAAAGATTAAGATCTCTAAGACATGACAGAAGAACGTAACATCAAAAGCAAGGAAATTGGGTTGAGAATGAATATGTAAAAAAAAAAATTAAGGTGATGTTCAACAACTTCGCAAGGAAATCAAAGATGGAAGTTGAAAATAACGGAATTAGATGAAGAGAACACTTATGTTTATTTAGGACAGAAGATATCCCATGGATGATAATGTTAAAGAAGAAATTTACCAGCGTATTAAAGTACGCTGGAATGCATTCGGCGGGAACAGCCTAACGTTGAAAAGTCAAATGCCACCATTGTTTAAAATGTAAAATTTTCAGTGAACGTAGTCTGCCCGTTTTGACATATGAACCTAAAACGTGGAGACTAACAAAATCAGACGTTCACAGTATACAGACTACACAACAAAGCATATGGAGATGTATATTAGGAATCACCCACAGAGATAGGAAAAGAATCACATGAATCAGAACGAGACTGCGGTGTCGGATATTATTGTGAAAATAAAGTGGCAGTGGGCTGTATATTTTGCAAGAAAAAATGATGATTAATTGGACAGAAGCGATTCTTGGCTAGGTATCGAGATAAGAAACGACCTAGGAAACGTCCTCATACAAAGTAATGTGGCGAAATCAAGAAGCACTGCGGACTAACATGAAAAACAATTATAATTATAATTACATAAATAATAATGGAAGACAATTGGTTGTAAAGAAGAGTTGCAGACCTTCATTCAGCAATGGATTGACAATGATTAATATATATATATATATATATATATATATATATATATATATATATATATATATATATATATATAATGAAACTATTTTAACTTCTTAAGATTGAGTGATCCGTGACTTCAGAATACATTTTTTTTTCCTCTATTAAATTCGTTGAATAGCTGCGAATTTCTGGGCAAATGTAGTTTCAAATAGCGGATTCAAGTGATATTATCTACATTTATTTACATTATCATCTTTTTATCATTAAATTATATCCACACTAAAAGTGCGAGAAACTAACATTATTGTTTAAACTGTAATACTTAAATGAGTTTGTCTCCCATATCACCATCTTGCATAATTATAGACACTGATTCTTATACAGACTCGGAAACAACGTCGGTTCTAAATTCATAACGTATATTGCTCCCAATACCTTCAAATGTATCTTGTACAGTCCTTAGATTTTCCTAATTATGAATATGACAAGCGTGAACAGGTCATAACAGTCAGTTTACGAGCAGTGTACTTAAACGAAAGAGTATGTAGTGATCAGTTGGTGCATTGTCGCAGTTCGAACACCACGCCAACATCAAGTTTTTATACAAATGGGGAAATCTGCTTCAGATCCCTACCTTAATAGCCTTAAAGTTAATTTACGGTGATAATGCTTCAAAGAAAAACTGGCCTCAAAGGTACCTGTTCCACCACTGTAGAAGACGATCAAAACCAACGTGACGGCTCAACTGCGGAAGATACCAAAAGAGGCCTTCCGTTGGTGTATCGAGCAATCACAGGAGCAGTGGAGCAAGTGTCTGTGTTCCGAAGGTCCCTACTTTAAAGGCGATTAAGTAAATGTGTACTTATATTGTGGTAATAGGCAATTAAGTAAATGTGTACTTATATTGTGGTAATAGGCAATTAAGTAAATGTGTACTTATATTGTTGTAATAGGCAATTAAATAAATGTGTACCTACTTATATTGTTGTAATAGGCAATTAAGTAAATGTGTACCTACTTATATTGTTGTAATAGGCAATTAAGTAAATGTGTACTTATATTGTTGTAATAGGCAATTAAGTAAATGTGTACTTATATTGTAATAGGCAATTAAGTAAATGTGTACCTACTTATATTGTGGTAATAGGCAATTAAGTAAATGTGTACCTACTTATATTGTGGTAATAGGCAATTAAGTAAATGTGTACCTACTTATATTGTGGTAATAGGCAATTAAGTAAATGTGTACCTACTTATATTGTGGCAATAGGCAATTAAGTAAATGTGTACCTACTTATATTGAGGCAATAGACAATTAAGTAAATGTGTACCTACTTATATTGTGGCAATAGGCAATTAAGTAAATGTGTACCTACTTATATTGTGGTAATAGGCAATTAAGTAAATATGTACCTACTTATATTGTGATAATAGGCAATTAAGTAAATATGTACCTACTTATATTGTGGTAATAGGCAATTAAGTAAATATGTACCTACTTATATTGTGGTAATAGGCAATTAAGCAAATGTGTACCTACTTATATTGTGGTAATAGACAATTAAGTAAATATGTACCTACTTATATTGTGGTAATAGGCAATTAAGTAAATGTGTACCTACTTATATTGTGGTAATAGGCAATTAAGTAAATGTGTACCTATGTTGTGATAATAAAGAGCCACAACAGAATTCCGGGAACTTTTGGAATGTCCCCCGTATATATATGTATATATATAAGTAGGTAGTATTTCTGTAACAACTTAGAAACATATCTTTCTTTTTCTGTATTTCAGGGACGAAGAAACAAAAATTCAGATTATTGGAATGTCTGCAACATTACCGAACTTAGATCTTTTAGCTGATTGGTTGCGGGCTGATTTATATAAGACAACGTTTCGTCCTGTTCCCTTGAACGAATACGTAAAAATAGATAAAACAGTTTACGACACTCATATGAAGAAGGTTTATGATATTAAACCAAGTATCGTCATTAAGGTATGACAGGTATTTCTGTTTTTTTAAAAAGTTACAAAATTAAATGATTCTTCTGTTTTACTTTCTGTAATGGACCTTTAGTTAAATGTGAAATCCGATCCCTCTTGATTCTAAAGAGCTCTGGTTTGATCCTGGGTATGTTAGATATCAAGATATTCCGATATAGTTTGTTAGACATCAACATGTCCGTGGGTTTTGTCCATCACAGAATGTTTAGCTAAAGATTTCGTTGTAATTTCAAATCATAACCACACTTGGTCGAAAAGGTGTAAGAGCTTTTTTCAGGTCAACCATTCTGAGTGAGGTTTTTGCACTGGGTTTTCCTCATTCCTTCCTTTCTTCCCCACTATTCAGGAAAGTGTACTCTCCGAGGAATATCATCTGTCATCCGTGACGTGCTTAAGGCCGTAGATGCCGATAATTCCCAGAAATATGTATAAATGAAATAAATTATAACCACATTCCCCCCATTCTTGTTTTTAACTACATCCAGCCGTTATTGTTTGAACTGTTAGCAGACTGGGCCGCCTCCACCAGTAATCAACCACGATACTACACTCCCAAAAAGTGAGTGTCCTAACCAAACTTACTCGAGAACACCACATGGTGCTTGTCTACCATAGACGCATGTACCTCACGAGATTTAAGCACAAGAATTTGCGCTTTAGATGTTATCGCACTAAAAGCATGCCAAGATGATTCGTGGGAGAGAGTAAGCTGTACGAGGGCATGCTATTTTGTTCATGGAATTTAACATACACTACTTTCGTCTACCAGTGTCATTTGAAGTTGTGTTTCAGACGGATGAAAATTTTAATAACATCTTAGTGTCCCTGATCTTTCTGTAGCTGAACACATCGCTGTCAATTGTCCAGAGGTGGGACACGGTGGTTTAGTGGTAGAACACAAACCTCCGTTCCGACGGGTCCCTGGTTTGTTCCTCAGCACCATTAATGTCCATTAAACTCAAAAAATCCAGTGCTTGCTACGAATAAAGAGAACATGCATAAGAATTGTTACATCACTATAAATAACTTAATTAACCTGATATACAAGGAGTGAAAAAGTGGGTGACTGGACCACGACTGAGACCAGGAATTATCATTATATATTGGTGGAAGAGAATAAGCTGACCTTCTTTTCATTAATACACAGGGTGAACCTGAAAGATGAGTACATACTTCGGGAGATAATTCGTAACGTCAAAAGAAGAAAGTACTATTGCATGTTGTCAAAGTCCGCGTCGTGTACGCTGTACACATCTTTTTATTCCGTTCCAATAGTCAGAATTCGAGTTTCGATTCCAAGTTGGCACCCCCTGTCCTTTTAGTGTGGAATTCGACAATATGCAAGAGGACTTTTTGTCTTCTTTTTATGTCACGAATCACCTACCGGAGTCTATGCACATCTTTCAGGTTCACCCTGTATAGTGGTAATTCAACCGCCAAGGTGTTCTAAATGTGGATACTGGATTGTCCAAGCACAGTAGCTAGGTTGTGGTACAAGCCACGTGATCTAAGTAAAGAGCACCGATTTCAAGAGTGAGGAAGTATATGGCTGCTCTGGGAAGCGGACATGGTAGCGTAGTAGTTAACGCATCGGCACGATACACCGAAGATTTCGGTCTAGTCATCAACTTTTTCATTCTTTGTATACCATTGAATTCGCACTTACAGAGAATTTAGTGTGTAAAAATGCGCTCCTTTCATTAATATGTATCTTCATTAACACTTAACAATTTTCAGTTACAGAATAAGACACAGTTAAATTCTACGTTTACGATTATTTATTTATAAATTATGTGACTTACAGCACCGAAAACAAAAGCAGAAGATGTAACGCAACAGTCATTTCAGCCGTGTGTTTACATGTTTAGAAGTATTTAGCATTTTCGCAATTTGACTTGTAAATAGTTTTTTAGTTGAAAAAGTAAATTATATCATTTAGTATGCGTAGAAGAGAAGTTTGACAAATACTTGTACAGGGTATCCCAGAAGTAGTGACTCAATTGTTGTTAGGTGCGGTAGGTCACCGCAGAAGTCAAAACCGATTCGACGGTTGTCTTGTATCTAGAATATCCCGAAGTTATCGGTTGCCAGGGTTCTCAAGGATCTGAATCTGCTTTCGTGTCATCCTCTCCTGCTGCACGCACTCAACGAGAATGAGTCCGATCACAGTATCGAGCTTGCTGAGTGGTAGCTACCTGTAGACGGTGGAGGAAAATCCCGACTTCGAAAACCACAAAGGCTTGACGGACGAGGCAAAGTTCCATGTATCAGGGTCAGTGAACCGCCACAACTATATGTACTGGCGTGCTGAAAATCCAAATGTGGTGAAATATGCGTTTCCGGATACAGGCATACGTCGATGTTAGTGACCGCAAAGTTGACCTCCAAATGGAGAATAAGGATTAGATACTGTAAAGCACTTGATTTTTACACCATTCCTCTGTACCTACAATTCTAATTCCGTTCTTGTTTATCATAAAAATGTACTGATCACTCAAAAGATGAGTCACTACTTCCGGTTTACACTGTATATAGTTTTTGTATAGTTATAAAATAAACTGTAATATTTAGTTTATTAAGAACTTTCAGTTTGATTAAATGGATATAACAATAAACTAGATATATCCACACACGTCCATATCCTGTAGTAGAAGACAGCATCCAGACTATCGAAATTATTGATGTAAAATATTAGGTTAGGAACACACGTATAAAAGTTTACTATAAAATTTTATTATGATTTATGTTTCCTTTCAAATTATAATGTAAAGATCAGTTTTAAATTGACTATTTGTTTTTCTAGGGCGATTCGGATTATGTCATTTATATTTGTTTGGAAACTATATTACAAGGACATTCAATTTTAATATTTTGCCCTTCCAAAAGTAGATGTGAAAAACTGGCAGAAACTATTTCTAAGGAATTCTGTCGTATAGGTAAGTGGACAGTTACAGTTACTTAAAGATATGACCCGATACGTGTTTATAATACTGTGTAATTTGTACACGTATTATTTTTTTATTTATTTCTTGCGTGTAATGCAGGGTGTCCCACATAAAACCGGTACGCCTCACGTACCGGTTAATCATCTTTAGTTAACTTGCTTGTGGGGTGACAACACTATCTCGAAAGTTGGCTACACTGCATTTTATTGGAAAGTTAACCGCAGCAGTGTGTTTGTACGTCAGTTGTTGTGAAAAGCTTCTATTGTTGAGTTGTTACAATGTGTTATGTGTTGAATCAGTGCTTGTGGTAACAAGGAACATTTGTGACAGAAATGGGGCAGTTTGCATTAGAACAGCGAATTGATGTTGTGGGATTTTACATAAAACCAGGCTCCATCAAGGAATGTAAAGAAATGTTACATCTCAAACGGAATATTACTAAATAAATTAACAACATCACGTGTGCAGAATTACAGCATATTGCTGGTAATATCATCAAACGAGGTCAGCGATGCCTGGATGCCCATGGCCACCATTTCCAGCATCTCCTATAAACAGTTAACGGGTAACGTTACTATTATCTATTTATTGTCAATCCATTCTTGCTGTTAAGGTGTTACTTGAATCTCGTGCGTGAGGCGTACCGGTTTTATGTGGGACTCACTGTATTTAATGTACTATTAACTATACTGTTTCATCTCCGTGACACCTTCATCGGCTGATCGAGAAACGCACTGGCAACCCATTTCACTTCTCAGAATATACTTGCCACTATTTTGTTTATACAGAAATAATTTCAGAAGTTTATTTTCGTGCAGGGAATTTACATTTTCATTTGAACAAAATACACCGTGTTTCAAAAAGACTGACCTGATTTTGGACGGTAATAATTACGGAACATGGGACGAGCCGGCAAGAAAATGAGTAGTGTTTGAATGGGTGTGGCCTAGAATTTCAGAAAATCGCTGTTAGATGGCACTCAGTGCGTCTTCTCAGTTTGCAGTCACTCAGAAGTAAGATGATGTCTGCTCAACAGAAAGCGTTTTGTGTGCTACAGTTTGAAAAGACTGAGTCAGTGATTTCGGTCCAGTGTGCTTTTTGTCGGTGTTTTGGTATTGATCCGCCTGCACCCAAAAGCATTCGTCGTTAGTATCGTCAATTTAAAAAGACAGAGTGCTTGTGCAAAGGTAAGAGTCCAGGTCAGCCTCGCTGACCTAAGTTTATGACAAATTTAGCTATCGTCTAGATGTTGCTGGACACACAGAGCTTTTGTAATAGCACAGCTAAAACTTGAAAATTTTGTGAGTATTTTGCAATTTATCCCATTTTTGTAGTATGTTTTTGTCAATACCTATGGACTTTTAAAATCAGGTCATTTTCGAAACACCCTGTAGTGCAATAGTAAGTTCTGAGAAGTGAGATGGATTTCCAGCAGTTTCCCGATCTGTTGAGAAAGGTGCCAGGGAAGACCGAAACAGTATAGTTAATGGTACGTATGCGAACAATTATAAATTTATCACTCAAAACGTGTGAGCTTTGAATCCAGGTTACGAGTGTTGAATATTAAAATGTTCTTTTGGTAGAGCCAATAATAGTCCGGGATTAGCCCTTCACCAGTTTTATTATAAAAATAATCTTCTATAAAACAATTTATAAAGTTTCTTTGCAAAGATACAAAATAAGTGTTTCCAATGTAAGTCCTTAGCACACATAAAGTGGCTTCGGATGATGAAGGTTCAAGTTAGGTGTGTGCGGAACCCCTTTGCTCAAAGCAGCCTCCGGAGTGTGTTATTAAAAGAGTCTCCTCTGTTCGTGGCGACTATAGGAGACTGTTTGTAAGGAACGTCCTTCGCCTAATGCGGCCAACAGACATTAGGTAGGCTTAGGAACTCCATTGCGACCTTAGAAGCAGGTGCTTAGGTTAGTTGATCAGTCATGAACTGACAGTTTATTCCTCTTTTATGGATGACTTCTGTAAGATTCGTCCCCTCTTCGGATTCCACAGTGTCTGCTTCCTGTCTTCCTGTTTCTTCCTTCTACAGTATAATTGTAATCGCGTTGATAAGCAATAGCACGTGTTTTACAGTTGTAATATGTGCTCAAAGAAGTAGAAGTAATATACATTGAAAGGTAGGGATCCTTACAATATTAATGCTGGACTTCTCCACATACTTTAAAATTATTTATTTATTTAGTTCGATAGAATTGAATCTGTATTTGGCTGCAACAGTAGTTCGTTTGAAACTTAAACTTACTGTTTACTGTTCATCCGAACAGGACCATACGCGAAAAAAAAAAAAAAAAAAAAAAAAAAAAAAAAAAAAAAAAAAAAAAGTGTTATTAGAGAGAAAAAAAAACAGAAAACGCAATTGCTTGTTGATAACCTGTATACGGTTACAGGTTGAAAGTAATATTTTTTCATAATAATTTGTAGATGCTCTAGGATGCATATTTAACAGAAAAGAAACTCATCTTGTATCTGGTGCTTTTGTACCCTTTGTATCCGTGTTAAACTTAATTTTCAATATTTCAGCCCACGTTTAGAACATGATCAGTGAGATATTTTGTAGTTTTTAGTGCTGTAGTGAAGAAACACTCCAAGTGTCCACAAAGCACTAAAAAAATTCAAATGTCCTTACATTTTAAATTTTAAAAATAAATGGACATAATTTGAACTGTTGGGTGTTAAATATTTTTGAGTGCTTTGTAGACAACACTCTGAATGTGAAGCTTAAAATGGTGGTATATAAAACGCTAATCTTGCCTATTTGCCTGTATGGTTGCGAAACATGGTCGCTTACTCTGAGGGAAGAACATAGACTGAAAGTATTTGAGAACAAGATCCTAAGATGAATATTCGGACCCAAGAGAGACGGGAATGGAGAATGGCGGAAACTTCATAACGAGGAATTGCACAATTTATACCGCTCACCAAGCATTGTTAGGGTCATAAGTCTAGGAAGCTCACGGAGGCAGATCATGTAGCCAGAATGGAAGAAAGTAGCAACGCTTTCAAAGTTTTAACTGGAAATCCAATCGAAAAACGACCATTAGGAAGACCTAGGCGCAGATGGAATGACAACATTAAGATGTATCTCGCAGAAATAGGAATACGAAGTAGAAACTGGATCCAGTTGCCTAAGGATAGAAGTCAAGGGAGAACTTTTGTGAACGCGGCATTGAACCTCCGGGTTCCATATGCCATAGAGTTAGTTTAGTTAGCTTTGTGGACAGTTGGATTGTTTCGTTATTGCAGTAGTAAAAACTACATAATATCTCAGTGATTTCTTCCAGTTAGCGGTAGGAGTGTTCACGATCATGGCCCCAGCGCAAGCTGAAATATTGAATATTTAAGTTTTAACAGGGATACAAAAACACCGGATGCAAAATGAGTTTATTTTATAACTTTTTTTTCTTAAGATCATTTTCGTTTTAATTATTTTTTTTTCTGTTCTTAGAAGCCAACACTTAACTTTCCTAGAAACAAGGATTGAACTCGAGAACAATAAGTTATTCTTTTCTTTAGTTACACATCTGTGCGATAGATATGTTGGAACCAATTAGATATCTTTAAGACTTCTCGAGGTATATCTAGGGGCAAGATAGTAAATTTGAGGAGAAAATGGTAAATTTGGAGAGATAATAGGAAGTATGGCGAGAAAATAGTAAATTTGGGGGTTGCGCCAAACCCTTGTAGGATGGACAACCCTGTTTGTACGAGGGGATATCGAAAAGTTTTAATTATCACCAAGAACTTATTAAGATATGATGATGAAATTTTCACAATATTATGTTTGGTTCTTATGTGTACGATGTTAAGGCAATTAGCTCCTAATGATTGTTACTTTTTACAGTGTGTGCTAAAAGTAACCAAAGTGCAAGATGGATAAAATTGAAGCTCCTAGTGTGATAATGTTCGTTCATTTGAAGGGTAATAATGCCAGACAAATTCGTGTCTGTGTATAGCGATGATGATTTTCCATTGTAAAATGGAAAAGGAAATTCCAAACTTATCATATGGGCCTCACAGATGACCCAAGATCGGGAAGACTATCCCTGACGGACGATGTGGCTACTGGAAAGAAAATGGAGTGTTTAATCTCAGAAGGCAGATGTGTAACCATCCAAACGATTAAGAATGAGACTGGTCTCAATTATGGTGTAGTGTGTGGAAAAGTATCCATGGAGGAATTTTACATGTCTAAAGTTTATGCGCACTGGGTTCCTCGTTTGCTGACACCCTTTCAGAAGCAAGCATGGCGTCGACAAAGTTGCTGTCGACAATGCAAGGGCGTATAGATTCGAGGTAGTGCAGCATCGGCCTTATTCTCCCGACCTCGCACCCAATGACTTTTTCTTGTTTCCCGAAATGAAGAATCCGTTGCGTGGTCGCCATTTTGACAAGACATATGACGTCGTTCATGAGGTGGAAGAGTGGTTTCCCCAATCTTATTCATCTTGCATTTTGGTCCGTTTTGGTACACCCTGTAAAAAAATAACAGTCATTAGGAGCCAATTTCCTTAACATCGTGCACTAAGAACCGAACATAATACTGTCAAAATTTCATCATCATATCTTAATAACTTCCTGATAATAATAAAACTTTCTACAATAACCCCTCGTAAACCCACGTCCCATATAACCTCGGCTCTAAATGCCTATCAACTGACCTC
This sequence comes from Thermobia domestica, assembly GCF_964235325.1. Classification (NCBI taxonomy): domain Eukaryota; kingdom Metazoa; phylum Arthropoda; class Insecta; order Zygentoma; family Lepismatidae; genus Thermobia; species Thermobia domestica. Next base: position 389,668,502 of record NC_137454.1, on the reverse strand, counting down.
GGGTCAAGTTATTTTTCGACCATCCTCTAACTAATTTAACTACTGAAACATGAGAAAACTTAACATTCAGTTTCAACTGTTGAAATGTTTTAATAACTAACTTTTTTTGTTTTCTAGGTAATCAAGTATCGTCGAATGATCCGTCGTGCCAAAATAGAATTGAATGGAAACTGAGAGAGCAATTAAACTCTTCTTCAATTGCCGAAGTCCTTGAACAGTTGCGCAGATCTCCAGCAGGACTAGATTCTGTTTTGTCTAGGTGTGTTTCTTTTGGAGTCGCGTATCATCATGCCGGTAAGAGATTTTTCACATACTCGTAAGAACAAGGAAGGAAAAATAAAAAACTAAAGCTAATGCCACTGGTAAAAATGTCCTCGCTGGAATAAATCTCTAATTGCGCTTTTTAAATTAATTGTAGGGCGCTGAATCGAATGAAAATATTTCTGAACATATCCCTCTATTGGCTCATGAGAAGAATAATGTCAAATTTGGAATATAAATAAATACTAGGTATGCATTAATTTCAAATTTGGAGCAAAGCAATCGACCTTTATTAATTATTCATAACTTTTTTATTGCATTAGTTGTTTCCGTGAACGAACACCATATACAAATAGTTGCATTTGACATATCAGTGAAAATCATAATGGCTTTGAAAAATTGTGCTCGCAGAACAAAAGGAAAAGAGCTTCGTCCTATTTGTAATGCTGAAAGTTCTGTTTTCCATTGTTTACAATGAGAATTCACGCGACAAATGCTTTTCCAAGGTTAAATCTATGGGCTTTCCGTTTTTCGGTGATTATTCCTCAATGATATGTCCAATCAAGACATGCGACCCCTTACGACACTGAGCACGCGCTCCTCTTGAATTGCCACGGACGAATCGTCATATCAAATTTGGTGGGAAAACGGTTCAGGCATCTCGGAAGAGTACCCGGACAAATCAATGCCTAAGTCAAGTAAAATGCAGTTACGGTCGCTTCGGTTTGAAAAATTGCATTCGCAGAACGAAACGAAAAGGGCTTCGCCCTATTTCTAATGCTGAAAATTCTATTTTCCTCTGTTTACAATGAGAATTTGCAATCCAAATGCTTTTCCAAGGTTGTCTATTGGCTTCTTGTATTTGGCTGATTATTTCTCAGTGGTATATCCTAGTTACCCCGTATGACACTCAGCATGCGTTCTCGAATCACCGTGTCAAATTTGAGGAAGCACGGCTCAGCATCTCGGAGATCCAGTTTTTCGGTAATTATTTTTCAATGGAATGCCCGATCGGGATATACGATCCTTTTGTCGTAATTGTTGGGAATATCAACATAATTTTTTTTACAGCCGATAAAACACGAGGTAGAACTTTTTCTAGATTCATTTAATATGGATGCAATTGTTAAAGTTCCCACACGAATCATAAAATGCTCCAAAAGTGCAAATGACCAGTACATAGTGAGCAAACATCTTAACTACAACACAATAGACGTCTTCAACAGTGGTTTTTCAGACCACCTTGCCCAAGTACTCGATATACATGTAACTCCTAATAAAAGTTTTTATAATACAAGAACAAGTAATGTAACGTACAAAAGAAAATTTAATGATGAACATATACAATATTTTAATCACCTCCTCAGGGAAGAAAATTGGAACGAGCTTTACTTGTATAACCAGGTCAATGAAGCTTTCAGTTACTTCATTGACACCATAACCATCTATTTCAATCTAGCATTCCCTGTTGTAAAATGTATAGCTTCAACAAAACAATCAAAACCCTGGGTAACACAAGGGATCAGAATGGCAAATAATAATAATAATAATAACCAGACTTCTTAAGAAGGCTAAAATACAGGGAAATCTATCACCGTCCACAGAGACATATTACAAAAGATACAATAACATATATAAAGGAGTTCTGAAAGCAGCAGAAAAGTTACACAATGACACAATCATTAAAAAATCAGATAATAAGTCGAAGGCGTTGTGGAAACTAGTGCAGAGCGAGTTTTGTGTAAACGCTCGTAATGATGAAGGTAATTTAGAGATAATTAAAAATGGCAACATAATAAAAGATCCTCGTATAATAGTTGACCTATTTAATAATTATTACAGCAACTTATCAAAAACGTACAATAATGAACCAACATTGCCCACTTCGAAAATATTCTCAAAAAATTTGCAACAATACAATGTATCTGCATCCAGTTACTAATACAAAAATAATAAAAGTGGTAAAGAAAATGAAAAGTAAATGGTCAGCTGGCGTAGATGGTATACCGCCAAGTATTGTAAAGAAAAGCATTAAATATATTGCTGATTCCCTGTGTTTCCTCATAAATATGTCGTTCTTAAATGGAGAATTCCCTAGTTTAGTAAAAATGGCAAAAGTAAAACCAATATATTAAAAAGACGATAAATCAACGCTTGAAAATATAGGCCTATTTCATTTCTCTCAACCTTCTCAAAAATTTTAGAAATCACAATGTGTGTCCAACTAGCATCCTTTTTACTTAAGCATGATTTAATAACACACGAGCAACATGGCTTCCTAAAAGGGAAATCAACGGAAACCGCAATATATAATTTCGTAGAAATTGTACATAAAAATTTAGGTAGTAAGGAGAAATGTATAGGTGTTTTCCTTGATCTTTCCAAAGCATTTGACTTAATGTGACATAGAAATCTTCTTTGAAAGCGCCAAGATTATGGAATAAGAAGCATTGCGTCCAAATTGTTTAAATCGTATCTGGAAAATCGACAGCAAGTGGTAGAAATTACATACAGTAAGAGAGATACAAACCAAACTGCACACTACATATCGGAGAAACAAAAAATGGCATGTGGAGTGCCACAAGGATCCGTATTAGGGCCGTTATTATTTTTGATATACATTAACGATCTACCAAGTGATATTGCTCCAGCAGAACTAGCCTTTTATGCAGATGATGCTAATATTATAGTAAAATTGAACACAAATGAGGATGCTGAAGGTAGTGCAAATGAAGTCCTTTGTAAACTGTCTGATCGGATTAAAGAAAATAAGCTTAAATTGAACATTCAAAAGACACAAGCAATCACTTTCATCACATGCGCAAGAAACATGCACAGCCTAGGAACATTGTAATTCAAAATAACGAAATAGAATATGTAAACTCAACTAAGTTCTTAGAAATTTGAATAGATAAAAATCTCCTGGAATGTGCAAATAACTAAGCTTAGTAAAAAATTAAAGCAATTTATTTCGTAATTAAAGTACTTTAAAATGTTTTAAAAGAGTCTACTTTAAAAACAGTTTACTTTGGATTATTCTAGTCAAATTTAACATATGCCATTATATTTTGGGGAAATACACACAAAGCCAAAGTAATTTTTACAATACAGAAACGAATAATAAGAATGATGGCAACTGCTAAACCAAAAAATCACTGCAAACCAATATTTAAAAAATTTCCTATACTCCCAGTACCTTGTTTGTACATTTTAAATCTACTGATATTTGTAAAGAGACACCTAGAGGGTGTCCTTACGCGGGTAGAAGAAAAACATGATCATGATAAAAGAAACAAACAAAACTTTTCTATTGGAGAACACAGAACAGTATTATATGAAAAAGGGTGTAAATACGCGGGTATCATGCTTTACAATAAACTTCCCAAAAATATAAAGACTCAGGACTCTGTTCCTAAATTTAAAAAAGAACTCCAGAAATATTAATTACAACACTGCTTTTACCCGGTAGAGGAATACATGATGTACAGTAAACCAGTGTCATTACGTGCTTTTAGCATTAGATATTTGTTTAAGGATTTCTAAATACACTGCAAGTAATAATTACTTACTTTATTTTTAATAATGATATCATGCAAAATGTAATGGATAATAAGATGTAAGGAAGGCATAATTATTAACCTAGTGTGTGTAATTTTCATTATTATTGTTATTTTTACTTTTGTGTTTATACATATACATATATAAATGACGGGTCCACTTCATATGCATTGTAATACAGTACTAAATGTATGAAAAAAGGACGAAATTAATACAATACAATACAATATGACACTGCGCGCGCTCTCGAATCGCCATGTTAAATTTAGTGAGAACAGTTCAGGCATTTCGGAAAAGTATTTGTACAAACGAACGCCTAAGTGGAGTAAAAAGGAGGTACGCTCCAATAAATATCCCAACTTTAAGGTCCTTTTCCTTGTGACCCTATGGTTGGTTACGTTTAGAAATGGTTCCATTGTCTTCGGTATCCCTAAATTAGTATATAAAAAAACGCAGTTAAAAATTCATCCAGCGTGAGCACTTTTTAGCAGTAGCATTAGTGTTATTATCAAGTAAACACAAGCAAAATTTTAATCTAAAGCAGATTAAATACTTCATGGCAGAAAGAATTCTCATGAACGTTGATAAAAGGAATGAACTGGTCGAGCAGCTACTTAAAATTACAGATACTTTCATTTTCAAAGTAGATGTAATTGATTTTTTTTTTAAATTTATGAATAAATTCTGTAAGTGAGGACATAAATCTAATAAGCTATAGTGAGAAAATTGTCTAACAAAATAGTTTACTTTCACTTGTATTTCCCAATATTATATTGATATTCCACGAGGGTTGTTCAAAAAGTAAAGAACGCTTTGATGTAAAACGTGTTAATTAAATTAACGGAGAAGAAATGTATTAACGCACACCATAAACCACGAGCTGCGCACGACCAACTTATCCATATACGCATTGTATTGCTCTATACACTCATCGTAGCGTGGTACTGTGCATTATTGTTGCGAGAAGAGATAGAATTCTGGAAAATTTGAACTCGAGCCATCAGAGATTTTCCGGAGCCAAAAGCATCATTAATAGTGCTGTATATGTTCTAATATTGTCCATTTACCTTCTGTGTTATCTTGCAAAAACGACCACTTTAGTCACTAATCCACAGTTTTTTTTTAAGTATTGCCCAATCAACTAACTAAGCCAAATGAGTTTTCCCACAAACGCCCCATAGATGACTTTCCTTTAGTCGAGACCTACCTAAATAAATGTTTGTATATCAGAAAAGGTAAATTTCATTCTATTTCTTTGAAATCTTATGTCTCCCGATACGACCTAAAGGCTGCCCGTACATAAATTACCAGAGTCGAGTCCTACCTAAATTGCTTATCTCTCTGCTGTACCCAAGCACGAGGATTTGTAGAAATCATTAGAATAGTCACAAGAAGTAAACGAAAATAGATCCTACTGCTTAACTTTTCGCAGAAACAAAATTTCCTTTCACTTGATGTGCTCAAAGATGCTTTTAAGAATCGCAGCCTTTTTATGGTTTTTAAATTGCTTCGCTAAGTCTTACATTCAGCCTTGTGCATGAGTGGATTAGGTTAAGATAGTGGGTGCTCAGAACAATTGCATTCACCCAAGGGGCACTAGGTTGCAAAGGTTGAGAACCATTGCTCTACAACAGGGTGTATATCATTCACGAAAGTCATGAAAAGGTCACGAAATCAGAAAACGGTCATGAAAGTCAAGAAAAAGTCACGAAATTTAGCTTTTGGTTCACGATTTTTTTCATCTGTACAAATATAAGTATAGACTGGAAAATTTTGTTTTATAAAACCTAAAAATTCACCACCAAAAATGTATATGGTCGGCTTTAGACGCTAGCAAATCTCAAGCAAAGCACGCTTCTATCGCATGCATGAAAATTCGACTCAATTCGCACCCAAATTTGCTCTTAAAAATGTTACTAAATTTTATGGTTTGGGAAAGAAAAGATCACGAAAAAGTCACGAAATTTCGTTTTGGCATTTTAGTAGACACCCTGTACAATGCTACTCTGATATGTGCAGCCTTTCAGAGATTAAAATAAGACATTGATGGCGGTTTTATTGTTAATGTGCTACTACGTTTTGAACTTAATAATCACGAATAACCACACCATCTTAGAATTCCACATGTCCCCGCTGGTCTAAAGGTTAGAGCGTAAGATTTTGGTGCACGTGCGTTCAATTCCCAGTGGGAGAGTATTTAAAAAATTGAATGCATTGCGGTGGTTTGGATCCCACCTTAAACTATAGGTCCATATCCTCGGTGCTAACAAAGGACGCTGAACGTCAACAAACAACAATTAGGTATGTGGGGTCCCTGGTTCAATCCCTGCCCTGGTAAGTTTGTAGAGAACAATATGGTGTCCGTGGGTTTTCTCGATGTATTCCAGTTTCCTTCCATATTCTAATTTCACCAGTTCTTCCATCATCATATACTTGCCTTATTCATCCGTTTGTAGTGAACAAACATCATGTGCGTGAGTCTTCTCGGGATTCTCCCGTTTCCTCCCACTTTCTTCATTCCACCATTTCCTTCATTTCTCATCATCACCGTCTTCTTTAGCCTACCCGGCATAACCATGGGACATAAAACTTAAGTATTTCCTTATTCATCCGTCTCCCTTAGCCTAACAGGCATAATTGTGGGACGTTAAACTGAAAGATTTCATTGAAAATGAAAACTTTCAATTTTTTAACATTTAGGTCTTGGAATGTATTACAGGAGCAGGTCGCGTTTATTTATTTATTTTTAACATCTCACGGTCACAGTTATGCACCAAGGTTAAGAGAGATGGATGATAATGGTTGAATAACGGAAGTGGGAGGAAACGAGATAGAATACCCATGCACACTGTGTCAATCACAAAGTCCACTTGCGGGAGTTACGATTGAACTAGGGACTCCATGCGCCAGAGGTAGGCACACTGCCACTAAACTACCGCGACTCCCTACATTTACTTCTTAGAAAATACGTTCGTTGACAAAGTCTTCAGAAGTAATAGAAGTTGAAATACAGGAAGTTACTTCTTAGAAAATACATTCTTCGACAAAGTCTTCAGAAGTAATAGAGGTTGGAATATAGGAAGTTACTTCTTAGAAAATACATTCTTTGACAAAGTCTTCAGAAGTAATAGAGGTTAAAATATAGGAAGTTACTTCCTTGAAAATACATCCTTTGACAAAGTCTTCAGAAGTAATAGAGGTTGAAATATAGGAAGTTACTTCTTAGAAAATACGCCCTTTGACAAAGTCTTCAGAAATAATAGAGGTTGAAATATAGGAAGTTACTTCTTAGAAAATAAATCCTTTGACAAAGTCTTCAGAAGTAATAGAGGTTGAAATATAGGAAGTTACTTCTTAGAAAATACGCCCTTTGACAAAGTCTTCAGAAGTAATAGAAGTTGAAATATAGAAAGTTACTTCCTTGAAAATACGTCCTTTGACAAAGTTCTCGAAAGTAATAGAGGTGGAAATATAGGAAGAAAGGATCAAGGATTACTACACACAATATGGGATATAACTTTTATTATATTTTATTACATAATGTTAGTACTTAAAAATACAATGAAAGCTTATTATTATTTCATTATAAAACTCCTTCTGCCTCACCACATAATAATCATTCCTCACAACAGTGTCCATAATATAATTATGTGCTAAAAATGTATTCTCTGTTGTAGGTTTGACTTTAGACGAGCGCGATATAATCGAAGGTTCATTTCGCCAAGGGATTCTCAGAGTTTTGGTGGCAACCTCTACCTTATCATCTGGAGTTAATTTGCCCGCTCGAAGAGTTATTATTAGAACTCCATTGTTTTTTGGTGTACCATTAGATATCCTAACGTACCGGCAAATGATTGGTCGTGCTGGTAGAATGGGCGTTGACACTGCAGGTAATTGCAATTCTTTTTATGTATGTAACGTGATCAGCTCAAGAAAATGTTTTCTTACTTAATTTTTTTTTTTTTTTAATCAATGTTAGAACAGTATATATCGTATGCGATCGATGGAAATTATCTGATCTCGACGAAAACTGGAATGTGGTAAAACTTTACGAGCTTAGTTCACACATGAATTACGTTAGTACATATATTTGTTTCCTAAGTTAATGACCATGAAATTTGCAGTTCGACTTAGTGAGAAGTTATTATATATGGTAATTGTCAGATGTATATATATATATATATATATATATATATATATATATAACTTTTGTATATATTATTATTTTAAATTACGTAATCAGTTAACACTGTAAAATTCACCATAAATTTTTCATAAGCGTAATGCTAGGTTGACATGCTGCAAGAATCTTGTAGCTGTCATTAAAAAAATCTTGCAACCCTACAAGATTTGCATAATGTCGGAGAGATTTGCAACCCTTGCATAATGTGGAAAATTAAACGCACCAAGAGATTGTCTTTTGTTAGTTTGAGTGTGGAGCGGTATTGCCAGTGTTTCCAGGTTAAAACATTTTGTATTTGATATTTTGAGACTTATACTGTCTTTGGCTAGCGTTGAATCAAAAAGGAAGAACTCTTTGTTATATTCTAAAGAGTCATTTAGTTCTGAAGTCGCAGATAAATCATTGTTTGGCAATATTTTGTATTTTGTGATCGTGTTCCAGGGAAGATGTTAAAAATAAATAAATAAACACGACCTGCTCCTGTAATACATTCCAAGACCTAAATGTTAAAAAATTGAAAGTTTTCTTTTCCAATGAAATCTTTCAGTTTAACGTCCCACAATTATGCCTGTTAGGCTAAGGGAGACGGATGAATAAGGAAATACTTAAGTTTACTTTGTATTATTTATGTAACAGGTACGTTCAAATAGTAAATACTTAATACGCATTACTCTTCTTCATACATTCAGTCATTAAAGACTAACATTATACATTCTACCCACGATATTAATCCAATCTTGATGAAATTTGGTGTGATGGTAGACCTCATGTAGCTTAATACGTACACCCATGTCCAAAATTATTGTCACATGTCTATAAATATGTTGTTGTAGGAATATAATTTGATAACGAATTCGTCCGGTATTTCTTATAATGTTAGTATGTGTATAATCGGCAAAGACATGTATGCGGCAAATTCATGTCAAAAGAGCAGTAAATAAGAACAATAAAACGAAAATAAAACTTTTTTGTCCATTTAGCAACATTTTGTTTTACTCATTCTAATTTTCGTGTTTATAATTCTTTTCCAATGAAATTTACCGCAAATATACATTTCCCGATTACACACATAGTATCAGTATTAAAAGTAGCCTGCAAAATAATTATCAAATTATATTCTTACAAGAAGACAGTTATAAATATGTGACAGTCATTTTGGACTTGAGTGTACATGGTCTATTATGGTATACAGACCATTCCTTATCGAGTTATTGACCACCAAATTCGTCTTTGGACTTAGTGAAATGAAATTTCAGTAAATCACGATCGATATAGCCTATTCGATCTTGACCAAACTTCGTATGGTTGTAAAGGTTGAGGAACTTTGTACACATTCCAGCATAGTGTGGAATATTTTGTTGTACATATCTTTATTTTCCAAGTTATTGTTCATCGAACTAGATTTTGAGCTTAGTGAAATCAAGAAATTTCACTAAAAAGCAACTTATGGAATTCATCCCATCTTTACCAAATTCTGCATTGTAGTAGACCTTCACGACCTTATTATATATATATGAAATACAGGGTATTTCAAAAGAAGCTTCGGCGTTTTAAGACTAGTATTTATTACATTTCAGGTACGATTATGTATAATACATCAAATGAAATCTATAACCTGAACAAATAACTTTTGATGTAAGCATGACCTCTTATGTTCTCTTATTGTTATGCCAGTACAGTACAGTACCAATGTTGCCACTACAGTACATGTTTTCTTCCTATAATCAGATTTGTCCTTATTTTAACGAAATACCAGATGCAGCGAGCGATGTCTATTTATATTAAAATTTTTAACAATCACAAAAAAAGTAAATAAATAAAATTAAAAACAAAACGAAAGTAAGCACTTTTGTACGTTATTCGTGCACTCGCTTGGTGGTACTGAGGAAAAGCTAGAAAACTGTCATATGACTTGAGTTCGGAACTTCCGAATTATCAAGCAAGGACGCCATTATTTACCATACACAAAAAAATTCAGATTTGTCATATTTATAAAATATATTTGCTTTAATATTTCCCTTTCTACTATTGGTAATAACTAGATCAAAAAACTCAATGTAAAATACTAAAATTTTTAGTTAACTACATAACTTTTGTCTAAATATAAAGAACTTTGGATAGAACGATCAATAGTCTACATAAATTGAACCTACAATTAAACAAGCATTGGAAAGTAATGTTACCTTGGTTAAGTATTTCATTCAGAAGCTTTTGAATTAATATGGCCAATTAAACTTTAGTGTCAATTCACCGCTAGCCCTGCATTTTTCTCTCGTGCACGAAGATAAGAAATGAATAAATACATAAACTTTGAATTTGTTTTCCTAATATCGTCGTCTAAGAACCTGTTTTTCAGTGGTAGAGCACTCAGGTATTTAGCTTAGGTTTTGTGTTTGATCCGTGGTCATTTTATGTAGATTTTGAGAGAAATACTGTATATATATATATATATATATATATATATATATATATATATATATATATATATATATAAGCACATATATATATATATATATATATATATATATATATATATATATATAACCAATAACAAGTTCTTTTGGGAATGGGCCCACTGTCATAAAAGTTAAGGAGTGAATTAAGTTGTAATGAACTGCAGTCTAGAGAGCTAGGAAAAATGCCCGTGGAAGATCTGTCGAAAGTACACTGCCCAATTGAACGTGCACGACTTGTTACTTTTAGGAAGACTTTACTATTTTAGTTCTACTTAATGCATATGTGTTTTCATTTTTTCAACTAATTGAAATTGAGGAGTTGGATGTAATAAGGGCGTAAGCGAGTTACGCCCTTTTTGCATCAAACTCATTTGTGGCTTTTACCATGCTTGTTTAACCTCCTGGTAACATTTCAGTTCAATATCGGAATAAAATGCTGCATATTACATTGTTTTATGTAAGAAAAAAAAAAAAAAAAACACTACTTAAATTTTCAACATCGTTTTTCTCCAACTGCATGTTTCAGACTTACGCCCTTATTACATCAAACTCCTCAATTGTAATGTATTAAATATTTTCTCTCTCAACAGGTGAAAGTTTTCTTATTTGCCAAAATAATGAGAAACATGTAGCTCAGAAATTGGTCCAATCAGAGCTTTCTCCAATTGAAAGCTGTTTAGGTGGTAGTAAACTAACTTCCTGCTTGAAGCGTACCATTTTAGAGGTAATTAGAAACATTTATCATTTTCTCTTTATTATTTATTTATTTTATTTTGTTTCGTTTTGGTTTTTACTTAGCGCATACGATACATATTCTGTACTTTTGAAAACAAATGGAAAAATTTGCAAAATGTTTTATATACAAAAAATATTTACAAAATTCTATATTATAACCATGGTTTAAAGTCGTTTTTAAGTAAACCAAGTTTCTTTATTTTGTTATTTTCTCTTCTCGTTTAGAATAAACACTTAAAATCTAACTCAGTTTCCTTTCTAAGTTTTGTTGCGGTCAATTGACAGTTCAACTATCACAATGTGCTGTGACATTCCTAAATACATTCTTATTAAAGACTGACTTTATTTTCCTTGTATATTTATCCTGTAAAGACTTTCAAAAACTGCACTTCTTTTCGGCGGCCATGTTGTTAATATTGATGGATAGATTCTACTCTGCAGAAATAAATAGTTTATTCATTTATTTACTGTATAACTAACTAACTAACTTTATAGCCTATGAAACCCGAAGGTTCAATGCTGCGTTCACAAAAGCTCTCCATTGACTTCCATCTTTAGCCAACTAGATTCAGTTTCATATTTGTATTCCTATTTCTGCGAGATCCATCTTCATATTGTTCTTCCGTCTGTGCCTAGATCTTCTTATGGTCGTTTTCCGATTAGTTTTACAGTTAAAACTTTGAAAACGTTCCTACTTTTTTCCATTCTGGCTGCGTGACCTTTCCACCTGAGCCTCCTAGACTTGATGACTCCAACAATGTTACATAAAGGTGCGCGTATAAATTATGTAGTTCCTCATTATGAAGTTTTCACTACTCTCCATTCCCATTCTTCTTACACGGGAAGGTCCACAAGTTGTCGCTCAAATCTGATTGCCACATAGCACATCTGATAGAGCATCATGAGAAATAAAAATGCGCAAAATTTAAGGTGCTATGGACCAGAAGGATGGGAGCTACGGGGCTTCAAAATTTGAATATCCAAAAAATTATATCATCGAATTATGTACGTTTAAAGTAAATATCTAAAAAAAAAAAAAATCTTTAAAGCAATCAAAACAAAAGTTGCACAATATAATAAGAACAAAATACCCTATCGAAAACCGCAAACAATGTTTCCATAGGTAAAGCAGTGCTGCCAACTCAGCATAAAAATATTATATTTGAAATGGCACCATATACAAGTGTGCACAGATTTAAAATGCACTGTTATCACTAAACAGTGAAGTGTAGTAGTACAGTGTTGCACACTGTTGGAGCTACGTGTGCTGAGAATGTACAATGGAGAAGTCTGATATGTGGTAATAAGATATCTGGGTCTCATACTATGAATTTAGTTCAAATGCATAACACCGATAATATAACATAGCAAAATGTCAGCAGTGTCACAAAGTATTGATGCATTTGAAAAACGAAATTAAGTGATGCCATTTTTACGTCCTATATCAGCTCCGAAGCTATATAGAACGGGACCTATAGTGTAAAGTGAGATCCGAACCACTATGAAAGAGAAAGATAACAATAAAATGTAAGGTGAAAAGTTCAACAAAAACATGTCCGAGGCGGGATTGGAACCCCAATCCCTAATATGTCGGTTGTCTAGCCCTCTAGACCACACGACTATCCGGCCCGACTAAAAACGAAATGAGGTACTAATAAAATTATATTTCCAATGTGAATATGGTAATATTAAAGTGTACCATATTTTTATGGTATGTAGGAGAGAAAGTAAAAGAATCTCACTTAACACGAAAGACATAAACCAAGAAAGTACTCTTCCAAATATTGTAAGATAATCTGGAGAACCAGTTTACAGAATTAGAAAACACTGTTTCTTTCCTCGCGTGTATCATTTTGTTTTCGCGATTTGTCTGCTTATTCACCGGGGCTACAGAAGTATAATGCAAAACCCTCACTTTTTGCTAATACATTCCTTTATTACCATCTGTCACCAATATATCAGACTTCTCCATTGAACACTTTCAGCACACGTAGCTCTAACAGTGTGCAACACTGTACCACTGCACTTCACTGTTTAGTGATAATAGTGCATTTTAAATCTGTGCACACTTGTTTATAGTGTCATTTGAAACAAAATACTTTTATGTTGAGTTAGCAACACTGCTTCACCTATGTTAACACTGTTCGTGGTTTTCGATAGGGCATTTTGTTTTCATTATATTGTGCAACTTTTGTTTTGATTGCTTTAACGGTTTTCAAGATATTTACTTTAAACGTACATAATTAATGATATAATTTTTTGGGATATTCAAATTTTGAAGCCCCGTAGCTCCTATCCTTCTGGTCCATAGCACCTTAAATTTTGCTCGTTTTCATTTCTCATTATGCTCTATCAGGTATGCTATGTGGCAATCAGATTTGAGTGACAACTTGTAGGACCTTCCCGTGTTAGGTCCGAATACTTGCGTCAGGATATTACTCTGAAATACTTTGTATTTTTTCCTCAGAGTAAGCGACCATGTTTTGCAACCATACAGCAGAACAGGCATGATTTCCGTTTTATATATTTTAAACTTCAAATTCCTCGACAGAATTCGCGAAGACAAAAGTGTTTGAACTAAATAACAACACGAATTCCCTGCTTTCAGTCGACATTTAATTACTTCGTGGATATGATTTTGGTCTGTTAATAGTGAGGCCGCGCTGGTTCAAAGCTAGAGCGTTCACCTCTGGTGCATGGGGTCCTTGGTTCGATTCCCGCTCGAGCTAAATGATCTTTGTGGTGGACAAGCATTGTGTGCGTGGGTTTACTCGGGGTTGCTCCCGTTTCCTCCCACTTGCATCATTCCATCCATTTTCATCATGACCATTTCCTTTAGCCTAGCCGGCATAACCGTCGGGCGTAAAACTTCAAGGTGGTGTGTTAATACTGATAATAGGTATTTAAAAGTATCTACTTTGTCGAAAGTATTATTTGATATTATAATGCATCCATAATTTGCAGTATTACGGTTGCGACGAATTTTCATGCATTTAGTTCTCTGCATTTACTTCTAAACTCATGTCTCTGCAAGCATTTAATGAAAGCTCTGCATTTCTTTGTATTTTCTCCTATTATCCTCTATTGGATTTACTTCATCGGCATGGGCTATAAGCTGGTGAATACCATCACCTCTAGTGCCATAGCTATTTTTTGATTTACTGTATATTGAATAGTTTGAAACCTCTGAAAAATGGACTTTGATGGGACATGAATATTTATTCATAAATGAGAGGTATTTGTTAGAGAGATGTGACACAGTTTTAGATTACTCACAGTTCATGCGGTACTTGTATGTAGTATAAGTACATACGTTAGTTGCAAATGTAAACATAGGCTAATATAATATACTGTACTCAGTGTTCTAATTACTGAGGGAGGGAGAAATGCTATTCTATAAAGAAAATAAAGTATCGCTTGGGAGTGTGTTCAAATGAGCGTGTACTACATATGAGGTTTCTTCTCAACTAAATGTCATCCCTTTGTAAAAATTCCTTGATTTTCATTTTGACTACTAGAAGAAGAAAAAAATCATTGAAGCTTTTCTAAGATTGCGACGAGAAAAAGTAGTTTATTGTGAGCAGAGAAAAGAAAGAAATTTAATTTTTGTTTGCACTGTTCTGTGTGGTGGTCCATCTGGTCATTGATCTATCACAAATATATTTTATGAATTAAGAAATTTTCTGTCTAATGTATTGTATCACAGAATTATTTTCAGATTGCAAAGAAATGTCCTGTGCTAAAGAATTATGAAGTTAAAATAATTGTCCATTTATGAGGAGGTTATTAAAACGCTACGGGGGGGGGGGGGGAGAAATTTCCATATCTGTAAAAAGGAGAGTTCTTTCCCATAATAATACTGTAAAATTCTTTTCTTCTGGTAGAAGGTAGAACAATTATACACGGGATTCGTTTTTTCTTACTACCAGTTTTGTTACAAAACTTTCAGTTAAAACACAGTATGAAACAATTTTAGTAAGTAAAAAGTTTTCTAATGATTAGGATAAGTAGGTGTTCCAAGACCAGATGGTCAAGGGAAGGATCCCTCACAAAGTTCCGCTACAAGCTGTGTGAGGTAGGGTAGAGTTCTTAATGCTCCGCTACAGGCAAAGAAAGGTTAGCTGGTTAGCAAAGAGTTCCCAGCAAACTAGGCGGAAAAGAGAACATAGAACTCAGCTTCAAGCTAGATGGTTTTGTGGTAAGGAACCTCTCAAGCCTCCACTACAAGCTATGAGAGGGGTTAAGTTCCCAACAGAGCTCCACTGTAAGCTAAGTAGGAAGGAGGCCTCAGAGCTCCGCTGTAAGCTAGGAGGCTTAGGTTAGGTTAAGGTTATCTTAAAGCTCCACCGCAAGCTAGGAGAGGAAATTTGACCAGCCAACGATTGACTGATGCCCGTAGCGATAATTCTCTGGATTTTATGACAGCTCCAGTGTAGCGGTAGACCTGGTGCTCCTCCTCCATCTTGTAGTGGCTTGTTGTAAATGCACTTGGTTTGTATATATCAGCAGATATTAATGTTTACAAATAGCACCATGTACGGGATATTACAATACATATATTTTTGGCGGGACAATAAAAGCTGCCCGTTAAGGAATATTTCACTGCACAATGTTAAGTAGGAGATTGTATGTCTTGTTCTAGCAGAGATGTACATACAGCTAATAAAGTATAGCTTTATATTTTTGTTATATATAAAAGATAGAAAGTGGTTAGCATATTGTGTTTTACGTTGGCTTTTGTATTTACAGAAGACTAAAACCTTTTTTGTAGGCAGTAGCGAGTGGTGTGGCTTCTACTCCAGAGGAAGTCGATTGCTACACCAACTGTACACTTCTTGCAACGGCGATTGCAGCCGAGGAAAAGGAAAAGGAAAATGTGACAAACAAGCGGAAATCCTCAGAAGTCAGACGACTTAACAATCCGCTTAAAGAATGTATTAAATTCTTAGAAGAAAATGAGCTTATCAGGTATAGTTTATTATTTCTAAATAAAAGTTGTAGGATACATAATGAATACTCGGAGATTTATATATATATATATATATATATATATATATATATATATATATATATATATATATATATATATATATATATATATATATATATATATATATATATATATATATGACTATTTCAAACAGTTTCGTTGCTCTTTAGCAACTTTGTCAATGTCATACAGTATAGTAACACACACAGGAATTTTAATAATCATTTTACTTATATGAAATTGTGATTCCTGAAAAAATCTTGTACTTCCTAGCTTTCGTTAGAGCCTTGCTTACAGACGATAATAAAATGGAACTAACTGACCGCGGTAGAGCAGTGCGAAGAACGTCTTGGCTTAGCTGCCAGTCATACATCGAATGGCGGAGTAGCACACTATAAAATGGCGGGTTCAATTTGTGTGTTCTTTTGTTCAGAAGGGAAGGTTACCAGCTCATGTTGATGTTATTTTTCTACCAATATTGTATGTACTCCTGAAATTACTGTCGCCCATTTTTTGCTTAAGTAACTCTTATCTACGAGGAGGTATCAAAATGTTCATGCAGTCACCTAGAAGATGAACTACGAACCCCTCGGACATGCATTTTATAATCAGATCCTTGAATGTTAACGTGTAAATTCTGGACTCGTTTGAACAACTCTTTGCAGGTAAATCACTAAAAATGCCATGATTGACAAGCTTCTAAGGGGGTTCGCACTTCGTCACCTTCTAGGTGATTCCACGAACTTTTTGATATCCCCTCGTATATTTATAGTAAGCAAGTCAGAATTATATTAAAAATTTACGTGCATCTAATAAACAAAATAACATTTTCAACTTACACAAATATAAAAGATATATAGTTTAAACTAAATGTTAGTATCGTTCATACAGACAGAATTTTCCCCTTACTTATATTATATTACTAGTGAATTTCGAAATTACATTTAAATCACCCTGGTGACTAATATTAGTAAATAAATTAGACAAACTTGATGTGCTTGATTTTCAAGTGGCAAGTGACAAGTGTAGATATATATATAGTTTGTTCTTTGTACATAATTTCAAATTATACACTATATTATTTTATTATGTATATGTATAACTAAAGAAGTAAATGAGAGAAGTTATATAGCTGATGAGTACATTGCTTTTTTTTCTTTTTTCTTTTTCTTTTATAGTTGTTTGTCCTATTACAAGTTTTCTTCTTCTTTCTCATTTGTAGGCTGCAAACTGTCGTAGACAAAGAGGGTAATGAGAGTTTAAGATACGTTGCCACTCAACTTGGATTGGCATGCTTATCGGCCTCGGTGTCACCCGACGTTGGTTTAACATTATTTCAAGAACTTCAACGTGCGAGACAGTGTTTTGTACTGGAGAATGAGCTTCATATAATTTATCAGGTTTGTAAAGTTGACAGCAAAGTACACAAGTTTCTGGTGCGAGGCGAGATCATTGTACAGGGTTATTATAAATGATGGATCCATTTTTAAACATTCGTAGTAATTAAAGTACAAATCCAAAATGAACAATCCTTATACCAATGGAAAGAAGAAGGTTGAAAGTTTTGGTGAGCAATGATGGTTCCCGAAGCGGCCGGTAGAGTTCGCGCGGCAATAGGCCGCCATTCGTTTCCCTCTCAGTTGTGAGTGAGATGGCTACCGTGGAGCGCAAGGTTTTCTCCGTTCTTGAGTTAGCAAGAAGTGAGTCACAAATTGTAGTCCCCATGTGACTACTTCTTATGGGGTTATGTTAAGGAAGCTGTTTAGGTTTCACCTCTACCAGTAACTCTGGACAATCTGCGAAACCATATCACAGCTGCCGTGCACTCAGTAACAGTAGATACCCTTGCTCGTGTGTGGGACGAGTTCAGCTACCATATAGATGTTTGCCGTGCAGCAGACGGTGGACACATTGAACATTTATAATGTATTGCATTGGTATAAAGATTGTTCATTTTGGATTTGTACTTTAATAAACTTCACTAAACTGTTGTATAATCTGATCCTGTAAAACATTTACCGACTGACTTTCAGCAACTTCCATCTGTTGCAATTCTTCAGTACTATATAACATTAATGCCAACTGATTTCTCCACTGCGGAACCAAAGCATCCAACCAACTTCTCCCTAAAATAGGATGGAACTCTTCTTGCTTAACGACTATTAAGGATAAGCTTTCATTGTGTTCTAGATGCTGTACCTTGACTGTACATCTACCTAATGTGTTAATAGGAGAGCCATCAGCATTATTAAGTCGTCCTTGAAACGGCTCTATCAGTACGCCTTTTAATAACGGTGAAGTATACCCAACAGCTGAAACGGCTGCCCCTGTATCCAGCAGAAATTTTATCATCTGATCGTTGTATTTTAAATTAACATATAATGGTTCTTTGAGCATTGTCATTATTAGTACTTAGGCCTATATAAAAAATACTGCACGTAGTTTTGAAATACCGACTGCGCCATTTGTTATTCTTTCACCTTATATTACTCTATGTCTTAATTATTAGAATAATTAAACCGTTTCCACTATTACAACATGTATTTAACTTCTACCTAAAGACATGAAGATTTCCCATCAATAACCAATTTACAAACTTAACTTGATAATCATTATAAAAAATCTAGGCTGCTTCTTTTTTCCTCTTTTAAGGCATGTGCACGGAAATGTAACCATTTCCGCCCTCAACAGAGTGTTATACCTAACATAGATCGATATAATTCAGTAATATTAGATCCACTCAAGGAAAGTCTACACCAATCAATGTTTGCACAAAGAACAGAACAAATTCAGCTTCCACTATGCTTTGTTCTGTTTTTCATTTGTCCTCACACGACTATATATAATCACCAATAATCCTTCTGTAATATTTAAAAACTAATTTACTTGAATCATAGCACCAGGCAAACTTACATTCAAAAACAGCTAACGTTAAAATCTTGTAACATCCTTCCACCTACATCTTGTGTTCAGTGTGTATAAAATCGCAACTCTTAACTCTCTAAATATATGCATACATTTCATAATAGTTCCTGCTAACACTGGGTTTCCTTCCAGTTATTTCTTTAGTTAATATATTTTTACTTGTCTCATATTCGGGCTCTTGTAACTCCATGATTATGCGTCTCTCAGTAAAGTGAACATATATTTTCTTGTTTCGACGTGACAAACATACGTCCGAAGTTCATAAATTTCTTTTCGGAACATTCTTAGTTCCAAAAGCCTGATCTCGTAGGAAAAATGGAACAAACAGTAATGGGCATAGTCTTGTACCAAATGTATCTTGTATTGGTTCACGCGATCAATGCGGAAGCATGCTATGTCACAATGCATTCTGTCAGCACTGTTAGTGTCACTACTTACACAATCTTTCTGCTGTCTTTACCGTCACTAGATCTATTAAGTATTTTAAAGGGTAAATTTATGATATTGTATAATTCAAAGCATTGAGATTTTGAAAATTCCAGTTGTCTCTCCAATCTTTCACACAAAACATGTGCGATTTTCTGCGGATCCCACTTTAAGCTGTAAGTACCGCTCGTATAACATCGGTAAAAAATGGACGTTAACTCCAATCAATTTCCAATAGGCGATTTTTTTAATAGCAAGTTAATATATTGGTTGTTAATTAAGACCTTTAAAGAGATATTTTCTTAGTTACTGAAAGACTTGATAGGATTCGTATTAAATACTAACAAAAGCTGTACTTTCCGTAAGCACCCAGATATTAAGTCTCATTGTAAACATATCAGCAGAGATATTATTTTCTTCAAGATGGAAACTTTCAGAAAATAAAGGTTGCTAGACGAACAAGAGAACTGTTGATTATCTTTTACTGTAAAAATAATTTACGTACTTCCAGAAGTGATTTTAGAAATGTACCGAATTCCGTATAAAATTATAAATAAAACTAGCGATTAATAATTCATGAAACGTTGATTTAAAATCTTACTTACTGTATATACCGTTTGTTCCATTTTCACTTCAATGGTAATCGGATTCGGGTTGAGCTAAAGATGAAATAAATGAAGCTTTAAATTAATGCTTTATTAATTATTAAACGCTAGTGTCATTAATAGGATTTAGGAGCTCGGCAGATTTAGAGGAAATAGTTTCGTTATAGGATATAGGAGCTTAGCATATTTACAGGAAATGGTTTCGTTCATAGAATGTAGGAGCTCGGAATGTTTACAGGAACTGGTTTCGTTCGTAGGATATAGCAGCATGGTATATTTAAAGGAAATGGTTTCGTTCGTAGAGTATAGAAGCTCGGCATATTTACAAGAAATAGTTTCTCTCATAGGATGAAGGAGCTCGGCATATTTATATAGTTTCGTTCATAGGATGTAGCGGCTCGGCATATTTACAGGAAATACTTTCGTATATAGGTTATAGAATCTCGGCATATTTACAGGAAATAGTTTCGTTCATAGGACAAAGAAGCTTCACTTATTTACAGGAAATAGTTTCGTTCATAAGATGTAGAGACTTGGCATATTTACAGGAAATAATTTCGTTCATAGGACACAGAAGCTTCACTTATTTACAGGAAATATTTTCGTTCATAGGACAAAGAAGTTTCACTTACTTACAGGAAATAGTTTCGTTCATAAGATGTAGAGGCTCGGCATATTTACAGGAAATACTTTCGTTCATAGCTTATAGAATCTCAGCATATTTACAGGAAATAGTTTCGTTCATAAGATGTAGAGACTTGGCATATTTACAGGAAATAATTTCGTTCATAGGACACAGAAGCTTCACTTATTTACAGGAAATAGTTTCGTTCATAAGATATAGAAGCTTGGCATATTTATAGAAAATAGTTTCGTTATAGGATATAGGAGCTCGGCATATTTACAGGAAATGGTTTCCATTCATAGAATGTAGGAGCTCGGAATGTTTACAGGAACTGGTTTCGTTCGTAGGATATAGGAGCATGGCATATTTACAGGAAATGGTTTCGTTCGTAGAGTATAGAAGCTCGGCATATTTACAAGAAATAGTTTCTCTCATAGGATGAAGGAGCTCGGCATATTTATATAGTTTCGTTCATAGGATGTAGCGGCTCGGCATATTTACAGGAAATACTTTCGTTTATAGGTTATAGAATCTCGGCATATTTACAGGAAATAGTTTCGTTCATAGGACAAAGAAGTTTCACTTACTTACAGGAAATAGTTTCGTTCATAAGATGTAGAGGCTCGGCATATTTACAAGAAATACTTTCGTTCATAGCTTATAGAATCTCAGCATATTTACAGGAAATAGTTTCGTTCACAGGACAAAGAAGCTTCACTTATTTACAGGAAATAGTTTCGTTCATAATATGTAGAGGCTCGACATATTTACAGGAAATAATTTCGTTCATAGGACACAGAAGCTTCACTTATTTACAGGAAATAGTTTCGTTCATAAGATATAGAAGCTTGGCATATTTATAGGAAATAGTTTCGTTATAGGATATAGGAGCTCGGCATATTTACAGGAAATGGTTTCCGTTCATAGAATGTAGGAGCTCGGAATGTTTACAGGAACTGGTTTCGTTCGTAGGATATAGGAGCATGGCATATTTACAGGAAATGGTTTCGTTCGTAGGGTATAGAAGCTCGGCATATTTACAAGAAATAGTTTCTCTCATAGGATGAAGGAGCTCGGCATATTTATATAGTTTCGTTCATAAGATGTAGAGGCTCGGCATATTTACAAGAAATACTTTCGTTCATAGCTTATAGAATCTCAGCATATTTACAGGAAATAGTTTCGTTCACAGGACAAAGAAGCTTCACTTATTTACAGGAAATAGTTTCGTTCATAATATGTAGAGGCTCGACATATTTACAGGAAATAATTTCGTTCATAGGACACAGAAGCTTCACTTATTTACAGGAAATAGTTTCGTTCATAGGACAAAGAAGCTTCACTTATTTACAGGAAATAGTTTCGTTCATAATATGTAGAGGCTCGACATATTTACAGGAAATAATTTCGTTCATAGGACACAGAAGCTTCACTTATTTACAGGAAATAGTTTCGTTCATAGGATATAGAAGTTCGGCATATTTATAGGAAATAGTTTCGTTATAGGATATAGGAGCTCGGCATATTTAAAGGAAATGGTTTCCGTTCATAGAATGTAGGAGCTCGGAATGTTTACAGGAACTGGTTTCGTTCGTAGGATATAGGAGCATGGCATATTTACAGGAAATGGTTTCGTTCGTAGGGTATAGAAGCTCGGCATATTTACAAGAAATAGTTTCTCTCATAGGATGAAGGAGCTCGGTATATTTAGATAGTTTCGTTCATAGGATGTAGCGGCTCGGCATATTTACAGGAAATACTTTCGTTTATAGGTTATAGAATCTCGGCATATTTACAGGAAATAGTTTCGTTCATAGGACAAAGAAGTTTCACTTACTTACAGGAAATAGTTTCGTTCATAAGATGTAGAGGCTCGGCATATTTACAGGAAATACTTTCGTTCATAGCTTATAGAATCTCAGCATATTTACAGGAAATAGTTTCGTTCACAGGACAAAGAAGCTTCACTTATTTACAGGAAATATTTTCGTTCATAAGATGTAGAGGCTTGGCATATTTACAGGAAATAATTTCGTTCATAGGACACAGAAGCTTCACTTATTTACAGGAAATAGTTTCGTTCATAGGATATAGAAGCTCGGCATATTTATAGGAAATAGTTTCGTTATAGGATATAGGAGCTCGGCATATTTACAGGAAATGGTTTCCGTTCATAGAATGTAGGAGCTCGAAATGTTTACAGGAACTGGTTTCGTTCGTAGGGTATAGAAGCTCGGCATATTTACAAGAAATAGTTTCTTTCATAGGATGAAGGAGCTCGGTATATTTAGATAGTTTCGTTCATAGGATATAGAGGCTCGGCATATTTACAAGAAATAGTTTCGTCCATAGAATATAGGAGCATGGCATATTTACAGGAAATAGTTCGAATGAGTCCGATTCCAACCAAAGGAGTGAAGAGATTGTGTTAAGAACGATATGGTGCAGTGTGGTGTCACAGCGGATATGACATAAGTAGAAACAAGTGGAGGACAGGGATCCGAAAAGCCGACCCCAGCTAACTGAGATAAAAGGGCTTGGAAGAAGAGGAAGAAGGCATTTTTACAGAAATAGGATATAGGAGCTTGGCATATTTAGAGGAAATAGTTTCGTTCGTAGGACATAGGAGGTCGGCATATTTAGAGGAAATAGTTTCGTTCATAGTATATAGGAGCACAGCATATTTACAGGAAATATTTTCGGTCATAGGATAGAGCTCGGCATATTTACTTGAAAAATTAAAATAATAATAATAATAATAAATACTTCCGGGTGATCTTGTTTGTTAACAACATTAATTCACCTTTAGTAATTTACTGAATAAAACAGACGTTACTAAAATTACTGAATGAATCTGTGCTGAAGAAGACTAAGTCTTTGCTAAAACGATCACAATGAGATTTACCATCTTGATTCTTTTGGCACAGCTTTCTTTAATACTTACTTAGTATTTACAATATGATGTTTTAAACAAATCCGTAATAGAATACAAAAGAGCAAGAGTAGTTCTTTTTTATTTTATTTTAAGAATTTTTTTTCTAACATCAGTGTAGCTGGTCTTTGCGTTAGAAATTTAAACATATATATATATATTCTTTGCAGGTGACACCTTTGAATTTGGCTGACCAATGGGAAAAGTTGGACTGGCTTCAATATCTTTCCTTATGGGAAGAGCTTCCAGCCAGTATGCGTCGTGTTGGTGAGCTTGTAGGAGTGGAAGAATTGTTTATCATTAGAGCAATGAGAGGAACAATTAACATCAACGCATCTAGACAGGTGTGTATATGTACAGTCATGTCCAGAAAGTAAAAAGCCACTCTTTTTCGAAAATTTTGATTTGATATTTATATTAATATTGCATGTACAGAATATAACAATTTAATATTTCAGAAACTATTCATATAAATACCTAAACACAACCTTGTATGAAAACGAAATATATTTTATTTGAAATTGGATAGTTACATAACTATTGAAAATAGATTATAGTGGCAACTATTAACAAACTTGTAAATTAATCCAAACCAGTTGTCACTAGAAACTCATTACAAACTTTCTTTTCTCTTTTAAAATGCCCAATGCTCATTTATGTATTAAAATGCTAGGTTCATATGTTTGTGGTCAAAAAAAGTTTATATGTTTGTGGCCAGTCCTTTCGACAATGAGATCTCGAAAACCACAAGTGCTAGAAGCAAGATTTCGCTGGTCAATTCCAAGTTTTTTAAGATTTGTCAGTTCTCACTCAAATTTTCAAAAAGCTTGTTTTTATTTTTCTATTCCACATTTTAGGCGTCCTGTTAGTTTATTGACCCTGTTAGTTTAGTATTGCCACTAGGACGTTAAGGTTGATACTCTGGTGAAAGACAACCAGTAGAGGAGCTACGTGTAGCCGGGTGATGGACATTTCAGGCGCTTTGCTTTAATCTGAATGATAAAACCTATTGCAAGATGGCAACTTCGAAGCTTGTGGACCCACAATGAGGCGTAGTCAAGTATGTTTTGGGCCCCAATACATAGCACCCCTGGAAAGCTTATTTTATGCTGAAAAGAGTGAACTATAATCCATGATTTTCCAATGCACAGTGTTGATGCAATAGCTATTTCACTGCGAGTCTACGATTTTCATTATAGTAAGAGGGTTCCACTCCGTTGCCCATGGCACCTAATTTTTTGTATATGAACATATCTTTGTTATATTTATTGAATGGACTAGATTTGATTCGGGTGTCCGGATGACACGTTCATGACCGTTCCTTGTTAGAATTAAGTTTACACTTATATAAGTATTTGCTGTTTTTTCGTTCACTTCATGTGAGCTGAATTAAATTTAGAGGCAATATATTTTTTGTGTGGAACCTAACATTAAATTCTGTTTATTGTCTTTATATGTCAAATTTTGGCCTTATATCTAATATACCCTATTACAATGTTGATCATTTTATTATTCTAAAAATTTCTGATAATATATAAGAAATGTGTCCAAAAGTATCGGCAATATCGACTTCTTCAGTATCGGTATCGGGTATCGGTGAAAAAGTAGTATCGATACATCCCTAGTGTATTTCAATTGTGAAAACTTAGTTTTTGACTAGTAACAGCAATAGAGTTTTCAGGTATATCAAGACGAATATGGAACTTATTTTCTGAATTATAAGAATTATAAATGGACAAGTTTACAATAAGTCAGATTTGCAGTTGCGAAAGAATAATAAATCTTAGTTTTTATTTTAAGTAGAATTTTGTTTTTAGCATTAACACAATGTTAACACAAAAATGAAATTAGAAATTTCAGTATTTATACAATTACTTTGTATACCTTTTTTCAAATCGCATTATTTGAACTCTTCGTTTACTAAAGTATAATCCATAATACTTGTTTCATATGATATTCTTTCCCCATTACTGTATAGTAATGGGCACATTTATACTAGTGAGAATGTGTTCAGTTATTTGCAAAACAGCTGATTTTACATTAAGTGATCTTTATTGCTTTAAACGAGCGTGTTCTATACAATATGTCGTATATTCTCTAACTTTAGTGTGCTTATTTACAGATGAAGTGTAACCATAGCTGTATAGTATTTTCGCAGTATTTCTTATTTAACCCTTTCACTGTGGAAGGCGACGGAAAAAAATTTCCCTAACCTGCGAATGTCGATTATAGTCGACGTGTTTAAATTTGTCTGTATCTTGGGTTTGTCGATTGTAGTCGCCAAAGGTTTTCTGTGTGATTTCTATTGTTTATCGAAAACAATAGAACACAAACAAAAATGAACGGTACAACTTTGGCGACTAGTCTCGACAAAGCCAAGATACGGACAAACAAATTTTAACACGTCGACATTCGCATGTTAAGGAAATTTGGTTCTGTCGACAAAAGTCGACTTCCTCTGTGAAAGGGTTAATGTATCTAGCTTTACATCTTCTAATAGCAAAGAACAAGTGAATGCATTTCTAAGGTCATCATTTAGCGATTTTGGAAGTGCTTTGTCATCACCATTTGGAGTACGGTAACGAACTATTGTATTGTAACTTTCTACATTGTAAAATACTCTCTCTTTCTCTCTCTCTCTCTCTCTCTATATATATATATACGAGGGTAATTCGTAAAAAAAAAAAAAAACTCCGTTTGCGCATGTGGGAGTAGTGGCCGGGAAGAGCAACATCAGTCCAGTGGCGCTGTATGCAGTAGTTCAGAGACTGTGAGTAGTGGAAGAAGATCGTGTTGTAGTTCATTTGTCCGCTGTAACAGTTGCAAATGAACGCTCTAGTAGAAAAACTCACTAAATGTGAAATGCGTGCGGTAATGAGATTTCTGAGTGCGAAAAAACTTTCGGAAGCTGTGATTCATCGCAAACTGTGTACTGTTTACGGACCAAACATAATGAGTGAAGGTGTCGTACGTGAATGGTGATGAATGTTTAAAGATGGATGAACTAACGTGCAAGGTGCCACAAGAAGTGGGCGCCCATCTGTAGTCAGCATTGAACTCTGCTGCACCTCTTCAAGCACATGGAACAGTGGCTTGCGTCGCACCGCTTCGACAGTGACAATGCGCTTCATAATGCTGTTAGTGGGTGGCTTCATTCCCAGGCGAAAGGTTTTTTTAAAGAATGAATTTCAAACCTTGTAAAACGTTATGACAAGTGCCTTGAATAGTGAATATGTTGAAAAGTAATGTAATATTGTACTTTTCTAATGTGTATAATAGAAGTTATGTATATGCAAGTGTATGCATTGATAACCAAACGGCGTTATATATTTCTAATTGCTCTTCTGTATATATATATATATATATATATATATAATATGAAACATATATAAAATTGTTAGCTAAATCTAGCAATTTTCACATCAAGATTTCGAGAGAGATCTTTACCGAAGAAATGCTAGTAACTTAGTCGTAATATTTGCTCAATAACCACCAACTAAGTTTCCAACATCCTGCTACAAATCTGGTTTGGAATCTCGGTCTTAGTTACACCTTTTCATTCCTTGAATTTTCGTGAAGTTCTACCTATAGGGAATATGGTGTAAAAGGAAAATAGTTGGTTCCTTTATTTTCTTACAAAATATTCTCTTGTACGGTGCCTTAGAAAATGAACCAACTTTCTTCTTCTGTTCGCCCGAAAATAAAGTAATTCGTTTTGTTCTTTTAAGATGTATGAATTCTAACGAATGTGTCCCTTTTAGTCTTAACAGAAAGTAGTATTGATTTAATTGCACAAAAACATTTATTTGTTATATTCTTTTCAGGCACAGAAATTAGCTATTCACCGCCGTTTTTACACAGCGTTAGCTTTACAGGATTTAGTGAATGAAGTGCCACTAAACAAGGTAGCTCAAAAATTTGGTTGTTCCAGGGGAATGTTACAAAGTTTACAGCAATCAGCTTCCACTTTTGCAGGTATGTATTTTGAAAAGAAGTACAAAAAAAAAAAAAAAAAAAAAAAAAAACTAGGCTGGTTGATTTTGAGATCAAACACAACACACATTTAGTTCACTTACCTACTATACCATCTATAGATGTATATCAAAATATTACAAATACTTGAGAAAAGTGCAACTTATCAGACTAACATGGCTTTGGACCAACTTTCGCCCTCAGAACTTCCCTGATACCTTACTTCTGAATGGAGTCCTAGAGGTTGTGAAAGGGAGCAAAGGGAAATATTACACCTTTCCTCGTGAATCCTTTCTCCTAAACTAACTATAAATGTTTAATTACATTTTGTCTAGGGATTGAGCGGACCAGGGAAGGTATTCAGCTCCATTTCAGTGTTCCTCAAACCACGTCACAACATCTTCAGGTAGGCCCATTATTATCCTAGAATACGGTGTCATTGCCCGGGAACCGGTAAACTTCATTTGACGATACAATCAGGGCAAGTGACGCAACCGATAAACGTTATTTGACGATACAATCACTGGTAGTGGCGCAACCGGTAAAAGTTACTTAACGATACAATCACTGGCAGTGACGCAACCGGTAAAAGTTACTTAACGATACAATCACGGACAGTGATGCAACCGGTAAACGTCATTTAACGATACAATTACGGGCAATGACGCAACTAGTAAACGTCATTTAACGATACAATCACGGTCAGTGTCGCAACCGGTAAACGTGAGTACTTAATTTCACCTCGTTGCTTGTTTGTCACTAGATTTTAATTGTTTTGATGGGAAGTACGGTTATTGAGTGGTAGAGCACGTACCTCTGGTATGTGGAGTCCCTGGTTCGATCGCCGTCCAAATAAGTTTATGGGGAACAACATCGGGTACTCCCGCTTC
Organism: Thermobia domestica; assembly: GCF_964235325.1. Classification (NCBI taxonomy): domain Eukaryota; kingdom Metazoa; phylum Arthropoda; class Insecta; order Zygentoma; family Lepismatidae; genus Thermobia; species Thermobia domestica. Next base: position 389,639,944 of record NC_137454.1, on the reverse strand, counting down.
CTCGCACATTGTCATTCCACTAATATTTCCGTCATCATTCACTTGTCTTAATCTTCGGTCTTCCTTACCCTAAAAGGCATAACTAGGGGAAGTTAAAATGAAAGATTTCATTTAATTTCATTATTTTTATTCGTATTATGAATTGAGTTGATTTATTGAAATATTATTCGATATGTAAACGTCTTCCTCAAATACTAAAGTTCTTTATTATCTTTTGAGGTACTAAAATGTTTCCATATTGAGAATAATCTAAAATATATCCATATATTACTGGTTATTTATCTAATTAAGTGTTACGTTACAAAATATTGAAGACAACAAAGCTTATAATTTGTTCATTTCTTTAATTTCAGGAATGGTAACCCAATTCTGTAGGCAACTTGGTTGGTCAAGCATGGAACTGTTAGTATCTCAATTCCAAGACCGCTTGCAGTTCGGAGTCCAAAGAGAGCTTTGTGACTTAATGAGGTTGCCTCTTCTGAATGGACCACGTGCTCGAGCTCTGTTTAACTCAGGGATAACAAATATATCAGAATTGGCTGTAGCTGATTATGCAGATGTGGAAAATGCCCTTCATAGCTCCGTACCTTTTGAAAGGTTTGTGACTTGTTTTAAAAACCGTATAGAGATTAATGTATTCAATGTCGGGTTAAGTAGAATAGCGGAGTAAATATTAACCACACCTGTTAAGGCCATTTTGGTGGGAAGTATTAAATCATATTTTCAATGTGAAAATTATCTCAATAGATATGGTTAATATATTATTCTATATTCAAATTAAGCTAGACTTAAATGCATAATATCTGTTAATATGAAGGAAGTTAAACACAGCTAAGATATATATATGAGGTGGGGGGGCGGTGGCTCAATGGTAGAACTCTTACCTCTGGTACGTAGGGGTACCTGGTTCGATCCCCCTCAAGTGTGATGGACAACATTGTGTTCGTGGGTTTTTCGAGGTACTCCAGTTTTCTACCACATTCCCAATTCCATCATGATTCACGTGCCATAATCATCCGTCTCTCCTAACCTAAAGGGCATAACCGTGGGACGTTAAACTGAAAGATTTGAACATAAATGTGATATTGAAGTTGCAAAAATTCTTTGTAATATAAAATATTTTTACGTTTGAGGGCAGCATATGTTAGTTGCTATCCAGAATTTCAGCTGGTGAATAATTAGGGATGTTCTTGTCAGTGAATCAATATCATGTGCTATGGCCGAATTCACAACCTCTTCTTGCGATTGAGCATGCTTGTAAGTTACAAAATGCGTAACTTCAGAAACCTATCTTCAGAAACCCAGGTCAATCCAGCTTTAAACTAGTGAATCCAAGCACTCCAGTTTTCGTGCACACTCAGTGCCTTATACCAATATCATGTACTGCTAACCAGGTTAGCCCTAGCCTCTTGACAATTGCACCATACGTACTCCAATGTACCCTTTAGTTTCTTGCATTTTGTTTCATTTTGTCCATAATACCTCTGATAACTATATAGATAACTGCTGTTTTAAAGTTTTAAATTAACCGTTTTTTGCTTTTAGTTTTAATTATCATCTTAACATAATTATAAGAAACATTTTTTTTTATATATACGTGATCATTAAAAGACCCAAAAATTGGCTCGAAATCAGCAATTTCCTCGGAAAGCATTTGCACCAGTTATTCATCTCCAGAATTTCAATGATGGTGGCGTCTTCAAGTTTCATGATCAAACTACATGAGTCGTTTAATATATGTTTCCCTAAGCTATAAAAACACTTTTAATATACATTTGTAAACTGTACCTACATATATAGGTGGATCCTTCCTCAGTTCTCCACATGATGCTCATTGAGATTCAGGCATTTGTCTCACCGCTGCATCAATTTTTTCTGATCCCTTTGCAAAAAATCAGGGCTTTGGTTATGTAGCACTCTCCTTACCTTCCGCTTCACTTGATGCTTCGAAACGTTCACCTTGCAATGTAGACTTTAACACCGAAAAAAGATGGACGCTAAATTGAGGCTGTGTGGAAAGTGGAGTAGCCGTACCCACCCTAATTCTTCAATCTTGTGTCTTGTTTGCGTGCTGAATGGAGGTGGGCGTTACCGTCAAGAAGAAGCGACCAGGTCGCTTATGTCGAATTCCATTTCCCTGAAGAAGAGTTTAGGTTCGACAAAAACGACTTGATCTCGTGTCAACTGCTGATGAGGAAGTGAAACAAAATGTGAGGAGAGTGTTAAATAGCCAGACCCCAAATTTTTGTAAAGGGTTTGAACAAATTGTTGTAACGATGAGATAAATACCTGAATCTTAATGGGAATTATGTAGAGAGGTGAGGAAGAACCCTACACATGTATGTATACTTTATAAATGTATCTTAATATATATATAGATTACAGCTTAGGAAAACATATATTGAGCAACCCACCTAAAAGTACTGTTTGCATTCCCTCTTTCTCCCTCGTGTTCTTCACGCGATGAAGACTACAATTCAATCTAGCGTGAAGTCTCTAAATCCTTATATGCGCCAATTTTATTTTAGTAGAAATATGATCACACTCATGCTAAATGCATTGCTTTACATGCCTTATATCATGAGGTTTCTCAGCATAGACAAAGTACTTGAGATGGTCATGCCTTTGGAAATCAAGGGGTGTAAGGTCAAGTGATCTTGAGACCATTCGACAGGGACCTAATCCACTTCCCTAGGAGTTGTGCCTCGAGTCACTGATGCACACCATTGCCATAGTGGGAAGAGACCCTATCGTGCTGAAAATAAGAAGGAAAGTTGCCGTCTCTGTTTAGAAGGGAAGGAAACACTTGTTCCCCAGCGTGTCTATCGGTCACGAAAGTCATGAAAAAGTCACGAAATCAGAAAACGGTCATGAAAGTCAAGAAAAAGTCACGAAATTTAACTTTTGGGTCATGATTTTTATTATCTGTACAAACATAAGTATAGATTGGAAATTGTTGTTCTATGAAAATGTCGAAATTCAAAAATGTCTATGGTCGGCTTTAGACGCTACCAAATTGCAAGCAAAGCGCGCTTCTATCGCATGCATGAAAATTCGGCCCAATTCACACCCAAATTCACTCTTGAGAATGTTACTATATTTTATGATTTGGGAAAGAAAAGTCACGAAAAAGGTCGCGAAATTTCATAGCATGAGCGTCAATAACTTTTGCGCCGTTAAGTCAGTGTCAGTGAAAAATAGACCAATGATGCAAGTCCCATATGCCACACCACACCATTACCTTTGCAGCACTGTGTTAATTACTCGAATCAATCTGAGTTCGGACTACTGTCACACCAGTATTGTCAGTTATGCCGATTGGCCTCCCCTACTCACAGAGAAACAGTCCTCATCGCTGAAGAGTATGCAACGTGTAAACAAAGAATCAGTTCGTATTGGTTCATAGCCCATGTGCAGAACTCTCTCTGTCACTCTAGGTAATTCTCATTTAGTTTATGTTGCTTGTGCAGCTTATAAGGATGCCAGCATATACGCAATATTCGGAGAATGGAGGACTGGCTGATACCATTTTCCAGTGAGTAAGATGAATATTGCGTTTGCGACTCTTCACAAATGATATTAGAATCGTCGTTGCTGTCTCATTGGTGATAGTTTTTCGTCGCCACTACGTGCCATCTTCCATAGTACCAGTTTCTCGGAATTTGGGATCACGTACGCGATCGTGCTGTGTGTTACTGGATTTCTTTCTGGATACCATCTGTTGTAGTCCTCTGCAATGTCTGAAACTGTTCCTCGGATATTAGGATGATTCCCATCTTATGTTCCTTTCTCAGAGGCATCATATACCACCTGTAAAAGATTCTGTCAATAACAGTGAAATTTTTCAGTCTTCCATTGGAGGGCATGGTGGCACACTGGTAGAGCGCTTACCTCTGGTGCACGGGGCCCTTGGTTCGATACCCGGCCAAGTAAGTTTGTGATGGATAACATCGTGTCCGTTGGTTTTTTCGGGGTGCTGCTGTTTCCTCTCACACTCTCATTTCACCGTTTCTTCCATCATCATTCACTTGCCTTGGCATAATTGTGGGACATTAAACTGAGAAGATTTCCTTTCATTTCATTTTCAAACTTTGATTGTAAACTATGCAAGCTGTGAAAGAAACAACTGCACCTTTGGATTCCTGAGCTCACGACGGTGCTACTTGATGTGTGACGTGCCCAATTGAAATTTCGAACTTGCATTCAAGATGGGGGCCGTAATTGCCATGTACCCTACAAGTTGCACCGCTGTCGTCTCTATTACCATCTCCCGCTAACAGGTTTCAAAATAAAAATGTCTCTATTTTACTTATTTTATAGGCTCTGTGCCTATTTGTAGAGCCGTTCTTTGCCAAAGAATTGTAATTCTACTGATTTGTTTACCGAGTAAACATTAGGCAAACTAAAAATGTGTTTCCGTGTCTGTAAAGACATGTACATCGGAGATCGACTCACTGTATCACACGTAGACATTTCGTACGAAAGCAGTATCACGTGACACTATTTAGACTTTTGACTTTAACGTCTAGTCTTCGAAACTAATTCGGACTAGGGAGATGATCATGTTAGTCTCAATCGAATGCAGGATCTGGACTCAGCGTCAGTCATTAAAATCTTGAACTCAATACTTTGTCTCTGTCTTGAGCCTCGAGCTTGGAATTTCATTATTAGTTCTAAAAGGGTTCAGTGTTACACTTTGTAATTGTTTCCTGAAAAGCTTCAGTGTTACACTTGCGATTGTACTCTAGAAAGCTTTAGTGTTATATTTTGTGTTTGTTTTCTAAAAGGCTTCAGTGTTATACTTTGTGATTGTTTTCTAAAATGCTTCATTGTTATATTTTTTATTGTTTTCTAAATGGCTTCAGTGTTATACTTTGTGATTGTTTTCTAAAATGTTTCATTGTTATATTTTTTATTGTTTTCTAAATGGCTTCAGTGTTACACTTTATGATTGTATTCTAAAAGGCTTAATTGGTTTGGGAAATAGAACTCCTTTTCAATCTGATTTCACTATATTACCTATTTTCATATTTAGCGTTTCTGTTATCATAATACCTATGTGTTTTCTTCTTCGTTTATTTTCAACAAGTTTACAAGACAGTAAGTTAAATGAAACCTAAACGAACATAAGGGAGGGAAAAAAAAAACATAGTGCTGCTTTAACTAACAGTGTGTTGTTAATGGGCGTTGTAATTATATGCAGATTAGAATTACTTTACTATGAAGTTTTTTCAGCTAAAAGCTTTAACATTTTCGGACTCCTGACCGTGCATGCGATTGTTAGGTGAAATATTTGAAGAAATTATTTTCAATATTTCGCATGAAAGCTAAGTTTATATTCCTATTCTGTTATCACTTTCAAAACCTTAATGTTATCGCTTCAGAGTGGTACTTAAATATTATATAATTTTATTTTCATTTATTTATTTTATTATATTTATTTCTTTTAGTGGTAAAGAGCTTGATGGTGAAAGCAAGTATGATACAGCCCAACGTAAAAAAATGAAAGCTATATGGATCATGGGAATGCATGGATTAACAGAGCGAGAAGCAGCAGAAATGCTAGTTCAAGAAGCCAGAAGTTTTTTGCAGGTACGATATACAGTCGAATAGTGGTGGCCTGTGGATTAAAAGTGTGGTGATCAAATGTAGAAGTATCTTGCACTTAGCATTTTTGTCTTTCTGCAAGAAACAACTGCGTTTCAAGCTACACGGGATTTATAGTCAGACCGTAGAAACCATCCGATTTTTTTCAGAAACACTTAACGAAATGTTTTTAAAAATTGTTTACATAGTTCACGGCCGCGGTGGCTCAATGATAGAGTATTCACCTCTGGTGCATGGGGTCCCTGGTTCGATCCCAGCTTGCGCCAAGTGGACTTTGTTGTGGACAAACACCGTGTGCGTGGGTTTTCTCGGGGTTCTCCGGTTTCCTTCCCCTCTTCATTCTACCATTCCATTTATTTGTCGTCATCACCGTCTGCTTTAGCCTAGCCAGTATAACCGTGGAACGTAAAACTTACAGATTTTCAAACTAATAAGATTCGTGTTTCTTTGAAGAAACATTATATAGGGACCAGAGAAGAAGGAAAGACATACTGTACGTCAAGAAGTGTTAAAAAAAATCGCATAATGCGTAATTGCTTTTAAAAGTTTTAATTTGTTGAGGTCGTTAACACAATGTTTATTTAGACAAGTTCCAATCCTTTGTGGGGCGCGGTGGCTTAGGGCTAGAGCGTTCACCTCTGGTGCGTGGGTCTCTGGTTCGATCCCAGTTTGCGCCAAGTGAGCTTTGTGGTGGACAAACACCGTGTGAGTGGATTTTTTCAGGGTTCCTTCGTTTCCTTCCACCATTTCTTATCATCATCGTCTTATTTAGGGGGAGTTAGCAATTAGATTTCTGAGCTTTTGACATGTGCGGGCATGTTAGCCCGTCACGTATGAGGGATGACGTTCGTCGGTGAGCACACTATCCAATAAAGGGGAAAGAAGGACACGGCCTGGGAACATTATGTTAGGTCCCATCCCGTCATTTGTCTGGTGTGAATGAAGGAAACCCAGGATAAATCACATTCAAAATAACTGGCCTGAAAAAGCTGTTACACTTTTTCGACCGAGTGTCCGCACCGAGAATCGAACCTCGGACCAAAGTAGATATCGTTAGCGACTTCGCCACGCGGGGCCACACCGTCTTCTTTAGCCTACATGGCATAACCATGGGACGTAAAATTGAAATATTTCATTTCATTTTTTCCAGTCCTTTGTTTAGTTCTTCAGCATTTGAGATTACAATACCAGTAACTGGTATTGTTTTCTCCAACTTGTATGTGGTATGACACATGTGTTATATATGTTAGATGGTAAATAGTTATTTCAAATAATAAATGATCTGCCAGATATAATGTTGATTAGTTGTATCTATGTGGCGACATATATTGTAAGATAGAAACCCACTGGAGCTGAGGAAGTATATTAATATTGGAAGCAACTGCTCAGGTTACAAAATGATTAAAAACTGTTTCTTTCTGCTAATTTTGATGCAGATAAAGAAGGCATGGAGACATATTTCGAGCGGTTTCATCTGTTTTGCATATCTAATGGAATTCAGTCTAACAAAAATGTTTCTACCTTAATATCGACATTAAGACATACAGTGTATGCAACCTTGATGGAAGTTTAAAAAATGAAATAAAATTTGTAGTTTTACGTCCCACGATTATGCCGTGTAGGCTAGAAGAGAAAAATTACTAATAAATGTAATTAATTATGAAGGAATGTGGGAGGAAACCCCGAGAAAATCTACGGACATGTTCTTTTCCACAAACTCACATGAGTGCGATAAACATTTATTACCTTGTAAGGTATGAGACCATTCTTATAAAGATTTCGTAAAAAATATCCGTAATTGTCAAACTATATGAAGAATACGTTAAGTTTCACAATAAATGGACCAGAGAACAGCATTTTTCGTAATACAACTAAAGAGCCTGGCTAGCAAGTATGTGTTCAGTTCATTTCAAGATGATGCTGTCGTGGATCAGCTATAGTATGTAGTATAAGACGTATGTTAGAAACGAATAGATGATTGGTTGTTGAAATAAAGAAAGTGAAAGAGAAGAGAAGAAAAAATTTATTATTGATGTTACAGAAGTACATACTTTGGCTATTTTTCTACGTAGCTACTATGAAATTCCAAGCATTTTTGGCATCGTGGCGCACGTTTTCATAGACTCTCTGTGTCGAAATCTACCGCCAAATCTTGAGGATTCACTGTTATTGTTGAGAAGCAAGCTACCTTTTCAGGTGATGGAAAAAAATTACTAGGGGCAGGATCAGGAGAATATCTTAAAGAAAGTACCCATCGGAAGTTTTGAATAGTCGCAATAGTGTGTGTGTGTGAGCGGGCGTTGTCATGAATCAGAAAAACACGTTTATGCCATAACATCGAAAAGCGCGGGCTTATTTCCTTACCTTGCCTTATCTTCACTCATTACTGTTGATCCGTATGGCATAGAAGTACCGATGGATATCAGCTGTATTCTATCCTTTTGCGTTGACAAATTGGTTCATAAACCTTACTTTACATTTGGCGAGATTTTTCTATAACGGTAACCGTTTCAACTTATTGCTACACGTACATACGCAACTACACACTGATGTTGCAGGCATAATGTAAAGCATGCTTTTGCACACTCAAAGCCTCGTCAGTTTTGTTAGTTCACTTTAAAAGTAATCGGTCCTTTCTTTTGACATGCGCTTCGTAGTCGAAGTGAGACGGTATGAGGTGGTATGACTTCCCGCCTCTGGTTTTTCAGCAATGAAGACATACCACTCTGGTTTTTCAGTGATCAAGACATACCGTCACTGGAAAGTGGGTACTAATACACGTTCAATAAATCCATTTTTAAACACAGTAATTGACAAATCGCTTCGCATGTACAAATATATTATTTCTTATGTAGAAATAATTTTTAAGATACAACGCCGACATTTTTGTTACCTTTTTCCTACCTTTTGTTTTAGAAAGGTGTCTACAAAAGAAGTTCGCCCAGTTTATATTTTGACGTGTCATATTCAATTGTTTCTTTCTTATGTATGTGCGTGTCGGAAGTTGTCCTGCGGCAAATTGTTTAAAAATTGTTAATATAAAAACTGGTTTTTGAGCATTTTTGTGTATACCTAGCTAATTATCTATAACACAACATAAGGGGATATTTTTTAAAATTATTCTCAGAGTTCGGAACGTGGGCAAAGCCTTTTCCTACCCCCTCCCACATAACTGCGGAGAAGCTCCTCCATGGTTTTGAGCCATTATGTAAATAGAAATGCACTCTTTTAGGCAAACATACACTCACTGTATTCCAACATTCAGTTAGCCGATATATCGAGCCAAAATCATAATAAAACATACCGCTTCTGCTTTTTTTTCTACTTCAAACCCTGCATATAGAGTAACATTGCATGCCAGAATATGGTTGCCTAATCTAGCTACACGTGGAATAATACCTTGGTAATTGTTTCTCAAGTCCCAAGCTCTTGGGGAAAAAAGATCCAAGTTTCTACAGAGACAGATCACATGAAGTTCCCCATAAAGTTGCTGGCTGTTCAGAATATTCAACGGACATTTTCCGAAATATCGATATAGAGGCTGGATGAACTCGAGCCACATTCCAACAAGGGTAAAATGGTAAAATAAATCTTCCTTCCACCAGAAATTCCGTTTGGTTGGCACACCGTACCGACTACAGTACCGTAACTCTATACAATAATCAAGTTTAGTTTCTTATTTGTGTCCTATGCTCCCATAAATCATCAAATTTAAAAATACACAGTAAAAGTCCTGTCTATGACAGAATCGCTTGGTACGACGCTTTATTTCCGTTGGATACAGGTTTTCACTTAATGTAGGTTAAACTATACTATTTAAAAATGTAAGAAACAATAAAATGCTTAATACATTTAGCGTTAAACGTAAATTTTCTTTATTTGTTATCAGTCTTTATTATTGTTCTAAGGCACATCTAGAAAGTAAGTTACAATGGACTGTAAAATTAAACACAAGCAAGACCCGCGTTTGCCCAAGTGACTAGCACGCTTGCCTTTGGTTTGCGTGGTCCTGAGTTCGATTCCCGGTGGGGTTATAGTTGAACGAAAAAGGTGGTTCGGATTCACTATAATCAGTAGGTCCACGTCTCCCTTAGCTGCCCAGGCATAATCGTAGAACTTTAAACTCAAAACAAACAAAAACAAGCAACATAAGAAAATGGTTTTATTACTATGGAGTTAGTGATATATAACGTACTTTTCAATATACGCACTATCCTGGCATCAGCTTCTGTATATCTATAGCAAAAAGTTTGCCGCCAAGGACGAACAGTTGCTGAGTGATACTCTCATACAGCACGGAATGGGAGATCTGCGAACACTAAACGAGAGTAGGACGTTGTGCAGAACGCCAGTTCTGCAGAATTGCTTGCTCCGCACTTTGCACTAATATTCAGGCGTAACAATGGACGGTCGGCCACTATGATGTTCGTGGTGCACATTCGTGTGGCCTGCTTTGAATTTTGTGCGCCATTTTCTTACCATTCCTTCACTCATGATATTCGGTCCATACATTTCACACAACTGCCGGCGGATCTCTGACGCTGACTTTTTGTCGTGGAGAAACTTAGATACCGCGTACACCTCGAACTCGGCGGGAGACTGCGCAAAGCCATGTTTACGGTACCACAGTTCTCTCACAACTGACTTCACACAAGTGCCCTCGCGCTAGATTATTGGCACTTGTTCCTTGTCCACGCCTGCGCAAGGCGTCCCGTTCTGACTATTCATGCCATTTTGGGACACTTTGAGAACTTACTTTCTGGATGCGTCTCGTATTATTCAGTTTTGGTTATGTATTTATTTGTGTATTTTTAATATATTTTATTTACTTTTCAGAAAGAACTTGGGATTGAAGATGTAAAATGGGAGAAAAAAGAAGCAGAATCAACTGAAAATAATACTTCTAAAACACAGAATGATACTAATACTCAAGATTCAACAATACATATTGACTCTTGTGATGAAAATCGAAATAGTATGTGTTCCGAAATTGAACAAGAAACTATTAACAAAGAAAGTGAAGAAGTATCTCCTCCAAAGCCACCATTAAAACTGCAAGACAAAAGCGTTGCTGAAAAGGTTGATCTATCGTCTCCAGTAGCGTCATTAAATGTCAAAGAAAATGATAAAGAAATATCTTGTCTACAGAAAGAAGTTCTACAACCTCAGTTGAACTTAGAAACTAAAGAAGTTGCAAATACATCAAGTCCCAGTGACAGAAGTCGTCTTTCGCTGAAGAAATTTAAAGAACAATTCTTGTCCCCTGTAACAGACAGTAAAACTCCGGCGTCTTCAAAGAATAGAACGAGTACTTCAAATAGAGAAAGTGCCGAATGTTTATCACCGATATTCCAAGATTCGCCCAACAGTTTGGCTTCGGGAAAGAGTCCAAGTTTGTTTGGAGATAGTTTTCTTGTAGACACTCAGCTTGGTCACGTTCTGGATGGATCGTTTGAAACACTTAAACAAAGTGATATGAAACCACTCGAACAGACTAGCGATCAGAATCAGGCTAATAATAATAATAATAGTAATATTGGAAATTTTGTCAAAGCCTCAGATATTATGTGTATTCAGAAAAGGGAGGATAATGTTCAATCGTCCACGGAGTTTAAAAAGTATTTTGAGGATAGGAACAAATCTTGCAGCTTGGGCCTAGCTCAGCCTATTGAACTATCTAGTTCTCCTATAGATAACACAAAACAATCAAATAACATTACTGAAAAAGAAATCTGTAAAGAAGTAATTAAGAGCAGTTCTACTCTTCCATCCGCAAATTGTAATATAAACTCTGAAAACGTAATTATTGATAAAATACGGAGCAATCCTGCAAAAAACAATGACAAATCAGATAAAACTGCAGATACTAAACATAACGAAGAAACACCTGTAAAAAGTCCTATTCTAAGTACAGATTATGATGATGTGATCACAGATTCTTTTCTAGATCGAGCTTTCAACACTTACATGGACATAGACTGTACTCCAGAAGCGTGTATAAATGATGAAGAGAAACCAAATAAGGATTCAGCATCAGACAAAAGTGAACTTGAAAGCTCAATTACAGAAAATGAACCGAAAAGAAAAAGTAGAAGAAAAATTAAAGTGACAACCAGGAAACCTGATCCCACCAAGAGGAAGATAAGTAAAAATAATGTATCAGAAAATTCAAACTGTGAATCGGAAGCAAATGATAACCAGAATAAAGCAGACGAAAATGAATCTCCAGTTAAGAAATTTAAAGAAAATTATGAATCTTGGAAGAATTCTGAGTTGAAAGCAAATGACAATCACAATAAGTCACACGAAAACGAGACTCCAGTTAAGAAATTTAAAGAAAATGGTGAATCTCGCAAGAATTCTGAGTTAAAAGCAAATGACAACTACAATAAATCACATGTAAACGAGACTCCAGTTAAGAAATTGAAAGAAAATGACGAGTCTCGGAAGAAATCAAATGACAAACTTTGTAGTGAGAAAAGCCTTGTTACGAAATTTCAGATATCTAACCTTAAAGGCAGTCGAAGATCTGCTCGATTAGATCAGAGAAAACTCTCTTCTAGAAAAGAAGAAATCAAACAAGATTTAGAAGAAGATAAAGACGATGAAATATTAGACTCTTCATTAGATGAGACTGTTAAGCTGAAATCATCGCGAATTATTGATGCTAAATATACAAAAAGAAGTACCCTTTCTAACGTTAAAAATCAAACTAAAGATCCCATTTCAAATAAGCAGGAACAAGATGCAGAGAAGAAAGAATCTTCACAGCCTTTTAATATAATTAATGTTTGCGAAAACAAGGTGACTTATCAGAACTTCACAACTGAATTATCCAAGCGTAAAAAATATGCGGTCTCTATCGCTTGTGCAAAGAAAATGGAGTCACCAACTAAGAAAATAGGAGCCAAAGTGTTAGGAATACGTCGCAACAAGCCAACAAGCAAAAAAGAACCAGTAATAAGTCTTTCTTTTGGTGATGTGGTCATTGTAGGAGTTGCTTTCGCATGGAATTCTCAAGAAGCATATTATGTGGCTTTGCAGGGTGACGAAAAAGAGAGTAAGTGTTGTTTCTTTATTTTGTGTTATTGAAAATTTAGAAATGTTTAGTTTTGTCATACTTAACACCACACTCGGTTTTAATTTTTATGATACACTGGTAGAATGCCAGTTTTTATAAGGAGAAAACAAGGTTTATTTGACAGATATTATTATTATTATTATTATTATTATTATTATTATTATTATTATTATTATTATTATTATTATTATTAAGTATTCTGCCTTTGGTATGTTCTGGTACTTTTTGCCTGGAAATGTTTCTTTCGCGTTTCTCATCTCTAGCTTCCTCTTTTAACTCCCAATATTATCTCCTATCTTTCAAATCATCGATCAGTCGTGTTCTTTTCCTAATCCTTACTTTCCTTCTATGGCAGTATGAACAAGACAATTTCTTCTAGTTAAGTCCAATCCAATTGGCCTTTCTACAAAGGATGCTGGCTAAAAGCGTTCTCTTTTCTCTTATCTCTTTAAATCAAAAGATCCCATATATTTAAATCAAAATTTTTCTTGTACACCTTATATCTGAAGAACTACATATAGGGTAGCCAAACCCAAACTATGTGCTTATTCTGTAGAAAATACAAAAAACTCGATTTAGGGACCGTTCAACAATTTTGCAGCCCCTGATCCAAAAACTAATTATTGGCCAAGATCGCAATCTTTTGATGCTTTTTTGATCATTCCTAAAATTTTTGTTAAAAACATTGTTTTTACTCTTTCTGTTCATTTTATCTTCTCCATCTTGCTCCAACATCACATTTCGAAGCTCTCTAAATATTTCTTCTCTGACTTCGGTAATGTCCCAGTCTCTGAACCATACAATCCAATGCTCCATATATAGCACTTGACCAATTTCTTTCTTAGTCCAATATTAAGACTACTGGTTAAGAGTGATATTTTCTTGATATGTACAACCATATACCAAGATATGCTAAGTGTCAAATCAATCACCGTGGAGGCCAGCTGAGACATTGTTCCAAGGTTGTTGCATGATATATTATACCGTTATTGTAACTGCGGATTTGACTTCTCTATTAAATATAAAATTTAAAAATGGTCATGTAAATGAAAACAAGTATTTAATCAAAAACAAAGAATACAAACAAAACAAATTATTCCGCATTCAAACGTAAGTCTAGCTAATTTTGGTTCAACACAAATATTTCTCGGTAATTTCTTCAAGTGCCACTTAAATCAAACAAATACCTGAAATCTTCCACAGTATATAGTTATATGAAAAATAAATCACCAATCCACAACACTTATCACTTTCTGTTTCCAATAGTTTTGCCGAAAAGTCAGTTCAAATACAATTTAGTAAATTCACTATTTTCGAAGAAATATTTGTTTTATTTAACACCGACTAATAGATCCATTTTATAGAATTTTGACTATAAAGGCCAAACACTAATAACACATATGTCCATTAAACAGTCCACATTTTACACTATAGGTTATAATTTTGAAGAATACTTTCTAATTGGATCCCGCCGGTAACATGTTCCTCTGTCGTATGAAGGTTCATTGCGTATTTTTCCTCTGATTACACATTATAGATGTCAGCACCTGTCAGCCTGCTTCTACCCACCCACCTGACCGCCAGGAGGCCAAGGTCAAGGCTGGTTTCTATGGCAACAAAAACTAATTAAACAGCTATCTTCAACTTATGGCTTTTTTTTATGAAATTAAATAAAATCGCGCAACAACATGCTAAGTCGCCAGCTCCGAATCCAACGATTCGGTAGAATTTCATTCAGATATTCACGCACTTGGCGACTCCAGTAAGGAAATGCCTCGTCTTGTTGAAAAATGGAGTTGTCTTCGTGCAGCCTCGGAAACAACCAGTTTTGTAACATAGCGAGATACTGCTGACTGTTAACCATGTTTCCATTAAAGAAGAATGGGCCGTAAACAGATGATCGGGATATCCCACAAAACATATTGACTTTGGTCGAATCTCGTACATGTTCAATGACTGCATGTGGGTTCTCTAGGCCCCAAATTCGAACATTTTGTTTGTTTACCTGACCACTAACACGGAAAGTCGCTTCATCACTGAACACGGTGCGTTGTGCAAAAGAGTTATCATTGCCAATAGCATCCAGAATCCCGTTACAAAATGCCACACGTTTGCGTTTGTCATCAGGATGCAGAGCTTGTAACAGCTGTAACTTGTATGGCTTTATAACCAACCGACGTTTCAAAACACGCCAAATTGTTGTTGTTGGCACTTGTAACTCCTGCCTGGCACGACAAGTTGATTTTGAAGGACTACGTTGGAAAGCAGTTTGAATTTGTGCAACATTTTCTTCAAGAACACGAGGGCGGCCAGGACTCTTTCCTTTACATACACATCCTGTATCTACAAAGTGTCGATACCATCTGCGAACGTTCCACCCATTCGGAGAATCAATTTGGTACCTCAACCTGAAACATCTTTGCACTGTAATCACGGAATTGCACTTCGCAAACTCAAGAACACAAAATGATATCTGCTGCGGAGTAGCCATTTTAAACATATGACGGTTACCAACCAAAACAGAAGACAACTGACATCTAGCGGCTATTAATATAAACTAGACTATATATTCGTTTCTCCAATAGCTGAGCCGAGACGCAGCGATCGATAGTTTAGACAAAATAATTCTTCGTAATACGTATATTCTTTTTGAAACAGTGTGTACTTTTAACAGCAGACCAACAAGGCTAGCCTGTGTCCTCATCGAATATATCAAAAGTGAGAATATTCCTTTTTACACCTTCCTTTTCTTTCTTTCTTTCTTCACGGCTACTGATTAGTCAAAAATTTCGGTGTTTCATTCGCGAGATTATCACCAAAGGTTATATTATACGTTGATTATTAAAAAGCTGAGATCAGATTCTTAGATTCAGAATTAATAAATAAATCTCTATTAATAAAAAGGAATTCTGTCGAGAAATTTGAAGCTTAAAATATATAAAACGATATTCATGCCTGTTGTGCTGTATAGTTGTGAAACATGGTCGCGTACTCTGAGGGAAGAACGCAGACTGAGAGTATTTGAAAACAAGATCCTAACACGAATATTCGGACCCAAGAGAAACGGAAATGGTGAATGGGTCAAACTTTATAATAGAAAACTATATAAATTATATCATTTACCAAACATTGTTAGGATCATCAAGTCTAGGTGGGGAGGTCATGTAGCCAGGATGGAAGAAGTAGGAACGCTTTTAAAGGCTTAACTGGAAGACCAATCGGAAAACGACCATTAGAAAGACCTAGGCTCAGATAGGAGGACAATATTAAGATGGATCTCTCAGAGATTGGAATACAAAGTAGAAACTGGATGCAGTTAGCTAAGGATAGAAGTCAGTGGAGAGCTTTTGTGAACGCGGCATTCAGCTCCACCTGCGGGTTAATATGCCATAGAGTTAGTTAGTTAGTTATATTAATAAAAAACGTTATTTTGTTTGTGATACATTACGACCTAAAGCCGGAGCAACTGACATGTTTTGTTTTTTTAAAAAAATGGATTCATTACTTATTACATTTATATATCATTCGTTTTTTCAGTTTTGCACGTCATAAAATATTTTCTATTTTTTTAAACATACTTCCAAAATCAACGAAGAAATTACGGATGAAAACCAGTCATACTATGTCCAACGGCAGGTTTAGACCTGCATAGTAAAAAGAAATCACACTGAAGCGGTTAGATGAGGAAAATGCATGAATATATTGTGGTAGCCAAATATTAAGTAATCGTTTTCAAATAGAATTTAGCACTTGGGTCGAGCTGAGTTTTCACCAATAGATTTCGATTGAAATACGCATTCTAAGACAAGAGATAAGGGGCTTATATTCACCTTTCGAATTTTCCATAACCCTATTTTCCCCATACGATGATAAAACTCTTACAGTATAACTGGCGTATAGATGAACGAATATATTAAATTTATGACAAAAAAATTATCTGCTAATTTGTAATAAATTTGCTAATTTTATCTCCAGTATATTTTAACAATATGAAAAAAAAAAAACTTATATTTTACCTTGATAGGCATGATCATTTAGAATGCTATACTAATTTATTTTAAATGAAATTTTAACCACATTGTTTACAGCAGTGGTTCTCAACCTAATTTCTTTCACGACCCCCCTTTAATTCACATCCGCTTTTCCAGCGACCCCCTTATAATTTCTGGTTTGTAATAATCTTGTGTGGATTCTTAATATACCTGTTGTGGAGATGTCACAATATCCATCTATTTCTATAAGAGTAGAATCCATTTCTTGTATAGTAGATACAGTAATTTCCCTAAGAGCAAATGTATTAAAATCAAATTTGGTCAGTTCATTCATATTACAAATATCGAATCTGATCTGCCATACTGTTTCAAAATGGAAGCCATTTAAAAATTTTAAAACTCCCTAATTTTGGGTCATATGAAACAAAAAAAAAAAAAAAAAAGTTATTCGGTATTTTAAATTACTTGATAATGTGCGTCACGAAGATTGAACCGGATTGCCGCACTAGTGAAATCATCACATGCTTAGATATCTCATTAGCTTTCAATTTTAATTGTATTTCAGTATGCAGTTCTCATTAGTTTCATATCGTACCTCTTTCATTTAAATTGATTTTTAAACAACTCTGCAACTGTTGAAAATGTCAATAGATCTATTTTTTGTTGTTCTTAACAGTAAGTATAAAAATGAAAATATACCTATCACAACAAAATTCAAAATAATATTTAAAAATATTTTCCGGTATTAGATTCTAATGATATTTATCTCTTCCGCTTATCTTCACGACCCCCATGAAACCCTCTCGCGACCCTAAGGTTGAGAAACCCTGGTTTAGAGAATAGTATTTTAGAACATTAACCGTTTTTATTTGATCTTAATTTAAAAGGATTTTGAGTTAGAGAATTTGTATATATTTCTTTATGACAAGGGTCCTAAACCTATTAAGTTTACAATAAACTTATAATTCATTATAATTATTGTTTTACTTGTAGCTTGTTGTATCAGGTTTTATTATGTAATATTTTACAAGTACTGTATTTTAGCTTACAAACCGTTGGCAGCACTCAAAACAAAGTTATTATTTTACAATTTCAGATGATAATTCTTCGGAATCTATGTTTTTGGAAAACAGCATAACATTATCAGAGAGACTACATTTTCTGACATCCCTCTTTGAAAAGGGGACGTCTGGAAACATTTTACCAGTTGTGTCTGTGTTTGATTTTAAAGCCCAGTACAAGATTTTGTATCAGGCCACTGGTATTGCTCTGGAAGGAATTGTCGCTCGCGATCCGAAAGTTGCAGACTGGTTGCTAAAACATTCAGAAAAAGAGAAAAGTCTCTTTTCGTTAGTAAGTTTCTTTATTTTTATTGTCTTTTTTGCTACTTTAATTTATTATTATTATTACAATTACAATGCTTCTATTATTTTTTTTTTCCCTCGAATCGTGCAACTTAACTTTTACGCACTTCCGTACTAACAAGAGCTCTGAAATCTTTAAAACATACGTAAACCAGATGACAATACAATATTTTCACATAATTTTTAGCCATAGCTTATCCTGTTATTGTAAAAACTAATAAGTTAAAAAGAATTATCGAACTACTGCTGATAATTTTTCGTTGTAGCTTATAGTTTTACTGTAAAATTAATAAATTTTAAATAATTGTCTAGCGCCTGTTGCTTTATATAGGGTGTGTCAACAAAATTGATGGATAATATGCTATATATATATATATATATATATATATATTAGAAAAATGACAATTTTCTACATCATTACTGGTAGAGTTGGCATAGAATCACCGTGTCTGCTAGAAAAAAAGAAAGAAGAATATATTTGATGAATTCCTTATGTTAGTTGCAGTGTTAAGTTTATTAAAGTTGGATGTTAAATCCTAAAGTTAAATATTATGGCAGCTTGTAGCTGATAATTTACTCGTTAATTGTCTTAATTCCCATTTTGCCTATACTTTATCAGCTGTCAATCACAGATAAAAATCACATCTACCATTTTAGGTGAAATGCCAGTTCCCATTTGGTCTAATTCCCATTACACCTAACGATCTTATCAGGAAGGAAATGCCGCTTATATAGAAAATCTGACAGTGTTTCCATGCTTATACATAAATAAGTGACAGAAGCTTACATACAAAAGCCACATTTGTTTCAAATAACTACAACGTAAAATATTTCAAACACAAAAAATAATTTACATCGAAAAAATTACTAGAGCCTTTTTATTTTAAGTGTTCCCTCGCTGTTGATGTGTGTTTTCCCGTACCTCCCTCAAAATAGGAGGGACAAGTTGCTGTGGTAGCGGACAGCGTTGCCATTCTGAGTAGCCTACGATATTCTCTCGTCAAAAACAAACGACTGAATGGCCAATTGGCAACACAGCCGAGATCATTCACTTCTTTCCCCAAAGCAAATTAAGGGTTTTCTCCATAAGATGGCGGCGGGGGTGAGGCCAAAGTATGTTTGACATATTTTCCGAGGGCACACTTGAAATATAAAGGCTTTTACATTTCACATATTTTCTGAGGTCACACTTGAAATATAAAGGCTTTTTTATTTCACATATTTTCCGAGAGCACACTTGAAATAGAAAGGCTTTTTATTTCACATATTTTCCGAGGGCACACTTAAAATATAAAGGCATTTTATTTCACATATTTTCCGAGGGCACACTTAAAATATAAAGGCTTGTTATTTCACATATTTTCCGAGGGCACACTTAAAATATAAAGGCTTTTTATTTCACATATTTTCCGAGGGCACACTTAAAATATAAAGGCTTTTTATTTCACATATTTTCCGAGGGCACACTTGAATTAGAAAGGCTCTATAATCATATTAACAACTTATCACAACGAACTTTTCAACTTATTCCAATGAAAAGCCTAACTTGTCACAAGAAAGAAGAACTTGTCATTTTAGCATTTAATATGCTTGTTCAATTAATTACACAAGCTATTAACAAGTGTATATGTGAATGAAGTCTTGTAATGCTGAAGAAAACAAACTCGAAGATTTGTTTCATGATCCCTGCAACTTCAGTCAATCCGGAGTCTAGTTATAACGAATCGCGGGTGAAAGCCCACAGGATAAAAATTTAAAATTCAAAGAATATTTAATTTATTTTCTATATTTACTACATGTCGTAATACAGTTAATATGCATAAGCCAAAAAGAAACAAAGAAAGTAAAAAGAACAATTCAAGAAGTAACACTGATGTCTAGTGTGATATATAGCACAATATGTATGCAGGAAACAGTACATAGTCATTCCGCGGTGTAGCCAGCAAGCTGTTCTAGTAATTTCATAGCAATTAACTTCTAGTGGTTGTAGTAATTTCTTTAATGTAAGTTGTTTTTTGTGTGAAATAGATGTATACGTGTATAAGTATAGAAACACTTTCAGATCTGGGGGCATTTCCTTCCTGATAAGATCGTTAGGCGTAATGGAAATTAGGCTAAATGGGAACTGGAATTTCACCTAAAATGACGAATGTGATTTTTATGTGTGATTAATAGCTAATAAAGTGTTAGGCAAAATGGGAATTACGCAAAGTGGGAAGACGCCGTAACTGATTAATTATATAGCTATATATTAAATGACTACTGGAAAACATTTCATATATTGAGTTAGAGCTGTATTTGAATGTTAATATGCTGATTTGTGTACAGGAACAAAGTACAGGAGTCTAGTAGTACAAGTTGTGCTACGTCTAAGTTACCGTAACAAAGGCATCAGAAGAAGTATCGATACAAGCTTTTTTTTTTTTTAGTCAAACATGTGTTACGTTATCAGAGCCAGAGTGTGGCTTACTTTGCCTTTTTAATTCGTAAATGTTCTGCTTTAAGAATGCCAAGTTTGTTTTACGTAACATGTCTTGTGATTGGGTTGATAATACTGTCCCCATAAGTAAGCATGTAGTGTGGATTTTGGTTGGTAACGTGATAGAATCGTACTTCTTTCCAAGACGAGGTTGGGAATGCCATGAGAGTTAATAGAGAAAGGTACCGAAATAGGGTTTATAAGTCTTTTGAGAGAAGGTGAACCTTAACAGAATTCATGTGGAACACAAGTGGTTTCAACGACATGACGATTCCTTTTACGAGATGACCTACAGAGGAAGTCGTGAGTGACATATGTCGGATGTCATCTTTCATTCTTAAATCGGAAATATTTTTCCCTTGTAATGAAGTAAAAATATTTATTATTTTGTAAATGTACAGTATTTTATTAAACATAATAGATCTGTCGCTTTTAATGGAATACCCTTTATAACAACTTAAACCCTCACAGAAGTTGGTTGATTGCAGGCAATTAAGCTTCTGTTGACTTCCTATCAACGAGAGATTTACCAAATAAATTTATTAGGCATTACGTCAATAAATGGCAGAGTGCCTCAGTGCTAGTTCGAAACTTGTATGTGGCGCCTCGAAGGGAAAAGTTAGGAACTATTGCCTTTCATAATGCAATTAAGAAAGGGTTCTTTCGTCGAATCATTGAGTGTCTATTAAAACATCCCCTCCTAAGATTCAATCATGAACTAGTTAAACATGAAAACATTTTTTAAGAAACAGTTAAAAGTAACAAATGTAAAATAATAATAATAATAATAATAATTTGTCTATAAAATGGGCTAAAAGGAAGAAAAAAATATTTCTTGGTGGGATAAAATTAAGAAATGAGACTTAAAGCATTAAACCCTCTTCCTAAGGTTAAGAGCTAAGAAATCTCACTTAAGTATTAAATCGTGCCCAATGCTTTTAGTCTCAGTTCCATTTCTTCATTTGACCTTACCTAATTCGCGTCCAATGCTTTTAGTTTTAGTTCCATTTCTTTATTTTCCCTGCCTAAATCGCGCCCAATGCTTTTAGCCTTAGTCCTGTATCTTCATTTTACTCCATTTAAATCGCGCCCAATGCTTTTAGTCTTAGTTCTGTATCTTCATTTTACTCCATCTAAATCGCGCCCAATGCTTTTAGCCTTAATTCCATTTCTTCCTTTTTACGCCACTTAAATCGTGTCCAGTGCTTTTAATCGTATCTCCATTTCTCCATTTTGTTCCACATAATCGCACCCAATGCTTTTAGTATGCTCCATTTCTTCATTTTAAGTCCCTAAATCGCGCCTAATGTTTTTAGTCTTCATTCCATTTCTTCGTTTTTACCCCATTCAAATCGCGCCCAATGCTTTTAATCTTAGCTCCATTTCTTCATTTTCCCCAACAATTTTGTCTCCATTTTATGAAAGCATTGTTTTTGAAGGATTTTAAATGGATATTATTCATGTCATAATTCGATAATTAGTATGGTGTTATCGCTTTTCAAATAGCGTTGTGCTTCTTGGAATTCCACTGTCGGAGAAACTGAACTTTCCTCCCACTTATTTCTCTACCTGGAATCGAACCTTAACCCACGTGAACACAAGAACATGTAATCATTGGATTGGTTGGTTAATTAGTTTGGAGATTAGCACTTCTTTCAGCATCGAGATTACGAGTGTGGAATGCAAACCATCGTAATGCGTTCAGATTTCAAGGCTTTCCTACCGAAAAACGAACCTGAAATCCGTCAATGGTGGGCGCGCTAACCACATGCTATTTTTTAGAACATCCGATATTCGATACACATCATAACCCATACACAGGCGCGTTACGGTATAATGTACCCCACTGTTATTCTGTACAATGTGGCAACTCTGTTTAGGATTTGAGTTGATGTAGTCGAATGTGTTCCATACACGTTTCAGTGGATAATATTCTTTTTATTTCAACTGAATGCGAATTAGAAACATAATGGCATTACATGAAAATGTTACTGATTCGAAAGTTAGAGGAAATTCAATGTAGTTGGCAACCCTGGGTTATCAGTATTAGAATTTACCATTTAAATAATGTGATATCTATTATAACACTGATGGACATCAAAATAATGTTAACATACTACTGTAGCAGAATGTATTCATCATAATCATCATAGGTATTCTGCCCTTACTGGCAGGTCACTTGCAGCAGCTGAGAAATTTCCA
The DNA here is from genome assembly GCF_964235325.1 of Thermobia domestica. Classification (NCBI taxonomy): domain Eukaryota; kingdom Metazoa; phylum Arthropoda; class Insecta; order Zygentoma; family Lepismatidae; genus Thermobia; species Thermobia domestica. Next base: position 389,617,219 of record NC_137454.1, on the reverse strand, counting down.
TGCTACACGGTCCACCGCTAACCTCTTCGTCTTTATGTATGATCTTTCTGTTTCTATATCATCCATTAGTTGTAGTCTCCTTCGCCCTATCCCTCTCTTTCCTGCCACAATACCCTCTATCACATCTCTCATGATAGAGTTCCTTCTTAGCCAATGTCCCAACCAGTTTCTCTTCCTCTTCTTAATAATATCTATTTTTTTCTTCTTTTCTCCCCCACCATTTCTAACACCCTCTCATTCGTTTTCCACTTGACCCAGCTAATTTTCTCCATTCTTCTACATACCCACATTTTGAAAGCTTCGAGTTGTTTCTCATCATTTTTGCATAATGTCCATGTTTCAGACCCATACAGTACAATACTCCACAAGAAGCATTTTATGAGTCTTTTTGACAACTTTTTATCAAGGACCCACAAGCTAGACTTTTCTTCTTCCTAAAGGCTTCTTTTGCCATTACTCCTTATTTTTATTTCACGTTCACACTTCATATCATCACTAATAATAATACTCAGGTACGGGAAACTAGTCACCTGTTCTCATCCCCCTCCCCCCCTCCTTCTACTTCTACATTTGACACCGAATTCTTCGTTCCAGTCACCAGGGCTTTTGTCTTTCTAACATTTATTTTCATGCCATATTCTTCACAGCGTTTCCTCAAGTTTTTTAACTTCTTATTGATTTTCCCTTTAGATTTTGCAACAAGCGCCATATCATCTGCAAACCGTATACACCTAATCATTCTACTTCCTACTGAATCTTTTTTACTATCTCTTCTACATTCATTTTGTAGGCCGTCTTTATTTTGAAGGCTCTTTTACTATCTCTTCTACATTCATTTTGTAGGCTCTTTTACTCTCTCTTCTACATTCATTTTGTAGGCTCTTTTACTCTCTCTTCTACATTCATTTTGTAGGCTCTTTTACTCTCTCTTCTACATTCATTTTGTAGGCTCTTTTACTCTCTCTTCTACATTCATTTTGTAGGCTCTTTTACTCTCTCTTCTACATTCATTTTGTAAGCTCTTTTACTCTCTCTTCTACATTCATTTTGTAGGCTCTTTTACTCTCTCGTCTACATTCATTTTGTAAGCTCTTTTACTCTCTCTTCTACATTCATTTTGTAGGCTCTTTTACTCTCTCTTCTACATTCATTTTGTAGGCTCTTTTACTCTCTCTTCTACATTCATTTTGTAGGCCGTCTTCATTTTGTAGGCTCTTTTACTATCTCTTCTACATTCATTTTGTAGGCTCTTTTACTCTCTCTTCTACATTCATTTTGTAGGCTCTTTTACTCTCTCTTCTACATTCATTTTGTAGGCTCTTTTACTCTCTCTTCTACATTCATTTTGTAGGCTCTTTTACTCTCTCTTCTACATTCATTTTGTAGGCTCTTTTACTCTCTCTTCTACATTCATTTTGTAAGCTCTTTTACTCTCTCTTCTACATTCATTTTGTAAGCTCTTTTACTCTCTCTTCTACATTCATTTTGTAGGCTCTTTTACTCTCTCGTCTACATTCATTTTGTAAGCTCTTTTACTCTCTCTTCTACATTCATTTTGTAGGCTCTTTTACTCTCTCTTCTACATTCATTTTGTAGGCTCTTTTACTCTCTCTTCTACATTCATTTTGTAGGCCGTCTTCATTTTGTAGGCTCTTTTACTATCTCTTCTACATTCATTTTGTAGGCTCTTTTACTCTCTCTTCTACATTCATTTTGTAGGCTCTTTTACTCTCTCTTCTACATTCATTTTGTAGGCTCTTTTACTCTCTCTTCTACATTCATTTTGTAGGCTCTTTTACTCTCTCTTCTACATTCATTTTGTAGGCTCTTTTACTCTCTCTTCTACATTCATTTTGTAAGCTCTTTTACTCTCTCTTCTACATTCATTTTGTAGGCTCTTTTACTCTCTCTTCTACATTCATTTTGTAAGCTCTTTTACTCTCTCTTCTACATTCATTTTGTAGGCTCTTTTACTCTCTTTTCTACATTCATTTTGTAGGCTCTTTTACTCTCTCTTCTACATTCATTTTGTAGGCTCTTTTACTCTCTCTTCTACATTCATTTTGTAGGCTCTTTTACTCTCTCTTCTACATTCATTTTGTAGGCTCTTTTACTATCTCTTCTACATTCATTTTGTAGGCTCTTTTACTCTCTCTTCTACATTCATTTTGTAGGCTCTTTTACTCTCTCTTCTACATTCATTTTGTAGGCTCTTTTACTCTCTCTTCTACATTCATTTTGTAAGCTCTTTTACTCTCTCTTCTACATTCATTTTGTAGGCTCTTTTACTCTCTCTTCTACATTCATTTTGTAAGCTCTTTTACTCTCTCTTCTACATTCATTTTGTAGGCTCTTTTACTCTCTCTTCTACATTCATTTTGTAGGCTCTTTTACTCTCTCTTCTACATTCATTTTGTAGGCTCTTTTACTATCTCTTCTACATTCATTTTGTAGGCTCTTTTACTCTCTCTTCTACATTCATTTTGTAGGCTCTTTTACTCTCTCTTCTACATTCATTTTGTAGGCTCTTTTACTCTCTCTTCTACATTCATTTTGTAGGCTCTTTTACTCTCTCTTCTACATTCATTTTGTAGGCTCTTTTACTCTCTCTTCTACATTCATTTTGTAAGCTCTTTTACTCTCTCTTCTACATTCATTTTGTAGGCTCTTTTACTCTCTCTTCTACATTCATTTTGTAAGCTCTTTTACTCTCTCTTCTACATTCATTTTGTAGGCTCTTTTACTCTCTCTTCTACATTCATTTTGTAGGCTCTTTTACTCTCTCTTCTACATTCATTTTGTAGGCTCTTTTACTCTCTCTTCTACATTCATTTTGTAGGCTCTTTTACTCTCTCTTCTACATTCATTTTGTAGGCCGTCTTCATTTTGTAGGCTCTTTTACTATCTCTTCTACATTCATTTTGTAGGCTCTTTTACTCTCTCTTCTACATTCATTTTGTAGGCCGTCTTCATTTTGTAGGCTCTTTTACTATCTCTTCTACATTCATTTTGTAAGCTCTTTTACTCTCTCTTCTACATTCACTTTGTAGGCCGTCTTCATTTTGTAGGCTCTTTTTTACTATCTCTCCTGCATACACATTAAATAATGTAGGCGAAAGACATTTACACCAGATGTTTTGTAATTTCCAGGTGATGAAGTATTGTCCAGAAATGTCAAAATTGCTGTCAACTGGAGGCCATTACCGAGGTGTTGGAAGCATTGCTTTAAATATACACATTCCTGTAGCAGCTAAAGTTCGATCATCCATGGAAGCTATAGTGACTTACCATATCGTAAATGCGCAGAAGAAGTTTTTGATTAAAGAGAACATGATGAAAGCATACACAAGTATGGTTCTTCTAAGTGTATATACAGTATAAGTACTATATATATATATAAGGTATGTGAGAAAAGTAATGAGACTGGCAACGCTGCGGGCGATCTGGCAACGTTGTGTCTACCAGCCAGTGCTAGACCGGTTTGTTTATCCCTTCCACTTCCTCAGTCCGAGTGACAACTCCGTACAGCTAACACATTATTTTTGACAGCGCCATCAGTGAAGTTGTGTGTTACAGAAATGGAGCATCGGAATTTAGAGCAACGTTGTGCAACAAAGTTCTGTGTTAAACTTGGTGAATCCGCGAGTGTTACTTTTGAAAAGTTTAGAGACCTTCTTCAACTTCAAAAACTGACGAAAACGTTGAACGTGTGAGGGCTTTTGTGAGATCAGACCGTCATTTAACAATAAGGATGATGAGTGAACAATATAAATTTAAACACGTTCATCGTACATCAAATTTTGACAGACGATTTGAACATGCGAAAGATTTGTGCCAAAATGATGCCGAAAAACATCACAACTGAACAGGACAATCGAAAAAACGTGTGCGTTGATCTTCTTGGGAGGATTGCCAATGACCAAGAATTCTTCAATTGTGTGATCACAGGTGATGAATCCTGGATATTTGAGTACGATCCTGAAACAAAGCAACAAAGCGAAGAGTGGCAGACTCCGTCATCTCCTCGGCCGGAGAAATGTCGAATGTGGAACAAATATCAAGACAATGTTTTTTGACAGTAAAGGTATCGTGGACAAAGAATTTGTTCCACCAGGACAAACTGTTAACCAAGTGTTTTATAAAAGTGTCCTTGAAAGGCTCAGGAAAAGAGTGATTCGTGTGAGACCAGACATTGCAGACAAGTAGGTGCTTCATCATGATAATGCCCCGTGTTACACGGCCATTTCCATCAGTGAATTTTTAACCTCAAAACGCATTACTGTTCTTCCTCAACTCCCCTATTCATCTGATTTGAGTCCTTGTGACTTTTTGTTTTTCCCGAAATTAAAACATGTCCTAAAAGGACGTCATTTTGGAACTCTGGAGAACATTCAAAAGACTGCGACCAACCAGTTAAAAGTCATACCAGTTGAAGACTTCCAGCGCTGCTACCAAGAGTGGGAACAACGACTCCGCCAGTTTATAGCTGCCCAGGGGAACACTTTGAAGGGGATAACATTGTTGTTTGAAAAACATAAAAACTTTAATTAGTACAAAATCAGTCTCATTACATTTCTAACACACCTCGTATAATATACCAGTATACAAGGTGGTTACAATTAAAGTCCCACTATTCACGGCGGTCCAGCGTGGGCTCTAATCAACGTATTACGTCGAAATTTGGTAAATATGCTAATGAGTCCATGCAAAAACCAGTTACGCTGGAAAAAGTATTAGTCCCACTTTCCGCCACCAAGGGAAAATGTGGCGTTGTACAGGTAATACGCACGTGGAAATGGTGCTGAATGTATGGGTAAGACGATTAGCTAGGTCGAAGAGGTCAAACAAGAGATAAATGTAATGCAGACAAGGTGAAGGGTACGTGATTGTAACAAACGGTGCAAAGGGAACAACTTTAGGAACAATGTGAGGGTAACGAAAGGCAAAACTTTATTTCCATTATACTATTCGTACGTGATCGTGTGGTATGGATTCACAGGAACATTCAATATTTGCCGTTTTCTCTTTGAAGAGGTGAGAACCCAATTAGTTGTCATTACCGTGACATGGGCACGTTATAGGGACCTATCAGTGCGACATGTGGTTCCTGCGCTACATGACGAAACTATTTGGAGATGGCTGTTTTCTTGCAAGACGGGGCAACACTGCACATTGGTCGCCACAAGAAAGATCTGCTTCGTGAAACCTTCACTGCTGATCGCATTATCTCCTGATGTTTTTCAGATCTATAACCAGCAAAGATCCTCCGATCTAAATCCGTTTGACTTCTGGCTGTGGGAATATCTGAAAGCTCGAGTCTACCAGAGAAATGTCCAGTCCCAGACGGATCTCAAGAACAGCATAAGGCGACATGTCGCAACAATTCTACCGGAAATGCTACGAGCAAATGTTGCGCAAACCATTGTGCTGATGAAACATGTCGATGTGTCTGGTGGCATGTTCTGTAAAAAAAATTGGTCACTGTAACTGCAAATGTTAATAAAGGTACTCCCATTGCACCTCTTGTTACAATTAAATGGAAATAAAGTTTCGCCTTTTGTTACCCTCATATTGTTCCTAAAGTTGTTCCCTTTGCACCATTCGTTACAATCACTTACCCTTCACCTTGTTTGCATTACATTTGTCTCACATGTTTTGACCTCTTAAACCTAGATAATCGTCTTATTCGTACATTCAAGAGCATTTCCACGTGCACATTACGTACAGTGCCACATTTTCCCCTGGTGGCGGAAAGTGGAACTAACATTTTTTCAGCGTAACTTGCTGCCACATGGTCTCATTAGCATATTTACCAAATTTCAATGTAATATGTTGATTACAGCTCGAGCTGGACCGCCCTAAATAGCGGATCTTTAATTGTAACCACCCTGTATATATAGATAGAGATCATAGATGGATAGATAGATAGATAGATAGGAGTACAGTATCATATAAGTACAGCATAATTCTTCTAAGTGCATATACAAGTACAGTATATATATAAGTGCAATATCATATACTGTAAATATAGTATGATTCTAACTGCGTATGTAAGTAGTACAGTGAAACCTCTAAATAACGGACACCAATGAGACATGAATTTTTGTCCGTTACAGAGAGGTTACAAAAATTTAATTTCTCACAACGGTAATTGTATGCAGTAATATACAGTAAATACGTTATGTATAAGCGTAAATACGTAAAATTCAGTATAAAAATAATCTATTTACTACTATTACAATTACTGGGAGGGATGAAAAAGAAATTCATTTATGTTAAATAATATTGTTGCTGGTAATGTATTAATATATACGTATACTGCAAAAGATGCATGGGAGGAAACTCGTTTTTCATTTTTTTCAAATTCTCAGAACCTTCTCAAAAGATGTGTTAGGATCCAACTGGCTAAACTCTTGTATGCTTTTTCCTCTACAAGGGTATATATATATATATATATATATATATATATATATATATATATATATATAATGAAACTCAGTAGCAACGTCTTCTAAGAATCCTCAGTACGGTTGCGGAAGAAACATGTGTGTGTATGTTTGTGTACTGGCGCGGTATCTTCGTTGGTGGAATGGATGAAAAGGCAAGTTGTTGGGAGTGCATATGTTTATTGACCTAGCCCCAATCACTAAGAATATCTTATTGAGAAAGTGGAAAAGGAAGCCGGAAAAACTCCAACCCAGACTTGTTCCAGTATCGTAAATGAAAGAAAAATGCTGCTTTTCCAAAAAAGTAAGAGAGGAAACATTGCTCGTTGAAAATGTTATTGTAAAATAAGCAATATTTGTTTTGTTATCTGTGAAATTGTCGGGAAAGTTGCAAGGCCAAGAGGAAAAAGGGCTTAATTTGTTAGGAAAGGGAAGATATTACGCATAGAATTCTTGGCCATACGACTGACCCTGGATAAGTGTTATTGCTTATTGAAAGCTTTCTAGGGTTTCCACCAGAAAGCAGTTTATTGTGGGCACAAAAGAAGAATTTCAAGTTCAGCTTGAAGCTGTTCTGTTTAATGGTTCACCAGGTTTAGATACATGATAGATGCACTTGTGAGGAAAAACTTTTCTGTCTATTGTAATGTATCGCAGAACCGAGAATAATTCCTGTCCGTTATTAAGAGGTTATTGAAACGTTTAAGGAAGGGGGGGAGGTTACTGTCCGCGTCCGTATCCGAAGGTTTCCGTAAAAGGGAGAGTTTTGTTCCGTAAGAAAACATATATTTTTGCCGGTACAAAAAATCTGCCCGTATTATAGAAGTGTCCGTTATTGAGAGATGTCAATTAAGGGAGGTTTCACTGTATTATATAAGCAGAGTAAAACTTGTTAATTTGGCCGCTTGCCTAACTTCGATTTATTCTTGTGGAACCTGTATTCTCGCATAAGACATGTATTATTTTTCTGTCCTTTATTTATTACTACTAGATTACACCAAAATCGTCCCTTTCAACAACGAGGTCATATGAGACGTGAATCTAGAGCTTAACGGGGCCGCGGTAGCTCAGTGGTAGAACGTTCACTTCTGGTGCATGGGGTCCTTGGTTCGATCCCAGCTCGCATCGTGAGCTTTGTGGTGGACAAACACCGTGTGCATGGATTTTCTCGTTTCCTCCCACTTTCTTCATTCCGCCATTTCACTCATTTCTCAACATCACAGTCTCCTTTAGCCTAGCCGGCATAGGCGTGAGATGTAAAATTTAAATATTCCATTTCATACAGCTTAACGTGGAATCCGAACTACATGAGTTTCCGTCAGCAATCGAAACTGCGTCTTCTACGCCAAAAATGCATACGATATCCATATTTACTATCGCTGCTAATCTAGCCACTTACCTGTTTGCCGTATTCTTGTGAAACCTGCATTTTTCCATAAGATACGCCTTCATTATTATTATTATTATTATTATTATTATTGTTATTATTATTATTATTATTATTATTATTATTATTATTATTATTATTATTATTATTATTATTATTGTTATTATTATTATTATTATTATTTGATTAGAGTTTAGGATTAGGAGTTTGGTGTTTTAAACTTGTAATTTGTAATCGTTAACTATTAGAGAGTGGTAAAAATAATATGAAAGATGTAATATTTAATATCCGCTGTCAAAAGAAAGAAATGTTTGCTTAGCTATACACGGAAGGGTGCTGTTACCTTCAACTCAGAGTTGTTTCCTTATGAATCAACGTACTTCACAAGGCTGTCCTATTGCCGGAATCATCTCTAGAACTCTTGCAATATATGTGTCGTGACGCACTCAATATCAAGAGTATCATCAGCAGCCAGTAGCCGTATAGTTCTAAGTTAGGGTAATAAGGTAGTTGGTCAAATTTTGGGAACTTTTTCTGGCCCAGGAGCTCGCAAACACATAACGATATTTCATATTGCTGTAACGCATTTTCAGTAAGAACAACGCAATATGCAAACATGTTGTTTTCTCTCCTACTGTATACAAGGTGCTGCGCTGAAGTATATCTAAAGGTCAGCACATGATTCCTCTAAGGATAGGCAACAAAAAAATCTATAATCAAACTTCAGAACACGATTCCTGTAAGGAGAGGCAACAAAAAGTTTATATTCAAACTTCAGTACGTGATTCCTCTAAGAATAGACAACAAAAACTTCTAATTAATATATACGTGATACCTGATAATCCCAGAGATTTTAAAGATGTTCGATGCTCACCAGATAACAGGATACCCATTATCGTGGACGAAATTTAACGTTTAGCCATCTCAAAACTCTTGTCTCATCACTTGTCGAGGATGTTCACGATCTGGAGATACTCATCGTTCGCGGTAGCAACACCATTCGAGCAACACCAAGTGCCTTTGAACATGTCTCATTCCGAGAGGCGTACGTCACTTCACGAGGTTGCATTAATTAAATTGTTACTCCAAGTGCTCGTTGTCATAGTTCCATTTTATCTGTCCACATAATTATGCTTATGGCAAGCTGGTGACTGTTTCCAGCATCATGTAAGTAAGGTTGTAGTGTCCGTGGGTTTTCTCGGGGTCACTCACTTACCGTAATCATCTGTCTTCTTTAGCTTAAAGGTCATAATAGTGGGACGTTAAACTGTAAAATTTATTTTTATTTTTATTTTTTTTATTTTTTTATTTTTTATTTTTTATTTTTTTTTTTTTCCCAGAGGTTGAAATGCCAACTGTATGTTTGCTAGCTCGTTTAGAGATTAACGGTATTGGTTTCTGTAAAGAAGAGAGTGATCGTCTGAACGAATTGATGAGAGCAAAGATGCTGATACTGGAAGAAAGAGCTTATGAATTGGCTGGACACACGTTCTCGCTTACATCACCACGTGATGTTGCTAAGGTATGTGTTACGATAATTTGTTGAATAATTATAGTACCATATGAAGCAACAAACTATAACTCTCATATTATGGGTTGCAGTGCATTAAAATCACCACCCACTAAATGGATAACTCTTATAAAATTTGTTTCAAGGTGGTAGTTTCGAACAGGTTACAGTCAGTATAGAACACATATTGTAGAGTGCGAAAGATTGTGTTAAAATTATTTGCATTCCATTGGATTTGAGTTAAGCGTCCTGTTCAGCAGTGAGGGTATATGAGACGTGGACCTACAGCTAAACGTGGGATCCAAACCACATGAACTTCAGTCGCGAAACGAACTCGGGTCTCCCAAAGGTGCGTATAATATCCACATAACCACCAGGAAACTCATGTTGAAATTCATAATTCAGAAATTACATGTAGCACTTTTCCTCAGAAGGCTTCAGTAATAAGTCTAAAAAAATGTCACAACATCGTGGTTAGTATTTGCCAGAAATTCGTATCAATGATTTCCATACAGGGGGAGGCAAAAAGATGTTAATATTAAATGGGGGTTTACTCACGTGAAATTACAAGGCAAGGATTTGATCCCGTTCAATGCACTTATGGAGTTTGTCCATTGTTGATTGTGTGGCCCCCTGGGTTATTTGAGTAGGGATAGCAGCGATGATCTGAGTGATGAAGTGCTTCAGGTCGTCAAAGTTGCTTCATTTACTGGCATACACACGATCCTTGACCATGCCTCACAACCAAAAATTACATGGCGTAAGGTCGATGGAACATGCTGGCCATGGGAGAGGACCACCTCTACCAATCCAACGTTTACCGAACATGTCGTTCAGGTAATTCCGAACCATCTGACTGTAATGGGCAGGGGCCACTTGAGGTCAGGTCAGAACCACTGACCTTTGAGAAATGTTAGTCTCTAGAGAAAGTCTGCGCGAAAACTTGGTTAGGCTGGCTACCATCGCTCCCTGGACGAGGATGATCTTCTCTTGAGTTCGGGCAGATCCCTTTCTACCACTGTCTCCCTTGCAATCGTCTTGAACGCACCCCCGTCCATACAGACTTCTCGTAGATCCTACCAATTGTCAGGCGCGAAAATGCATCATGTCCGGTCCAGACCGTGAATTTTTTATGTACGATGCTTGGGAAAATCCTCCATCCATGCAGCTATTTTATTTTGTTCCTTAATGGAATATCGGAACGCCATGATTTAATCTACAAAGCAAAAACAAAAAGAACACCCATTTAATGATAACATCTTTTTGCCTAACCCTGTATAACCGAACATAGGCTAGTACTTAGCGTTATTACTTCATATTTGAGCGATCCTGCCTTCAAATCCGGTAGCGGTAACTGAAGTTTCTCCAGAATTTTTCTTCAGCCTCTCACCGGGCGAATAACGAAATGGTACCTTAGGCCTTGCCCAACTTCCTTACTATTATCCTTATTATTGTTGATTATTAGTTATCCCAGGATAACTAGGTCTCCAGGCTGTGCGGAATTTTGGGGGGTTGTCTTTCGGAGATAGGTTCTGTCTACTATCATCCGTTACTCATTTGATATATCAACATTTTACGCTTTTAAAAATAATGATTTCTAGGCATTTTGTAATTATTTTGTATATTTAAATGACAGTTTGGTGTATTCAAAATACCTATATAGTTTACCTATTTTTTTCTATAGCCGATTGATTGATTGATTGATTGATTGATTGATTGATTGATTGATTGATTGATTGATTGATTGATTGATTAATTAATTAATTAATTAATTAATTAATTAATTAATTAATTACATACCTTTTCAGCACTTAGACTATGAGAAACGGGATCCTCCTGAGTAAAGTGAGATTTGAGCCCGAGACCATGCGCACAGAAAGGCCACGTTTTAACCGCTTGGTAACAGGCAGTCACTAATTCCTTGTGCTTACTATTTTGGAGTTGAAGAAGTCAAAGATTTCAATGAATACACGTCTGTAATCGAGGTCGTAGAAGACGAAGTGATAATGAATAATAATTTTTGGATCAAAAAATCAAATATATTTCAATCAAAAATTTTCTTGTAGGCCTTATATCTGGAGAACTACATATAATGTAGCCAAACCCAAACTATCACTTAACTCAGTATGATGCGCTTATTCCGTAGGAAATACGAAAACTCGATTTAGTGGACATTCAAAAATTTTATGGCTCCTGATCCAAAAACTAATCATTGGCCAAGATCACAATCTTTTAATGCATTTTTTTAATCATTCCTAAAATTTTTTTAATCATTCCTAAAGTTCTGCGTAGGAAGCACTGGGGCTCAGTGGTAGAGCGCTCGCCTCTAGTACGAATGGTCTCTGGTTTGATCTTAGGCCATGTGAGTTCGTGGAGGACATCGTCGTGTCCGTGGGTTTTCTCGGGGTTCTCCCACATTCTCATTCTATAAATTATTTCGTAATTGTTCACGTTCATTAGCGATCCGTTACCTTTAACCTAATGGGCATAACCGTTAGACATTAAACTAGACATTTCATGTCATATCAGAAGGTTCTGCACATAGTATGATTCTTTTCTTGTCAAAATTCAGTGAAAATATATATATATATATATATATATATATATATATATATATATATATATATATATATATATAGGGTGGAGCAGAGGAATCGCATGTTTTTTAAACCGCTAGTATTTGACGACGGGTAAGGGTATTGATTTTGAGCAGCCGTTGGCAGACAACTCAGACAATGCAGTTTCAGTTGCTATAAAGCGTTAGAGCGTAGAGCATCGTGTGTTCGCGGTCGAGTAGTTCTTTAGAAACAATGATTCAGTGGTCACGGTTCGTCTTTTCCATCGAAAGTTTGTTGATATCGAGGTACATTCCCAGATCGAAACACTATACTCCGATGTGTTGCAACGTTCAGAAGTACTGGATTTGTGATGAAAAAGAAACCACCTGGTCTGTAGACAGATTTGAAAGTGCAGTTCTTACTATTGTGCTGCCAAAATGTCTTGAGCCGTGGCAAAAATGCGAACTAAAGCTCACACCCTCACGCACCCATGCGTTGAGTCAATAAGGGTTCAGCTGTTGCTAAGCGAGAGAAAGCGAGTGGAATTCCTTCAGCCAATAGCAGCGCTTGCAACGGAAGACTAGGGATCAAGTCAATGTGGTATATCTTTAGTTCGAAACGATCCACTAGGCGGCAGGCTGTATCGCTGGATATATCACGTCGTTCGCTTCATCGTATCATACATGATGATCTCAAATTTTCTTTTTTATCATCACAGATCCAGTCTTCTGAACGCTGCAATCCACTACGGAGTATAGTGTTTCGATCTGACACTGTATCTCGACATTCGACATAAAACTTTCCACGCAAAAGACGTTGAACCATGACCACAGAATCATTGTTTCTAAAGAGCTGCTCCATTGCGAAAACACGGTACGCTATGCTCCAACGCTCCGTAGCCACTGAAACTGCATTGTCTGAACTGTCTACGAACAGTCGCTCAAAATCAATTACGCCTACTCGTCATCGAGTACTAACAGTTTAAAAAATATGCGTTTCCTCTGCTCCATCCTGTATAATTCACCGAGCGAAGTAACTCAAGTGATAGTGTGTTGGCTGTCGCATTTGGGTGGTCGTGGATTCGATTCCCGCTGCCGACCATCCTATCCTGACTCGGGTTTTCCAGGGTTTTCCTCAGTCCTACCAGGAAAATGCCGAGATGGCACCTACTGAACAAGCCGTGGCCGATACCTTCCCAAATCCCTTCCTTTGTTATTGTTTTTGTTAGATATCCAGTATAAAATGGCTTCTGAGCTGTATCTGATGGATGTTAAACAAATAAATACTGATATTTTATTTTATAATATGTTAATAGGTTCTGTATCAAGAGTTAGCTCTGACTGCTGATAATAGCTGTGGCAGACAAACCCCACGACGAAGTGGCAGAACATATCCTGGAACCAGCAAAAGTGAGCTTAATAAATTAGTAAATTTGCATCCGCTTCCAGGTGTTATTATAGAGTGGAGGAAGATTAATGCAATACTTAGCAAAGTAAGTAGTTCTTTATACTTACATTTTAGTGTATTTATTTATCTATTTCAGAACTAAATTTTATGTATATATCAACGTTTACGGAAGGTGGTATCACATCCCAGTTTGCTACACAAAATCGTAGAAATGTAATGCAAACGAATAGCAAAATAAAGTCGTTTTTTTTTTTTCCGAAGTAAGCTAGCTGTGTTTATGAAAAAAAAAAAAAAGTGTATAATTGACCTTCCATTATGATAGAATGGTTCTCCTTCTATCTCACATATAGATAAAGTTCAGTGATCAGTGTGGCTTCGAAAATCCTGTTTCCCTTTAGGTTTCAATGACACAAACAATTCCACTACGGAATGTCACATACCATATTACTGGGGAATGGCCGCAGAATTGACGACAAAGAGGATCGACTTCCATTTCAACACTTTATTGTTCTTGGAAACAGCGGTCCCGGGTTCGATTCCCGGTGAGAGCACTCGATCGAAAGTGTGTAAAAACCTTTTTCAGGCCAGCCAACCTGAATGGGGTTTTCCTCATTCACATCAGGCAAATGCCGAGGTAGTACCTAGCATATAGATCCCAGGCCGCTTCCTTCTTTCCTTTTCCTCTGATAGTGTGATCGCTGAGGGACATCATTCCTCAGACGGGCTAATATGGCCATAGATGTCGAAAGCTCAGAAATCTAAATCTCTAAATCCTGTTCCTGGAAATAAAGGTCTCGATAAACTTTCGAGGTGCAAAACAACCCAGTTTACATTTTGGACATTAGATTGCTATGTAAAACACAGAAGTTAAGCAGTACTTTTTTGTTTCCTCTTTTGAAACTTCTTTGATAGTTGTATCAAGCTGTAATAAGGGATTTAAATTTAATATCTCGTTGTTTCATAGCGTTGCTTCAAAAATGTTAGTTCTGCTACACCGTTTTATTTTTCAATTAAATGACGAAAAAACAGAATTTGGGCACAATATGAACTAGGATGTGAATATTTGAGTGAAAATAAGTTATTGTATTTTTGCTATAAAATGAATATTTACTTTGTAGACGGTGTAATTCCAATTCCATTTTTCGTTTATTGACGGCATCACGGATTCAGCACTTAATAAAAAGCTCCATTAGAAATACATTCAAAAAGTAGCATCAAAATTAGATACATGCAAAGAAAATGAATTTTAATAAGCATTTATACATCAAGTGCCAACAAGGAATTAATAATTTCTTAGTGGGAAGATGTGTCAAATATAATAATGAGAGACGCTGATACAAAAAATATCGACATCAAATTGTAGTTAATAGTAAATGGTTTCGCTCCAGACCATACTTACAGTAGTATGTTAATAATCATAATAAAACAATTATGTTCAATACACCATCTGATAATTAAGTACTGAGACTAGGGATGGCCAAAATTTTCCGGAATCCGGATTCCGGAAATTGTTTTCCGGAATCGGAAAATTTACTTTCCGGAATTCGGAAAAAATCCGGATTTCGAAAAAAATTCCGGAATTCGGAAAAATTCCGGAATTCAGAAAAAATCCGGAATTCGGAAAAATTCCGGAATTCAGAAAAAATTCGGAATTCGGAAAAATTCCGGAATTCAGATAAATTCCGACATTCGGAAAAAATCCGGAATTTTTCCGATTTTACTTTTCGGATTCCGGTAAGTAAAAATTCTGGAATTGGCCATCCCTAGCTAGTAGCTGTTAGAAGAAAAACACAATAATGAATATATATACTGTATTAGTTTCTTGTAGTTGGATATGTCTTTATCACTTACGTAGACAATTGCTACTGCAGTTATTTACTGCTTTATGAGGAAGGTCTTATTTTCACACACAAAAAAGTCGCCGGTATGTCTCAAACATTATCGCGTTCCGACCTGCAGCTGCTCCAAAGCACTGCAAACTACTTTTTAACCAGGCGAAAGGCAGTGAAGGAAAAGAAATCTCAACAAATATTCTAATAACATTCGCTTATTGTCAACATACCTACAGTGAGCGCAGAAAGTGTTCGTACACCGTGCATACTTTATATTGGAAACAGCTAGCATGAGAACGGGAGGTTGAAAATATATATATAACCAGAATTAAGACTACACATTCATACATTTTATTTCTATATACAAGAGAAAGGCCAAACAAAGACAATCACTGTTTTGTTCAGAAGAAAGAGAGAATTCCTTTTTGGTAAACGCGAAAAGTCACCGTACACTTATGCTTGAATTATACTTATAAAGTATATTACGTTATTTAATATTTTGTGGGATTACCCTGTGCGTTAATGATTGTCTGTAGTCTTCGTGGCATTGATTTCACCTGTAGTAGTTCGTAGTTCTGTAGCTTCGGGACTGATTGTGTTCCATTCTTCTTGAATAGCTTTTTTCAGGCCTTCTTTAGTAGAGAAGCTGTGCCTTCTGATTCTTGTCTCCAGAACAGACCATAGATGTTCTATGGGGTTCATGTCTGGGAATTGGGGAGGTGTGCGAAGCTGTTTCAAGGTATTATAGAGTAGCCACAATCGAGTATTTTTCGCTGTATGTTTGGAGTTGTTGCCTTGCTGAACAATAAATTGTTTTCTGCGCACTATTATGGAGATTTTCCTTTAATATGTTAATATACACTTTGTGGATCATCACTCCAAAGTGGAGACGACCCACTCCTGAGGCACTCATACAACCCCAGACGAGCACGGACACTCCTCCGTGTCTTACTTTAGGGACGAGATTTTGAGGATTCATCTCTGTATTCACCTTGCGCCATACCATACGCCTCCCATTGGATTCGATAAGATTAAATTTACTTTCGTCCGAAAATATGACCCTATTCCAGAAAGAAGCCTGATCCCTTATCTTTATACTCTTTTTCAAACTTTAGTCTCTTTATACGATTTGTCTTGTTCACCCATAACATTTTCCTGGCTATCCGACCATGATACCCTGCAATTATTCCGCACTGTACTGGCTGATACTTTAACACCGCGTGTTTCCAGATCCTTGCCAATTGCACAGCACTACTTTTCGGAACCTTTGTTCTTTTCCTAATAATGTAACGTTTATCTTGTTCACTCAACACTCTTGGTCTTCCATTTTTTTTTTTTTTTTTTTTCGCACAGTGATAGAAACATTATACATCGCAATTATTGTTTGTACTGTTGAACGAGGCCTGTCTGCAAGGTTTGCTATCTTTCTCAAATACGTACCTTTCTTATGCAATTTAATAATTACTTTTCTTGTCTCCTCATTCGTTTCTGTTCGGTTGCTTCCCATTTTGACAGCCTACCGTGCAGTTTTTTCACTCCTATTCACAACTAAACTCATTCTGTTATTCGTCAAGCTATACAGAGGTGTATACTCAGGTGAATACTAGTGAACCCCAGTTGTGGTATCTTTGTTTCGTATTCGTACGTCAGGTATACGATCTCTTTTTGCGTCTACTCTATACACTTTCTACGGAATTTATTTACTTTCTGACCATTAAACTTGTCTTTGTGGTTCTTTATTGATATATTCATAAAGCTTAGTTTTCATTATTCATATTGTGTGTGTTATTACACTTCTTAAATTTTCTGTTTCTTTTTCGCAGGCATTCTCGTTCCAATAGCATAGGTGTACGAACACTTTCTGCGCTCACTGTATGTACAGTAAATACAAATTTACAATTTTTGACTTTACGAAGTATACAATGTAATTGTTCAATAATTAACATAAGCAGGCATTCATTAATTTATATTAATATAATAATTAATAAAACTAATAAGCGGGTGATTGATGACTCAGTGGTAGAGTTTTCATCTATGGTATTCTAACCCAGGACATGTGGGTTTTCGATGGCTAATTTTGTGTTCGAAAATTTTTCCGGTGGTAGGCCTACTCTTGGTTCCCTTTCTTATATTTGTTCCATCATCACTCATTAACGAATTTAGTTTATCAAAACTCTATAGCTATATATTCATTCTGTCCGTCAGTGAAACAAACAGTCTCAAGAACTATCTGATGGATTACCATCAATTTTGGCCACGATGTACAGAGTCAATAGTTAATAATCGAGTTTCCTGATGAATGTAATATTCAAACCGAAAGCGGTACAAATCAACCATTTCCGGTTTTAACGTTAATCATTATATAGTAAATATGGTAATAGATAGCGATAAGCGGTTTCCAGTAATCGACTTATATAACATTCATGTAGATAGAATGTTACCCAAATTGTGCATCTGCTGAAAATAATGAGCTTAGGTATTTAGAGAGCATTTTCCGATTTAGAAAATGTGTGCTTGGTAAAGAATGTAGAGAATTAGCTGAGTCAGGCACGTAGCTAGAATGTGGTAATAGGAAGGGGGGGGGGGGGTCTGTCACGAAATATTGTGGTTATTTCCAGGGGTTCAATCATTCTAAACTATTTTATTGGCTACATATATTGGTTCCTTTAGCCAAGATTTCTAATGGAGGGATGATATGAAATACTGTGGTTACACACCAGAGGCTCAATCAATCTAAATATTTTACTGACATACCCATATTGATTGGTTAGGACAATAAAATGAGGATATATTAGTAAGTATTTTAATAAGAAGCTATGAAGAAATCTCGAGTAAAAAAAAAATATAAAAAAGTATTGAAAAAGATATAGTCTTCCGAGGTCATTCGAACGGTGTCGAGAATTTTACGTCTGGGAAATTTGCGCCCTACCTCAAGAACAGGGAAAATTGCGCCTGCGATGTACCTCCACCGGGAAGTTTGAGCCCTGCGAAATAAAAGAACCTATTGGAGCTTACGCATTTGCTAGGAGGGGCTGACATTACAGCATAAACAATCCTGCCCCCACAACCATGCCATTTGTGATTTATTTTCATTGTGGCTATATAAGGGGAGAATAAACTTCAGTATAAGCCAAAAGAACACAACGGATCAACGCAATCACTGCTTCTTCCAGAGATGATTTTGGGGGAACACTGGCCTCCCCAGAGCTCTCAGAGTGCTCCCTCGGAGGAGACCAAAATAATACGTCTATAATATAATAATAAATAGAATAGTACCAATAGTAACCCCCCCTCCGGAATACTAAGTGTGCCCCCCGGAACATTTTTTCTGAAAGAACGACTGAACGCAATTGTCTGTTTGAAGTGTAATTCCAGCAAGTAAACACAATGTACATAGTTTTCTTGATAATATTACTGAACTGATTTTACATTCACTTTACATTTTCTTTTCTATATTTTGTGTCCTGAAAAGCCAAACAACTCGCAAGGATTGTGAACAGAGATATCTGGGTAGAGCCAAACAGCCTTTTGTAGATTAAATTATACTCTTTCATTATATTAATAAATAATTATATATCAGTCATTTATACTTTTATTGTAAATTTTGTAGTATAATGAAAAATTGTATTTGTATGGATTGCCCTTTAGTGAACTAAAATTGTATTTTTTCATTTGTTCGGAATATTATAACGGATGGAGTAACTCACTGAGTCGATGAGAGGCAAGCCTAGTTCAAATGTGAGTAGAAGTTACTTTACACAATACAAAAATAAGTTGAATTGTAGGGCGCTAACATCCCAGTGCAAATATATAGCCGACGCATTTCCCCCTCTTTTTGCGGTAGGGCGCAAACATCCCAGCGCAAATATATTGTGAGCGCATTTTTTCCTATTTTTGTGGTAGGGCGCAAATTTCCCGGGCGCAAAATTCTCGCATTCAAGGAAAATATAATGTCCGTGAAGTTAACAAGCCACTTACGTCAGACTCCAATTTCGACTTTAAACGTCGCTAGTGCTATGTTAGTGTTCGATAGTGACGCAAATCGTTAGTACTCCACAGATAACGTGTTTTTTTTAAATAATGGATATAAGTCTTCTAACTGCATGCCAACACGCCCACTTCTAAGAATCATCTCAAAAATGAGGTTAACCGTTAGAGCAAGTAAGTGCTCATTAGTGCCATTAACATTAGCGTTAATGCCTCCATCGTACGGCCCTTTGAGTAATAATAACGCAACGCTCTTTGCTAGAGTCTCAATGCGTCCCTATATTCTCGCGAACATTCTGACATGCCCAAGTTAGTTATTATTATTATTATTATTATTTTTTTTGCAACTATTGTTTATCTGTTATTGTTTATTGTTTATTGCTAGTCTGCAGAGTAGTCCTTACATTAATATGCCATTGTCCTTGATAATCATTGCGTATTTACAAGCAGTTTGTTATTACTGTTAGAAGATATCAAAAAACAACAGATAAAATCTACTACTTAACGGTTCTTATTTTTCTTTTACAGTACATAAACGATTAATAATAATAATAATAATAATAATAATAATAATAATAATAATAATAATAATAAGACTATTCCAGCATAAAAGTTATCAATTGTATCACACTGGCAACAAGCGACGCATATTTTAACTTCATAAAAATTCGTTTCTCACGATTTTCTGGAAAACTACGTATGATAACATCTTCATTATGTCAAGTTGTTTATCTCAGTGTGATATATGTATTACCTCTGGACAATATCACAGTAAAACAAAAATTAAATATTAGGAGTACATCGTACTTTTGGACTACATCTCATTAACCATGGGAAGATTGAGTAGTGTATACTTTAGGATGTAAGTTTCAGCTTAACTTGCATCATACATTCTTAGGATTACAAAAAGGAAATTTGTTCGTTTGCATTTGAACAAAATTCTTAGGATTACAAAAAGAAAAAATAATTTTTCCGAATTCCGGAATTTTCTGAATTCCGGAATTTTTCCGGATTCCGGAATTTTTCCGAAATCCGGATTTTTTCTGAATTCCGGAATTTTTCCGAACTCCGGATTTTTTCTGAATTCCGGAATTTTTCCGAACTCCGGATTTTTTCTGAATTCCGGAATTTTTCCGAATTCCGGAATTTTTCCGAAATCCGGATTTTTCTGAATTCCGGAATTTTTCCGAAATCCGGAATTTTTTTGAATTCCGGAATTTTTCCGAATTCCGGAATTTTCCGATTTTACTTTCCGGATTCCGGAAAGTAAAACTTCCGGAATTGGCCATCCCTAACTGAGACTGATTTTATTGTGACGAAACAGTGACTCTAATCCATAAACCAATATGTGCGTTTGATTGTGACTAAACAGTGACTGTAATCCATAAACCAATATGTGCGTTTGATTGTGACTAAACAGTGACTGTAATCCATAAACCAATATGTGCGTTTGATTGTGACGAAACAGTGACTATAATCCATAAACCAATATGTGCGTTTGATTGTAACGAAACAGTGTCTCTAATCCATAAACCAATATGTGGTGCGTTTGATTGTGACGAAACAGTGACTCTAATCCATAAACCAATATGTGCGTTTGATTGTGACGAAAAAGTGACTGTAATCCATAAACCAATATGTGCGTTTGATTGTGACGAAACAGTGACTGTAATATGTAAACCAATAGTGCGTTTGAAACAGTAATCCCTTCTCTACAATCGGACAATACTGCTTTGTCGCAGCGAAGCGTGACGGGAAATACGACGCAGTCGCTCAGAGGCCCTCGTCACGCCAGCAGGATGCATCAGAGAGTGAATATCAAATTCTGTGTTAAACGGAATAAAAGTGGCACAGAGACTATTGATTTTATGCCGAGAATGTATGGCGATACGTGTATGTCTCTTGCACAGATCTTTAGATGGTGTGAATGTTTTAAACGTGGTGTGGAATCGATTGAAGCTGAATCTCGGCCAGGTCGTCCAATGTCTGTTCGTCACGGAGAACTCAAGTCAATGAACGTGTGCAAGAAGATTGTTCCGTGAGTGAGACTGATGACAGATGAGTTTGGTGTTAACTGGGAGACAATTTGTAAGATCTTAGTGAAATACTTGAGCAAGAAGATCTCATCGCGGTTTGTGCTACACTCATTGTTTGAGGAATAAAAGCAAAAGCATATTGCTTACGCCTTTAACATCATGGCAACGGCCCATAGAAATAAAATTCCTTCTTTCCAGTGTTGCAAAAGACGAATGTTGGTGTTACCGTTATGGTCCAGCTACTAAACGTCACAGTGCCGAATGAAAGTCCCCAGAATCTCCAAAAAACAAGAAATTCTGACTTCAGAAGTCAAAAGTGAAGACAATGCTCCTGTGTTTCTACGACAGTAAGGATAGCATTCATCATAAATTTGTATCAGAAGGTCACACAGTGAATTCCCAGTTTTATTTAAGTGTTTTTTTGGGGCGTTTTGTGAAGAGAATTCGTTATTTTCGACTTGAATACTCAGCCCCAAGCAGCTGGTTCCTTATCCATGACAATGCACCCGCGCACCAGCCAGTACTTGTTCAAGAATATTAGGCCGAAAAAATAAGTATATGTGTGTGGTGCAGCACTCACCCTTTATTCTCCAGATATGTCCCCCTGTGACTATTTTCTGTTTCCTAAGCTGAAGTTACTATTATAAGGACGATTTGACAATGTTGAAGACATCCAAGCAGCTGTGACAACGATATTACATAACATACCACAAACTAAGTCGCAGAAGTCGTTCTGCTTCTTACGTCATCGTGCCACTCGCTGTATTGACGCAGAAGGAATATACTTTGAGTAATAAACAGATATTATTACATTATCTGTATTTTGATCACAATAAAATCAGTTTCATTACTTAATTGTTGAACGGTGTATGTGCTCAGTACGACCTTTATCCATTAGAACACATATAAACGTGAGAAAAAACACGGCAAACTAATGAATACCGTTTGTTCGCAAATATTTCAGGTGTTCCTCAAGGTGTGCAAAATCTATCATAAATACGGTTTTTGTTAAATTTAAATATACCTTGTATCCATTACTTTCTCGTTTTTTTATCAGATTCTTCTCGATATTTCAACTTTCTCAAGGGCCTTGAACGCGAGCACTTCACATACATCTGGTCGGACACCGCTAATTTGGCGTTTTAATCTTTTTTTTTTTCCTGGAAAAGAAAAGACACTCCGAGTATTCCGAGAAAACCACTTAGATATTAAAACATATTCGGCTGGTATTGTCACTCCACTATCTGAGAAAACGCTATCCTACCCCACTGGTTTTAGAATGTAAATATCATGAAGCACTTCATAATTAGATAAAATCAGTTTTGAGATAGTCAATGCTAATCAGCGAGCCTCCAGCGGCATCAACGATGTTCAGTGCTATATAGTCATTATGTCGTAGAAATTTACAGTCAGTCTATCATGATTTATATTATTATTTTATTATTGATAGAAGTCAAATAATTTTGTCATTATGTGGTGCACGATCAGCAAAATGTCCCTTTGAGTAATAAAAAAAAAAAAAAGATATCTATTGGCCTATCCTATTAAAATGTATCCTACAGCATCTTAATAATTGTATTGTTTTTTTATCATTATTATTTTATTTTATTACTAAAGCAGAATAGCCGGTGTTGCGGATTGTCGAGTTACAGAATACGAGTGTCAAAATACGACTTTTCCTTTAGAATTTCAATATGAAATAGTAATATGATATCCCATTTTCCAAGCTTTGTGATAATGAGAAATGCCTCAAACTGTGTGACGTTTGATGTCTAACAGGTCAGCTGTATCTTTGTTGCAATAGCACTGTTTTCAACAGCTTACCGTATAAATCAATTCAATGGGATATAATTTAACATACTAGTGAAGGACCTGTCGAATCTTTGCTGCTAGATTGCTTAGATTCTCACCTTGCTACTCAACATTTTGAGATTCAAATCATTTCAATGTTCTCTGACTTTTTCTTCGGTGGCATCTAAAACGTGCTAAACTGGACATATTGTTAATTGGACAAAACATGTATTAAAAAAAAAAAAAAAAAAAACTTTATTTCTTCCTTTCTTTTGAGTTTAATGTCCCATAATTGTGCCCTGAGACTGAGGGAGAATGGGAGAACCCCGAGAAAACTTACGCGATGTTTGTCCACCACAAAGCCCACCTGGCGCGAGTTTGTATCGAACCAGGGATCCTACGCATCAGAGGGAAGCTTTTTACTACTGCCCATTTCAAAGATGTTTGAAGAGTGAGTTGTTGATTATTATTATTATTATTATTGTTATTATTATTATTATTATTATTATTATTATTATTATTATTATTATTATTATTATTATTATTATAGTTCCACAGAAAGAGATAAACCTTAACAATGCACCCAGTTTAGCAAGTTTTAGACATCACTGAAAAAAGTCAAAGAATGCTAAAATGATTTGAGTGAGTCAGAAATATTCGAAATACAAGGTAAGGACTGACATATCTAATTTTCAATTTAAACCAAAGAAAAAGGTCAAAGGTTAAGAAACCTTAAGTACCTAGGTATAATCTGTTTGTTTACACATTTTTTCAAAATATACAACTCTATATTATTGTTGCATCATTATTACGCAAAGATCACAAGATCTTTCGGATTAACACGCTATATATATATTTTCTATTTCTATTTCAGGTTGTGTTTCCTCTAGCAAAAGTGCTTCGTGAGAAATCGACTGCTCGTATCTATGGAACCTACTACACTTATACATCGACTGGCAGAATTACAATGCATGAACCCAATCTTCAAAATGTTCCCAGAGACTTCGATGTTGACGTGTCGGATATATTAATCTCGTCTGATAGCAATTCTCCATCTACGCTGCACAGAAAATCCAAGAAAGGGATCCCAGATGCCATGAAGCATTTACAATCGTACATTAAAGGTGCTCAGGATACTGTGTGTATTAGCATGAGATTGGCTTTTACACCTTGTTCTGGTGAGTGTATTCATTTAGATTATTGTCAACTATGGTCTTTTTTTTTTTTTTTTTTCTTATTGCTTACACGCACAATATAATAGAGATACCGTTGCGCTGAACAAAATGATATATCGCAGTTTAAAAGCACATGCGTAGTTTACGAGAAAATTGGGGAAAACTGTTTTTTCTTTGTAAACCAAAAAATTGATGCTATACAAGAACCACGCCAATTATTAAGGTTAAACTCATTTTGAGGTGGTATTATTATTATTATTATTATTATTATTATTATTATTATTATTATTATTATTATTATTATTATTATTATTATTAAGTATTCTGCCTTTTGGTGGTACTAATGAGGTGTATCTTTTTAGTTTGGGCCTAGAAATGTTTCTTCCACGTTTCTCGATCTTTAGTTTCCTCTTTTAACTCCCAATATTTTCTTCTGTTTTTCAAATCATCGATCAGTTGTGTTCTTCTTCTTGTTATTCCTCGCTTCCCTTCCATCTTTCCTTCTATAACAGTATGAAGAAGACAATTTCTTCCCAAGATGTGTCCAATTCAATTGGTCTTCCTACGAAGGATGTTGGCTAAAAGCATGCTATTCTCTCCTATCCGTTTTAAAACATCTTCGTTTGTTACTCTCTGTCCATTTTATCTTCTTCCTCCTCCTCCAACACCACATTTCGAAGCTCTCTAAATATTTCTTCTCTAACTTCCGTAATGTCAAGTTTCTGAACCATACACTCCAATACTCCGTATATATCACTTGACCAACTTGACCAATCAATTTCTTTATTATGTCGCTAGCAAATTGACAATATAGTGTATAGTTACCGAAATAAACCCCAAAATGATCATTAACTCTATCCATCACGACTCTGGAACTCACTAAAGAAATAATAAACACTTCTGACCAGAGTATATACACTTGTTTATTAAAAACTAAATATGGAGAGAAGAACAGAAGAAATAGATACTGAAGAGGAGAAAAAGAAGGAGGACATAGAGAAGTTCCACAGTTTACTAGAGCAGAATGGGTACAACAGACAGAAGTTAAGGAAGAACAGAATTGAAGAGGAAAGAAGGAAAGGAAGGAGAAAGGAGAGGAAGGAAGAGGAGGAGAACAAATGGCACGGGATAGAGAGCATCGGGGAGAAGACAGAAGTACTAAAGAACTTACTTAGAAGAGGTGGTGTGAAGACGTACAGAAAAGGAGGAAGAAGAATTTTGAAAGTGATTAGGAAAGCGAAAAGTAGAACGAAGGAAATATGTGAGAAAGATGAAGGTGTAGTGTATAAAGTGACGTGTAAGGATTGTGATATGATATACATAGGGGAAACAGGGAAAAAAACTTAGGGAGAGAATTAAACAACATAGGGATGATGTGAGACTTAAGGGAGAAAATAATGCCATATATAAACATGTTAAACAAACGGGGCATGATATAGATTGGGAAGGTGTAAAGGGGCTAGAAAGGGAGAATAGACCAATGATAAGGAAATGGAAGGAAGCACGAAGGATAAAGAAAGAGAAAAGTGACAAATTAATGAACTCGACAAGTGGACTGTTAATACATGATCTAAGGGATAAATTATTGGAACAAATTGAAGTGAAAAAACAAGATTGAACATATTTATATGTAATTTATATTCATATATTTAATATTATATATAGTTTAATATTGTATATAGTTATATAGAGTTTTATATATTTTATAGTTTATTTTTATGTCTATATATATATATATATATATATATATATATATATATATATATATTGCTGTATTTATAATCAGTTGTATGTAGTATAGTTTGTTATTTATTTCTAATAGGCATCAGAGGTAGATTAAGAGAAAGTTTTAAGGCAATTGGTCAAGTATAAACAACAGGTGTGTCTGGAAAAGATAAACACAGGTGGGAGGGTAATTAAGTCAGGGCAGGTGGCCGAAAGATGACGCCCGGAGAAGTACGACCCAGGTGGCGTCCCATGCACACAAGGACTTTCACTTTTAGTATAAATACCTACGCTCTAAGATATCTCTTTCAGTTAGTGTCTGATGAAGACAACGTTACGTTGTCGAAACTGTTACACTGGAATTTAGTTTTTAATAAACAAGTGTATATACTCTGGTCAGAAGTGTTTATTATATCATTAACTCGTAGCATTCTCTCACTTTTGAAATTGATGCTCTTTACTTAGACCATATGGGTTGTACCACAACCCAGCTGTTGTGTTTGGACAATCCAGTCTTCATATTAATGAAAAAGAAGAAACAACCGCACTTTTTACACACCCATCATATTATAAGGGTCAAAGGGTGTTCTGAATATAAATACTGGATTGTCCTAGCACAACAGCTTAGGTTGCGGTAGAAGCCATGTGATGTAAGTAAAGAGCACCAACTTCGAGAGGGAGAGAGTGTATGGCAACTCTGGGAAGCGGACTGCGTTGCATAGTGGTTAACGCATCGGCACGGTAGTCGAAGATCGCGGTCCAGTAATCCACTTTTTCATTCTTCGTGTATCAGTGAATTCGCACCTACAGATAATTTGATGTATTAAAAATCCGGTTATTTCTCCCTTTCATTAATATATAAATATTATTTGTGTTTTGAAGCAACGTCTGATTTTCTGAAGTTTATAAACTGTAGCTTTAGGTTGTACGAGAACTGTACGGGAAATACCAGTCGTTTTAGCCCATCGCCGCAGTGGGCGGGGCTAGAGTAATGATCTTGGTGTCAGAACGCAGTACGCATTCAGCTGGGTAGCGTGAGAACTGTGACGCTCTTACTGTGCTTTCTGTGACGTGTTACAATGTGCACTGCAATAGAAAATCTTGAGAGGTGTGTTCTGTGATTAGGTTTCTGTTGAAAAAAAAAAAAAAAACTCAATTGAAATCTATTGCCAACTATGTGAAATGTACGGACATGAAATAACGAGTGAAGGCCGGGTGAGAACAATGGTACACACGGCCAAGTGCACCCGAGAATTCTTGGATAGTTTTGGATAGGAGATGTTCGATCACCCACCATACAGTCCGTATTTGGCGCTGAGCAACTATAAAAACGAATCTCTGCCGCGATTCGTTTGCATCAATCGCGACAGAGATTCGTGAGTTAAGCTCTGCCACCTCTTCCCAGCAATGAAGACATGGCTCGCTACACAAAGCTTTGATACTGACGCCGAACTGCATGCCAGTGTAAGCCAGTGGTTGAAATTACAGGCGGTAGATTTCTACCGGGACGGTATTGAAAAGCTTGTGCCACGGTATGATAAGTGCCTTAATTTGCATTGGGATTATGTGGGAAAATAGCTTAAGTGTGTACCTTTCAAATGTATATAATACAATTTGGTGTGTTCACTCTGTTACTTTTATATTTCGAAACGTCTGCTACTTTCTAGACAGCCCCCGCACTTTCATAGTAAGCTGATAAAGGCAATAATATATTGCCGAAACTGTAAAACATATTAATAATAATAAATGTCGCTTTGGCTAGATTTTATTTTTATTTAAGTCAGAGTTATGTTTATAATTTCGTTCTACTTATTTTTGTACCTTAAAGTGTATTGCCAGTTCTGTTCATACATAATTTTTCGTTTCAGGAAATCTGTTCTTAGCTGCAGACTACTCACAGTTGGAACTGAGAATTCTAGCTCATTTGTCTCAAGACCCTAAACTTTGTGCAAATTTAAACAGTGGCGGAGACGTGTTCTGTAATATAGCAGCGGCTTGGAAGGGCATTAGTGAGAAAGAAGTAAGAAGCATCCCTCAGCTCTATTTTCCTTTAAACAATAGCATATTCTGTTTTTTTATTTCCAGATTGTTTTATCATACTTCTGAAATAACATTCTAATGGAAAACCGTCATTTGCCTTATTCATATACAATACATGCTACGGAAGTGAAATGAAAAATTCGTATATTCACCATGATGAAGTTACATTACACAAGTGATAAAATTTAACATATAATGGGTGTCCAATAAAGAACACAACTTTCGATATGTCCTCCATTTCTGTTGTAATAAGTTGTCAGCATTGAGCGTTACACGACTTTCGTCTATTGTCGTTGTGCTTAGTAGTAGCCAGCGCCGAATAGCGCTTAATCGTAATCTGTTTTCTGTACGGGTAGAAATTTACAACACTCAGCACATTTGTGATAAGTTTTCACTATGATAACATGTTGTTTCGTTGTGAAGCGCTCCATTCCTACCTGTACAGTAAACAGATTACGATCGTGCGCTATTGTGCTCTCCGCAACTACTAACCACAAAGACAACAGATGAAAATCGTGTAACGTTCAGTATTGCCAACTTACTAAAACAAAAGGGCCGCGTTGATTCAGTGGTAGAGCATTCACGTCTGTTGCATATCGGGTCCTTGGTTCGATCCCAGCTCACGTCAAGTAGGCTTTGTATAGTGGCAGGGCTCATAGCGAGTCACTTTTTTTTTTTTTTAACTAAAAGTTACTTTTTTTCAAGTTGGTCACTAATAGTTACTTTTTTACAAATTTGTCACCAAAAGTTACTTTTTTGGGGGGTAAAGTGACTTTTTCGTGTGATTTATGTTTTGCATTGACAGTTTTCTAAGAAGAATATTATAAAAATAAATGGAAAAAAGGCAGAAACTTGTTACTCATTACTCTTCTGAAAGGTTCAGTACTTGCTGCCACATGTGGAATAATCAGCTTTTTTTCTCATTTCAGCATTTATTCTTTCTAAAGCACAGTGGATGGTTGGTAAATGCTTAAGAGTCTTCATCCCGGCGAAATTAAAATACCGCTAATTTTACAGTAATTATGTGATATCTTCAAATAGATAAAAGATAATCGAAATGTGGAACAAGAGCGCCCTAGACAATATTATTTTACATGAGAAACCGTTATCACGACTCACTTTATCTGATTTCGATTTCGAGCCATTTTGAAAATCGGCATTTATTTTCGCGTTTGTAAACAGCTGAAAACGGAAAGCCACTAGGTGACTTGTGATAACGGTACCTCGCGCAAAATAATATTGTCTATGGCGCTCTTGTTCCATATTTCAGTTATCTTTTATCTATTTGAAGATATCACATAATTACTGTAAAATTAACGGTATTTTAATTTCGCCGGGATGAGGCCTCTTAAGCTCTCAAGGTGGGGTTGAGAACCCTTCTGTGTCTATTCTTCTATCATAATAGTCTTTTAGTTTTCTCTCGTAATAGTTAACGCTCCGCCTAACGTTGTGTGTGTGTGTTTGTGTGGCTCATTATGTTCGTCTTGTGTTATGTTTCTTGTATGTTCTTCGTAAGAGTGAGTTATGAATTTAAATATTTCATGGCTTTGAAAACTCTCAATGCTAATTTAAATATAATGTCTGGGATGAAGAAATTCGGAAATAGGTCAGAACTGGTTCCACTTATTCAGAAGCTTCTTACATCTGCTAAGTCTGCTTACCGTAACTACAAAGCATACTTAGAAAACATAAGAAAGGAGGAAGCTCAAAAAGAAAGTAAAGAAGAAAAGATGAAACAAAACAACAAACAAAGAGAGAGGTGATGGAGAAATTGACAAAGGAAAAAAGGGGCATAATGAGATTTTGGTCACTTTTTCGTTTACTTTTGGTCACTTTTCAACTATTTACTAGAGACCAGAACACTATGAGTCCTGTAGTGGACAAACACCCTGTCCGTGGGTCTTGGGG
This sequence comes from Thermobia domestica, assembly GCF_964235325.1. Taxonomy (NCBI): domain Eukaryota; kingdom Metazoa; phylum Arthropoda; class Insecta; order Zygentoma; family Lepismatidae; genus Thermobia; species Thermobia domestica. Next base: position 389,587,417 of record NC_137454.1, on the reverse strand, counting down.
TTCTCCGGTTTCCTCCTACTTTCTTTATTATACCATTTCATTTTCATCATCATCATCATGTCCTTCACCCTAGGCGCCATAAACATAGGGCGTAAAACTTAAAGATTTAATTTCATTTTTTACTAGAACAGAAATGGGGGCATTTTAAAAGTTGCATTCTTTATGGGATACTCTTTATAAGCAATGATCTTTTGTGTGTATTTAATGGACGTGCAAAAACCGAGCAAAATGAAAGAAAAATTTATGTGGAGTTTTCATCCGTTACTTGAACAGAAAAGGAATGAGACCAATGGAGACCCATAAGGACTTGATGGTCACATTGGAGATACATGATTCAATCAAAAGTAGATAGCAGAATTTAAATGTAGTGATGAGAAGCTGAAAAATGACTACGCACTGCAATAAGCGAAAAAACTGAAGAAAAAAAAAATCACATTACGTGGACGATCGAAACAATACCAGGGACCGTGAGGGTGTTTAACATAGTGAGGTTCTGAGCGTGAGTCACAAGGTCGTTGTCTGTTAACAAGTGGGACTTGCAAAGCAAAAACAAAATGTGACGTTCCTTAAACAGTATCCTGGTGGTTTCTATGCTCGGTTTGTAACTGTGGATAAAATTTAGGTTCACCATTTTCATCCTCTGTACAAACAACAATCCAAGCAGTGGAAATACCTCTTCTTCTTCACTGCCAAAATAACGAAAGCATTTCCATATACAAGTAGGGTCTATTGTGCACATTTTTTTAGACGGAAAAGGAATCTTGCTGAGTTAGAAAGAGTCAGAATGATACAGGAAACTATTATGCTTGTCTTGTAAGTAAACAGAATCGTGTCATACGAAAAGAAGGGGAAGGGGGAGTACTATGTCTGTTTCCTCCCCATGTCAGATATAGTCATGACCAAAGTACACAAGTGAGGCTTCCAACTCATTCTCCGCCCACCTATTTCACCAATACTGACGTTTTCAAATTATTCGCTATTCCCTCAGCTCAAAAGCCATCTTGCTAAAAGTTTATTAGTTATAGTTGGCACACGCAGGAGAAAATGCTCCATTCAACAGGGATAAGAAAAACTGCAGAGGCGTTGTGCAAAGTGTGTGAAAATTCAAGGGAACTGTGTGAAAAAAAGCTCCTTTGCATCACCCGACTCCCGCTCCTCAATGGTGAGGCTAGAACTTTTCATTCAATCCTCGTAGGAAATCATGGTTTCGTCACTAATGCAACAAAATAACAAAGATATTAATATTTTTTTTTTTTTATCTTCCTTTCTGAATATGGAATTTTGGTCATTTGTTATGTCTTTATGTCTTCCAAAATGCGAGTTCCTGAATTAGAAAGACAGACATAATAAAATAATGCTCTGGAGTGACGGAGTTAGAAATACGAAACTAACAGAAACGTTGTTGGTAATGAGTTATTAGGAAAAAGAAAACTCACAGTGACTCTATTAGTTTTATAACAAGGAATTATTTGCAAACCTTTGATAATATTGTTTATTATTCCAGCATACTTTATAGCCAGTATGACAACAAAGCGATTAGTTTACTTTAAAAAGTTTGACTAATGCCTCTTAAATGAAACTTAATTACAGTATGTTGGTTTGGAAATTGTATTTTAGAACATTGCTTATTCTTATTTGAGTCGTATTTTTAGGATAATTTTGAACTTAATAAATTTGTATATTTTAACATTCTGACAAGTCTTAATCTACTCGGTTGACAAATGTATTATCATTTATTATTATTATTATTTTACTTTTAATCTATTGTACCAGGATATATATTGATATTCTACAAAGTGCTGTATCTTTGCTCAATAGCTGTTCGCAGCACTCAATGGATGCTGCTATTACGAAAGTCGTCCAAAAATTAAATACATCGCGCACAGCATCGACCTCCCGCCATTGCGATCGCGTGCGCGGCAATTAGCTTCTCCCTTTACCTCAGTGAGAGCTGAGCCTCAATGCTATGCGGTCACGCTATTTGCTTTTTCATCGATTCAAAATGCCAGCGCCAATCGAAAATCTCGCCAAACGTGAAGTACGGAGTTCATGCCAAGAGGAGCGACAATAATCTCAGAAACCTATTCTGAAACTCTCTAACATCGACGTGCCATCCAAAAGGAGAGACGTGGAATACTGTCGACAAAAGTGTTGTTGATCCATGACAATGTCCAGCCTCATACATCAGCACGAACACAACAGAAACTTCAAGGTCTAAAGTGGGAAATTGTGGTCATCCTGCTTACAGCCCTGACTTGGCACCAAGTGATTTTCATTTATTCCCGAAACTTAAGAAATTTGGGGTGGAAAACAGTCCGCAAACGTTGAGGAACTCAAGCATGCAGTAACAGCCTGGCTCAAATCTTTGGCAGCAGATGAGTATAACATCCATTGAAAAATTGGACCCACGTTATAACAAGTGTCTTGACAACTATGGCGATTACATAGAAAAGTAGAGTAAGGTCCTGTGACTTTCTAAATAAAGTTTTGTGCTGATGTCTTTTGTTTTCATTTAACCATGCTGAAACGTTCTTTACTTTCTGAATGACCCTGGTATTATTGTTATTTCTTAAGTAACCATTTTCAGTTCTCAATCTTGTTTCATGTGTTTTATTTTACGACTGTTCTCGTGTACACTTGGTTAATGAACGGATATTTTGACAGGTAACGAAGACTCTGAGGCAACAAGCTAAGCATATATGTTATGGCATGATCTATGGGATGGGACCAAAATCTTTAGCAGAAGAGCTTGAGGTCGAAGAAGAAGAAGCAGTTACGTTTATGGATAGTTTCAAAAGTACTTATCCTGGTAAGTTTAAAACAAAGTGCAATGGTTGTTCACTGAGAAACTAAGGCTTCCACTTGTGGCGTTATGCATTATAGAAACAAGCGTTTTTTGCTACGAGATTTCATCATATTACCCGTCAACAACGTCAATAGAATAATCGTTGTAATTTTTAAGCCTCAAAAGAAACGTGTGCTTTTCTTTTCTTTTTTTATTTATTATTTTTTTTATTTACAGTATTTATAAACATTATTACGTGACTGTTAGGATAGGGTTGCCATATTTTAAAAACCCAAACAGAAAATGCAGGTGGTTTACAGGCGCCTGTGAAACATGCATGAACAGGCATATTTTTACAGGCACCTGTACATGCGTCTGAAAATGGAACACTTTTAAATGCATGAGACAAGTATCGATTTTTTTCACGATCATTGCATGTTCATTTCACGGAAACAGGTAGTTTTCATGTTGATAGGGTTGCAACCTTGCAACGTGAAAAATGCGTGTAAACAACATGTAGAGAGTGGAAAGACATGTACGTAACCGACATATTCCATGTAGTTGACATATACGTTACCTCATGAGGATCTGACAACAACTGCTTTCATTTGATAAAAATGTAATTGATATGTTAAATATATGTGAAATACAGGTGTTAATGAATTGGTGGGCGTGTTAGCGGAATATACATGTAAAGTATATCTCATTAAGTACTATACATGTGTCAGGACCTTGCATAGCGAATAGCGAATTGGAGACTTGTGCCTGAATATTGCATGTCTCCTATGCCTATAACGTGAATGTTTAGCTCCAATCCATCTTGTTCACCACACGTATCTGTTTCATCCATTTATTGGCAATCATGATCATTGCATGTTCCCATTCACTTGTACATTGCCTGTACCTGCACGTAGGAAGAGTTACACACTTCGCGTGTACACGAAAATGATAAATGTAAAACAACACATTCTACATCGTGCGTTTTCCATGCTATACGCTAATACATGGTATTTACATGTAATGCGAATGTCACAGATGTATATTACATGTTGATAAACAGGCACCTTCGTTGTACTTTTCATTCTTACTGTATTTGCGAATGTTATCAACAATCCATTCAAGGTACTTTACATGTACATATTCCCTCCATTTACTTGCATGTGAGTGACTACGTGTACATTGCATGTTCTCATTTCAATGTACTGGCTCTGTACAACGCGTGTTTCCGTGCAAAATTTCCAACAGAAGTTTAATACTTTTTCGACACGCATATCACCTGAAGACAATGTGCCTGTAATATTTTCTTTACATGTGTTTCCGCCGAAACAGGCGCCTGTATAATGCCTGTCAAAATCTGACAGACTTTTACAGGCAGTTCCATGTACAAAACATTGCATGTTTCCTAAAAAAATTTCATAATAGAATGAAAATCTAGGATGCTACTAAATTACGAGAATTTTTGAAATGCTTAAAATGAAAAGAAGTGTTATATACTAATTTATTTTCTTCCATTAGATAGAGTTGTTCAAGTATTACGTAATCACATTTTTAGTCATTTTAGTAGACTTTCCCCTCCCTAGTTGAACAAACGTAAGCAGATGATTTACCCCCTCCCCTGGTAAGCTTTTCTTTTAATTTCTCAGGATCTGTTATGTTTCGTGGCTTTCAGAGTCTGTTTTAGCTCATTCAAGGTATAATGTTTCCTTTCACACAGTAAAACCTTTTCTCTCTTGCCCAATGAAATAAATGCTTCGTTCATTCTCAAAGTAGTTAAATCGTGAACTTAATTAAAACTCCATGCGTTAATTGGGCCGCGGTGGCTCAGTGGTAGAGCGTTCACCTCTGGTGCTTGGGGTCCCGGGTTCGATCGCAGCCCCCGCCAGGTGAACTTTGTGGTGGACAAACACCGTGTGCTTGGGTTTTCTCGGGATTCTCCCGTTTCCTCCCACTTTCTTCATTTCACCATTTCATTCATTACTCATCACCACCGTCTCCTTTAGCCTCAGCGGCATAACCGTGGGACGTAAAACTCAAAGATTTCATTTCATTTTCCATGCGTTAATCCATTACTCCATGTTTTATGTATTCAAGTTTTGTTTTACTTTGAATTGCCATACTCAGAAGTTGAAGAGAATAATTATATACCTAATCCTGTGAAAAAAGCAAACTATAATATTCCTTTCCTTTCTTCGCTGAAATCCGGAACGAGTGGCAACCCTATGTTAGGATCATGTGTGTCACTGGTAGAAGAATTCGATCAACAATACAAGGGTGAGTCATAAGTTTTGCAATATTTTTATCACTCAAACAGTAGGTACGTTTATACGCCGTGGTCAGCCGTGACCAGAGTTCTTGCAAGAATGATTGGCTCTAGTATAGTATCTCCTGAAATATTGTGTACTTGAAAAAGGTTCTGTAGATAATTTAGGTGTCATTGATATAAAATTTTACTATGTTGTCAAGCTGATAATGCCGACGGAAACATACTAAGGATACATAAGGATTATAATAACGAAATGAGCGGAACTACTGTGCAAAAGTGCAGAATTGGACATTGTGTGCCGCGCTTCAAACCATTTATGATTGGTGTATAGATATAGGTGTCCTTTTTCTATGCAGGAATATATAATACATTGTCATAAACATACTTATTTTTTAAAAAAAAATCACTCCTATCTAACAATCTGTTCTCAACACAGTATAGAATCATGTAAATAAGGCTGTGTAAATAAGTTGAGCTCATATTTAGTAAAGAAAATCAGAAAAACACGTTGATAATCAGATTTGTAGTAGTATAGTATTATATCAGTTGGTTCTGACACCTCAAAAGTCTAGCGATACTTCCGCAATCCTTCAATCAAAACAGTTTACATTAGCAATCATTAATTCATCCAACTAAAAAAGCAAAAAAATAAAACAAATAAAAAATAAATAAATAAATAAATATCAGTTTAGTAAGAATAAATTCCAGTTCTAATGAGTTCTTCGATTAGTGTATCATTCTTTTTATTTTTTATTTTCATTACACGCTGATAATTTATTTTCGAAGCTTATCTTAAAACGTTATCTACTACCACTTCCGGTTTCAGTATTTGACAAAAATAACACGCTCTACAAACCAAACTCCTTCACATGGTGTACACGTGACACTGCTACTTGTTACTAAAAGTAACATGTGCGTCATTGTTCAGCAAAGGCAACAATAGAAAAAAAATCTGCTAGTAAATGCTGTACCGAGTATCTTTTTTTAACAAAAAAGCTGTCAGTTGTTATTAGCAACGAACATAAAAATTTATCTCAAGTATGGCATTGGTTCAGCTCCATGTCATCTGTGATTGATGTGTGTCTTATCTTTGGGAAAATGTATATAGTTAAACAAAAATTAAAGTTGAAGGTGAATGATAATATTGAGGTAAATCTCATTAACCATAATGTGTAACAAAAAAAAAAAAAAAAAAAAAAAAAAGAACAGAGTATTGTAAAAACTTTCCAGTTTTTTCTGACCCTGCACAACCTAAGCACAAGTAATGTTACAGAGGTACGAGGGTAGGTCAAAAATTATCCGCAATGTAGCTATAACTCTCCTTACATTGTTCATACTGATCTCTGTCCTCGTGTATTTTATTGTTATGCTGTTGTGGTCATGCTATGAAAGTTTGATCCTAATTCCTCCATTTGTCTTCCTTTTGTTGTTATGCTGTTGTAGTCATGCTATGAAAGTTTGATCCTAATTCCTCCATTTATCTTCCTTTTATTGTTATGCTGTTGTGGTCATGCTATGAAAGGTTGATCCTAATTCCTCCATTTGTCTTCCTTTTGTTGTTATGCTGTTGTAGTCATGCTATGAAAGGTTGATCCTAATTCCTCCATTTGTCTTCCTTTTATTGTTATGCTGTTGTAGTCATGCTATGAAAGTTTGATCCTAATTCCTCCATTTGTCTTCCTTTTATTGTTATGCTGTTGTAGTCATGCTATGAAAGTTTGATCCTAATTCCTCCATTTGTCTTCCTTTTGTTGTTATGCTGTTGTGGTCATGCTATGAAAGGTTGATCCTAATTCCTCCATTTGTCTTCCTTTTGTTGTTATGCTGTTGTAGTCATGCTATGAAAGTTTGATCCTAATTCCTCCATTTATCTTCCTTTTATTGTTATGCTGTTGTGGTCATGCTATGAAAGGTTGATCCTAATTCCTCCATTTGTCTTCCTTTTGTTGTTATGCTGTTGTAGTCATGCTATGAAAGGTTGATCCTAATTCCTCCATTTGTCTTCCTTTTATTGTTATGCTGTTGTAGTCATGCTATGAAAGTTTGATCCTAATTCCTCCATTTGTCTTCCTTTTGTTGTTATGCTGTTGTAGTCATGCTATGAAAGTTTGATCCTAATTCCTCCATTTATCTTCCTTTTATTGTTATGCTGTTGTGGTCATGCTATGAAAGTTTGATCCTAATTCCTCCATTTATCTTCCTTTTATTGTTATGCTGTTGTGGTCATGCTATGAAAGGTTGATCCTAATTCCTCCATTTGTCTTCCTTTTGTTGTTATGCTGTTGTGGTCATGCTATGAAAGGTTGATCCTAATTCCTCCATTTGTCTTCCTTTTATTGTTATGCTGTTGTAGTCATGCTATGAAAGGTTGATCCTAATTCCTCCATTTGTCTTCCTTTTATTGTTATGCTGTTGTGGTCATGCTATGAAAGTTTGATCCTAATTCTTCCATTTGTCTTCCTTTTGTTGTTATGCTGTTGTGGTCATGCTATGAAAGGTTGATCCTAATTCCTCCATTTATCTTCCTTTTGTTGTTATGCTGTTGTGGTCATGCTATGAAAGTTTGATCCTAATTCCTCCATTTATCTTCCTTTTATTGTTATGCTGTTGTGGTCATGCTATGAAAGGTTGATCCTAATTCCTCCATTTGTCTTCCTTTTGTTGTTATGCTGTTGTGGTCATGCTATGAAAGGTTGATCCTAATTCCTCCATTTGTCTTCCTTTTGTTGTTATGCTGTTGTGGTCATGCTATGAAAGGTTGACCCTAATTCCTCCATTTATCTTCCTTTTATTGTTATGCTGTTGTGGTCATGCTATGAAAGGTTGATCCTAATTCCTCCATTTGTCTTCCTTTTGTTGTTATGCTGTTGTGGTCATGCTATGAAAGTTTGATCCTAATTCCTCCATTTATCTTCCTTTTATTGTTATGCTGTTGTGGTCATGCTATGAAAGGTTGATCCTAATTCCTCCATTTGTCTTCCTTTTGTTGTTATGCTGTTGTGGTCATGCTATGAAAGGTTGATCCTAATTCCTCCATTTATCTTCCTTTTATTGTTATGCTGTTGTGGTCATGCTATGAAAGTTTGATCCTAATTCCTCCATTTATCTTCCTTTTGTTGTTATGCTGTTGTGGTCATGCTATGAAAGGTTGATCCTAATTCCTCCATTTATCTTCCTTTTGTTGTTATGCTGTTGTGGTCATGCTATGAAAGTTTGATCCTAATTCCTCCATTTATCTTCCTTTTGTTGTTATGCTGTTGTAGTCATGCTATGAAAGGTTGATCCTAATTCCTCCATTTGTCTTCCTTTTATTGTTATGCTGTTGTAGTCATGCTATGAAAGGTTGATCCTAATTCCTCCATTTGTCTTCCTTTTGTTGTTATGCTGTTGTGGTCATGCTATGAAAGTTTGATCCTAATTCTTCCATTTGTCTTCCTTTTGTTGTTATGCTGTTGTGGTCATGCTATGAAAGGTTGATCCTAATTCCTCCATTTATCTTCCTTTTGTTGTTATGCTGTTGTGGTCATGCTATGAAAGTTTGATCCTAATTCCTCCATTTATCTTCCTTTTATTGTTATGCTGTTGTGGTCATGCTATGAAAGGTTGATCCTAATTCCTCCATTTGTCTTCCTTTTGTTGTTATGCTGTTGTGGTCATGCTATGAAAGGTTGATCCTAATTCCTCCATTTGTTTTCCTTTTGTTGTTATGCTGTTGTGGTCATGCTATGGAAGTTTGATCCTAATTCCTCCGTTTGTTTTCTTTTATTGTAGTTAGATCATGGTTGCTTCATTAAAAGTTTGCACCAGAGAGGAACAACGAGCAGTGATCCGGGTTTTGTGATCGGAAGTTGTATCTTGAACCATAACTAATTTCCAGACCATGTGCGACTTCAATAATAGTCATCCACGCTCAATGTTGTCATTTATGGTTGTAGATCGTCGTCCGGCTCCTTTCTTGTGCGATCATTTTTGAAGTTTTCAATCCATTCGTAGACACTCTGTTGCGGCAAGACACTGTTCCCGTATATCGAAAGTCTTTGATGAAACGCGGCCCCTACACCTTCCAATAACAAAAACTGGATCACTGCTCGTTGTTCCTCTTTGGTGCGAACTTCTAATGGAGCGGCCATGATCTATCTACAACAAAAGGAAGACAAATGGAGGAATTAGGATCAAACTTTCATAGCATGACCAGAACAATATAACAATAAAATAAACGAGGACAGAGGTCGGTATCAACAATATAAGAAGAGTTATGTTAAAATTGTTTTTTTTTTTTTTTTTTTTTTTTTTTTTTTTTTTTTTTTTTTTTTACTTACCTCAATGCTAATAGCTTAAACATTCAATATATAAGTAATTGTATACTGAACACAATGAATTCCTTAGTAAAACATTAATAATTTTCTTACTAAGAAATTAAATTCCTATTGCAGGAGTAAAAACTTACATCGACAAGATAATTGAAAGGTGTAGAGAACGAGGTTATGCTGAAACCCTGTTTGGCAGAAGAAGATATCTTCCAGAAATTAATGATACTAACAATGCTGCAAGAGGTAAGTCTATTTTATATCACTTGCTGAGTTTGAAACAGTATGTGTTGTAATTATTACAGTAGGGCGACGATTATCCGGATCGATTTCAGAAAAAAAGAAAAAAAAAAGTAGCTGCGAAAAATCGAGAAATTGCCGAGAACATAGTGAGATAATTTTTCAGTGTGATCGTACTACGGATAGTGTATAGCGGTGCGAGTGTACGTGGTAGCTAGCGAGCCCGTCGGACATCTGCTTGCCTCTGTTGTTTACATTGAATGTCAATCACTATCACTAGTGCTTGTTGTATTGTGTATGTTAGTATTTTACTGCAATAATAATTTTACTATTGTACTACAGAATAGAATACAATAGTCTTTTTTGACTTTTTCTTCCAATTAGTCAGATGTTTGATTATCCGGATCTGGTCCGGTCCCAATTAGTCCACATTATCGGCGCTCTACTGTACAATGCAAATGTAAAAAAAAAATATAATAATAATAATAATAATAATAATAATAATAATAATAATAATAATAATAATAATAATAATAATAATAATAATAATAAACATTCAACTTCAATGAATGTTTATGAAAAAATACATCAATTTATAACTATTTTTTAAAAAGAAATTACTAAATTTAAATTACTGTTCTTTTCCTTAATATATCCTGTTTGAACTTAACAGAAGAAAGTGAATATTAATTGTGACCCAACTTATTATACAACAAAGATATTTAGTTTTTGGTAGTGATTTCCATCATTTTCAGCAGCGTTCTTCCAGAGACTAACAGAAGACGTTGATATTTTGAGAAGTGTCGCTGAAGATGATAGAAATTACCATCGAAAACTTTCCCCTAATTAAATATCTCAACGTAGAATAAGCTAAGTCATAGTTAATATTTTAATCATACGTCAGTTTATTTCCTTAGGTAATTATAAGAAAATCAAAGTTTGAAAAATGTTTAGTAAGTTATTATACAGGGTGGTACGTTATTGCACCGAGAAACTAAAGAAGGGATAGTACACATTAAATTAAGTAAAAAATATCTAATGAACATGGATTGAAAGTGGCGTTTTACAGTTAAAGGTATTCAGAAAACAGCGAAGGCGCTGATATAGTATCGAATATCCCATGAACAGGAAAAGACATTGCTATCGGGTCTAAAAGTTATACACCAAGTCGCTTCCAATAAATGCAATAACGTAAAAATGAGCGAATGAGTCGCGAGATGCGAAGATCGCTACAGATGAGGAATGCACGTGTGGATTCTCCATCTGCCTGTAGGAATCCGTATTGCGCGGCGACCGCTGCTAGATAACTGAGCATGTAGTAGGTAGGTAATTACTTACACATGTCCATATCATTTAATGAAAATGCCTAGGAAAGGTGCAACTTACCAGATTAATATGGCGTTAAAACACCTTTTGCTTTCAGAACAGGTCCGATGTGACCTAGAATGGAATCGTAGAGGTCATGAATGATAGCAGGTGGAATATTACACCATTACACGTGCAGTGCATTACTTACTTCCATGAAAAGAGATGCAGGCGGAAATCTGCACTGGATTCGTGTCTCCAAAATAGACCACAGATGTTCCTGGATGATGCTTAAATCACGCCGCAAGAGCTCCTACTACGTGAATGAACGATTTATTATCCTAGAATAAGGCGTCATGGCCCGTAGGATGCACACGGTTCCTTAGAGCATGGCGTCATAGCCTGGAAACTACATCTAGATTACATTATTCACACGGTTCCCTAGTATATAGTGTCATAGCTCGGAAGCTACATCTAGACCATAGGATGCACACCGTTCTCTAAAACATGGCGTCATAGCCCAGAAACTACATCTAGACTACAGGATGCACTTGATTCCCTAGAATATGGCGTCATAGCTCGGAAGCTACATCTAGACCATAGGATGCACACGGTTCCCTAGAATATGGCGTCATAGCTCGGAAGTTACATCTAGATTACAGGATGCACACGATGTCCTTAAATGGAAACATAATCAAGGGCAGTGACGCGACTGATAAGCGTCAGCGCGGGACTAATTTGAAACCACCATAATATTACGGGCCACAACGTAACAGAGCTGCCGCCATGTGTCACGGTTGGGCGGAAACACTGCGGATCATATGGCGTCCGTCACACATAAACATGACCCATAACTGGAAACAAGGTGAATAATGAATCATCCGATTATATCACACGTGTCCAGTCATCAGTGCTCCATATTTAGGGTTCCCACATTGTGGAAAGTCAGGGAATACATGCATTTTGCGTAAAATGTCATAGAAAGTCACATAACGTAAATGTACAAGTGTAACATGTGTGAGACAGAAAGGGTGATAATTAAACATGTAAAAGCAGAAATCGAAGTGTGACCTGTCATCTTCGTGAAATCGGTTTTAAAACAGAAGAACTACTGAAAGCATCAGATAAAGATAAACTAGCTTTCAGGCTTGACTGTCGAAAACTTTTTTTCGGCACAATTAAGATTGTGGGGTTGATTGTGGAAAGGAGCCCTCTGAAGTACAAACTAGTACGTGCTCTGTCAGCTTTGGACCCGAGGCTACAAAAGAATAATCCGGAACTTCCTCAGACTAGGATGAAACGGATCCTATAAACTCTGCATGAGCAAAACAGAATATCTGATTCTGTAACTGAGAAAGCAAAGTGTCAATTTATGTCTTTCTGTACTGAAATTCAGGGGTCTCATGCCTTCAGAGAAAACGTAAAGAAGATGGGTAGCATCAGGTTAGATGACTTCTTTGCAAGTGTAATGTCCAAGAAACAAGAATATTGTGATTTGTGGAATGTTGTGAAAATGTTTAATTTCATTTCATGGCAATGCCTGTGGAGGGCGAGTTCTTAGTCAATAAGACACTTGTTGTAGAAAACCAAATCGAAGATTCTCTGGTACCACAGAGGAGGGTTCATGATGCAATTATGTACTATGGAGGTGTAGAATCTGACAGAGATCGAAGAATGCTTGTCTCAGTTCGTTCAGCTCGGAGACGCTATGATGAATACCTTAATCAAAAACGAATCAAAAATGCAGAGGAAAGTAAAATGCAAAAATGCAGGTGAAAGAAGAAAACTAAGTGCTGAAGTTAAGAAATTGGGAGTAAAGAAAAATCAAATGGAATTATGTTACAAATAAGAACAAGACGCTCTCGTAGAACAAATTCAGGAACTGAAAGCAAAACAAAATTGTGTATAAAATGTAAATATGAGGATTAACATGTCTCAGAATTGGCAATATTAGAACTGATAGTGGGCCACGGTGGCTTAGTGGTAGAGTGTTCTCCTCTGGTTCATAGGGTCATTGGTTCGATTCCAGCTCGCGTCAAGTGAACTTTGTGGTGGACAAACACCGTGTGCGTGGCTTTTCTCGGCTTTCTCCCGTTTCCTCCCACTTTCTTCATTTAACCATTTCATTCATTTCTCATCATTACAGTTTCCTTTAGCCTAGATGGCATAACCATGGAACGTAAAGCTTAAAGATTTCATTTTAGGGCTGATAGTAATAGATCTCAGGGGGACTTGGCAATATATTCTTGTATTGCTTTTTATTGTTTTTTTCAAGCATGCATATATATATATATATATATATATATATATATATATATATATATATATATATATATAACCCACCAATTGAACTTTGTGGTGAACAAACACCGTGTGCGTGGGTTTTCTCGGGGTTCTCCCGTTTCCTCCCACTTTCTTCCTTCCACCATTTCACTTATTTCTCATCACCACCATCTCCGTTAGCCTAGCCGGCATAACCGTGGGACGTAAAACTCCTTTCATATATATATAAAATTTACAATATCAAGGTATGTGGTACTGTATCGTACATTAGGGTGGTCCTTATTTCTAAAGTTGTATATATCTGAGACCACACCCCTTAATTTTTTCCTTTTAATGAGAAAAGTGTCCTGTGTAAATTTGAGTTCGTTATGACGACGATAAATGGTGCCGATTTTAATGTTTGTAGGAATACGATTTAGAAAACAGTAGCTTCTTATGTTGTTCAATAGATGGCAATGCGTTCACAGGCTTAAATTCGTGTATTCAGTTCCATTTTATGTGTAATTTAGAGGAGATTTATGAACGAAATTAAATTGAAAATAATAAACAAATATCAAACAATTATTTGTTTACAACTATTTACGACTTAATCGTTCTTTCCCTTTCCTTTTAATTATAACTCTAATTGTAACGAAAATAACTTTAGACTATTTATAATATGTATTTGAATGTTTTCAAAAAACATACTTTCTTACCAGCTTGACGTACCAGACGTCACAAGCTGCATTTTGTACCAAGCCTAGCCTAGCTGAGTATCGTTAACGTGCTTTCGAGGACATTGTGTTGCATACGCACAGTAGAGACCAGCACGCATACGTTCTCACTGGGATTGACAGTACTTCTCAGTGCTGGAGGGTGAAACCTATCATCATCGTTGTACACAGTTTCATCATCTCATCTCATATCTTCGACATCAACCGGACTGATGATTGTTGTTCTCTTCTTCTATTGTACTGGCTTCGGCCACTCCGCAGTCTTCGCGATCCGTGGGTGTGTCCCCTGTGAACTCGATGGAGTGCAAGGGGGCCAAACCCAGAACGGGTCCCAATTCCCAAAAACGATCAGGTGAAACATTACAATCACAAAATCAGAAAAAGCAACCTCGTCCTCGATCAAGATCTCCTGGCAGTCAAGCATCCGAAAGTGACCTCTATGATCTAGCTATGGATCAACCAACCTCCAGCAACCTTCAATTATCTTCTGACAAATGCTGACAACAAATACTCGAATCCTAAACACATTCTAATTCAACTTATGATATACTATCCGCGAGCTAATGTATCAGAAATCATCTTCACTAGGAACGGAATAATTATCAAATCTCCAGATCAAAATTTCGTTACTACCATCAGAAACAAAGCAGGCTTTCACATTTTTGGCGAAAAGGCTAACATCCAAGCTCTCTCAAACCAGAAAAAAGCAACCACCGCCACCTCGACGTCAACCCATGTTTTCAGTGGTGATAAAAGGCGTTCCACCAGCATATTCCGATGAAGAAATCCTTGATGAATTAAGACTCGAATGTTATGAAGTTCACAAATGCATTCGCATCAAGTGTCAGTCAGGTCCCACCTATCTCGTTCGAGTCCTTACAACATCCAAGGAAACAGTAGACTATCTGCTTCAAAATGGTGCCTATATCTATCGCAGACGCCATAGAGTAGAACCATCCCGCACTTCACCACCACTTCCAATCCGCTGCGAAAGATGTCAAACATATGCCTCACATTTGACTAAAAACTGTCCAAACTCACCCCGCTGTGGACACTGCAATGAGGACCATTCCACTAACAACTGTCCTAACCTGAAAAAACCACCTCTATGTAATACCTGCCATCAACAACACCCAACCTATAGTTATAAATGCCATCAAAAACCTGCTGCACCAACTGATAAACCTGAACTATCAGTTCCCATCCGCACCACCGATTCCGCTACACCACCAGCCAACTCCTTACGAGAACCCATCACCGCTGAAGACTTGCTCCGCTTCACCACTCTTATTCTTCAAAATATCCACCCCTTCTTACGCCCACACATTCTTATGCAGGTCGATCACATAGCCCAACAATTATTTGGCCTACAACTTTCTGCCACTTACACCGGTCCACATGCCCACTTTTCCATCACATCTACTAAAACAGATCCAGAATGGCCATCTCTATAATTTACAACCATCGTCCAGCAGCTTCTAAAACACTATCAATCTTCATGGCAGTCACTTTCCTCTTCCTTAATATTCGATCTCTTCTCACTCACAAAGCAGTTTTTGAACAACTCCTAAGGGAGAAACAAATACAGGCTTTTGCGCTGAACGAAACCTATCTCAAACCTACACATCATGTCTGTCTTCCACAGTTTCAACTACACCGTCATGATTGCTCTAGACCATATCAACGAGCAAATGGAGGCACTGCAATTGGAACATATCACAATATCCCTGTACGCACTCACTATTTTCCAAAGCCACATAACCTTCCCGAGTATTCCATAGTCACACTATATTTTCGCACCAAAATCATCACTCTATGCACTATCTACATTCGACCAGGCCACTCCATACCATATGATTTTTTTCAATACATTGACAATACTTTTAGACATTACATCATCATGGCAGACACAAATATTCATTGCCGCACGCAGGCTGAGAAACAAAAATTTCACAACTACATCTCTAATATCCTTGCCGCCGATTTTCATCATCTCCCATCGCCATCTCGCCCCATCAGCAACACCTCCTTTCTCAGCTCTGCGTCTCTGAATATTCAAAATCTTAGAGTTCTCCCACCTTTCGGCAGCGATCATGCTCCGATACTACTAGATATTATTCTCACTTATTCAGCTCAAACGCAACCACCGCCCATTCACTACTTTGATTATAATCATGCAAATTGGGCTAATTTCCAAGCGGATCTTACAAATTCGATACAACATCTTCAAGAGCCTACCTCAGAGCACGAACTCTATGACCTTGTTGACCAATTCACAGCATGTCTTGACACAGCCACCCACAATAACATACCCCTACGTACCCGTCATCCACACAAACCTCCGATCCCTCCACAATATCACTCCATCCTTTCTGCTTCTCGCCGCTCTTTCCGCGACTTTCAACGTACTCATAATCCTATATCCTTAGCACAGCATCGTCGTTGGACTCGCATGCTTCATAATTACCTTACTGCCTATAAAAGAAAACGTTGGATCTCCACCTGCAACTCCCTCTCAACTACATCACATCCTACCAAGTTCTGGCAAAAATTCCATCAGTTAACTGGTCAACCTCGACATACATCATACCCTATCATTTCACATCATCCTCTCCAAACCGATATTGATAAAGCAAATGCTTTTGCCTTCTTCTTCCAAGAAATATTTACCCCTACCGTCCAACTACCATATCCAACTATCACCCGACGTGTCGAACGCCTTGCAAATCCTCACTCCCCCCTCCTACAACCCAACATTCACCATCAACTCAGCGATTCACCTCTTAATGATCCCATTACTCCTGCAGATATCTCTTCCTCCATCAAATCGAAACGTACCACGGCGCCTGGCTTTGACCATATCACTTATAAACTCATAAAAGCCTCCCCTCCCGTTTTATATACACTTCTCGCAGCCATATACAACTTCATTCTTCGCACCGGCTTTTATCCACCACAATGGAAAATCTCAAAAACTCTGCTTTTCACCAAACCCAATAAATCTCCTACAGAACTCTCATCATACCGTCCTATACAATTGACATCAGTCCTCAGCAAAATATTTGAATGCATTCTTGTCAGTCGCCTTCATACCCATCTTTCTGAACGAAACCTCATTCCTCTTCATCAGGCTGGTTTTCGCCCAAACATTAGTATTTCCGATCAACTCTTACGCCTCACGACCGCCATAACTAATCATTACAATACCTCCAAACCTTCCTGCCTGTTATTGTTCGATCTTGAAAAGGCTTTTGACAAAGTTTGGCATGCCGGCCTCATCGCAAAACTTCACTCTTTTCATCTTCCTTTCTCTTACATCAGATGTATCCATTCTTTACTTTCAAATCGTATGACCTACATTACCACCAACCAATCACTTTCACATCCGATCTTTCTTCACTGTGGTGTTCCTCATGGCTCTGTTCTTTCACCCCTTCTTTATATATTATACGTAGCAGACATGCCCCCTCTACCACAAAATGTCTCATTATATCAATATGCCGACGATACAGCTTTTTTCACCGCAGCCAATACGGTTCAACACATAAATCGAACACTCCAGCAAGCAATAGATGCCTTCACTTCTTGGTGTGATAAATGGCGCCTAACCATAAATCCCCTCAAAACACAGGCTATCATTTTTCTTCCACCTCGCTGCCGATCACGAATTTATCGCAATCCTGCTCTTCTTCATATTCACGTCAATGGCACTTTCATACGCCCATCATCACAAGTAACATACCTTGGAATTATCTTTGACTCAAAACTCAGCTGGAAACCTCACTTACAGAAAATCCGATCACAGGCTACAAATCGATTAAACCTTCTCCGGCGGCTAGTGGGCACCACTTGGGGCTTACATACTGACACTGTTATTAAGACTTATAAGGTTTTCCTTCGACCTGTTCTCACACATGGCCATATATGCTGGATCTCTGCCCCTGACGCACTATATACTAGACTTGCCATATCCGAACGTCATGCTCTCCGCCTTGCTTATCGCATAAGACTACCAGCACCAACTGCCGATCTCTATCGCCGTATCAACTTTCCCACCATCTTACAACACTTGGAAACACTCCGCACAAAATACATAATAAAAGTCATTGCCGAAGGTAATCCGCTCTTCCTCGACACCTTCCACCAGGACATCATTCATGATACCCCTCCTGAACATCAAGCCACACCTCTTCAACATCTTCTTACTCTTTACCATAACACTTTAGACGATAATGACCCCACAAGGCCGATTTTGCTATATACCGTCCACCTCACCTTAGTCCATGCATTTATCCATCTCTGCACTAGTGTTTCATCAATGTTGTTAGCAGCGGGCTTCATCTGTCATCATCATCCCTGTGACGCCCCAGGGCAGAAGAAAACCATTCATTTGTCTACACTAACCATATCCCTGTTTTTGTTGTGGCGTCTATCAGCACTTCACCTCATCTCTCATTTCACAACCATAGCCCGGCCTCCTTACTGCAATAGTGAATAATAAATGGACCCTAAATATACCGATGCCTTCCTTATGCCAATTGATGCCTCCAAAGCCATATTGAAAAAAAAATGATGACCAGAAAAGAATAAAAATAAATTAATGCTCTCCAAACTCTCAATGCCCAACTATCAATAAAAGTACAACCCTATACCTAGATTTCCTCCTACCGAAGAAAGGGCGTAACCCTTTGATCGGGTTTAACCTTAATAAAAAAATGTTTTCATTTCGTATTTGTAGTCTTCTGACATGATAATTTCAACGTTATTTTCAGAGGATTGAAGTTTCCTTGTGGGTCTTGTATAATCACGTGTGATTAAATAAACAAAAAGTGATCGTTATGTGTTCAATGACTAGTGAATACAGTTATCGCAGTGTGCCCAAGATTTCAACACACTCATTTTGTTATAGAAATTTCTGATCGAAGTGTCAAGTCAGTTCTGTGCAACACGAAGAAAGATATGCTAGTTTTTCCTGTTCAAAATTTGGAAATGAAGAATTGCAGAGAACTTTTGGAGTTAATAGTATTTTTTCTACGAAATACGCCTCCCGGAGGTATTTCTTTCCGTTTCCTTGGAGCTGTACATCAGGGAAGTTGAATGGGAAAAAAGCCTTATGCCATAAATATTTCTCTTCCGTAATCAGTTTAAATTAAATGAGAGGGAAGAAGAAGGACTGTGCATTTTTCTTGTTCTATTGCATGTACAAGCGTGCTTTACTTGTCCCAGTGCATCTCGTGAACCACATCAAGATTTACAATTTTTGAAGAGTCTTCAAACGTACGAACTCAAACTCTGATATCTCCAGAGTGGCTTTATTGAAATTTCCCTGGAATCTTTGGTACCTCTCAGAGGAGTGTATGGCACTTTCATTTTTTGACGAGCATGTCAATAATGAACAAAAATAAAAAGAAAGAAAAAAAAGAATGGCGGAAAAATTTAAAAATGGTAAACGATGAAGCGATTTGAACTGCACGCTGGTGAAATAGGTGGTATTGAAGGAAAAGAAATTTCAGATTTTCTGACACGAAGAAGTTCTTCGAAATTTTTCGGATTTCTATAGGTTTTGGACCTTGATCCGGTTTGCTGATCGGCAAATGATGAATTTCTTTTCTGGAGAAAAGTGGTTGATAAGCCGTATGTTAGAAATGACGCAGCCGAAAGAGCGTAAACGTAATGGAAGATTACAATGCAATTATACCTAGAAATGACGAAAAGAAGCAATTCCTTTCGCAAGTAGTCCAAGACTATAGAAATTTGTGTCCAGGAAAAGCTACCTTGTGTAAAAAGCAAAAGTTATCATTAAGTCGATCTACATTTCACCATTTAATAGCCACTATCATTTTTATTGTATTTGCTAGCTGATTGATTCCTAACTAATGTAAATTTTATTTAAGAAATAAGTGGCATGAGGAAAAGATCCAAATACCTTCTGCACAGTGGTTCATAATACTATGTATTACTATAAGTACTATATGTACGGACGATGATTATGATGCTGATAGCTTGTTGCCTGATAACCAACCGACTGTATTTGAACACCAGTCAATTCTGAATTACGGAGGAAAACTTTATATTGTTCTATTTAAATTTGTGATAATTATTATACGTTTATTGACAAATAGTAAATCGAGTGTCATTGAAATTCTAATGAATTTTTCATTTTCAGAAATCAAGTGCTTTGCGGCACGAGTTAACGTTCATGGATTTTTGTGAAATTTTGAATATGATGTTTTTATTATTAAAGGAAAACAAATAGGGGGTGCGGCGGAAGAAATTCGAAAATTTATTTTTTCCCATATACCTAAGGACCACCCTAATCATACATACGTATATTATTGTATAGTTACATCATAAATTTGTGTAAATAACAATTACTCACATTGACCATAGCAAAAATGTAAATGGTAAAGGAGTTTGTTGGACGGATATGGGGAAGGAGGAGGCCGTTAAAAATGTGTATGATAACCCCATATCTTCCCATTTATATTCAAGAATTTATGTCAGGGAAAGCAAGAATTTGTCAGGGAAATCAATCTGCACTTTTTTGTGGGAACCCTGCATATTTCATGTTTCCGGCACCACTGGTGTCGTGCTAAGGTGTTGTTTGGTCCTCTATCATCAGTTTCTCCCGTACAACCTGACCAAGTAAATACATGCAACTCTCGGCGAACTGTGATTTTTGACACAGGCTGTGTAAAGTAATGTTTGAGTTCCTCTGTCACTTGCATTGCAGTCGCACCACGATTCTGAGTGATAATCCACGTTAATGCTCGACTGGACCTGTCATTGAGGATTTTCTTCTGACCACTATTCCTCTTCGTCGATGTGTTTTTGCCATGAATGTTGTACTTCATCACTTTGGGTACTATCGTTTTGGATATACCCAACATATTTCTGAGTGATAATCCACGTTAATGCTCGACTGGACCTGTCACTGAGGATTTTCTTCTGACCACTATTCCTCTTCGCCGATGTGTTTTTGCCATGAATTTTGTACTTCATCACTTTGGGTACTATCCTTTTGGATATACCCAACATATTTCTGAGTGATAATCCACGTTAATGCTCGACTGGACCTGTCACTGAGGATTTTCTTCTGACCACTATTCCTCTTCGCCGATGTGTTTTTGCCATGAATTTTGTACTTCATCACTTTGGGTACTATCCTTTTGGATATACCCAACATATTTCTGAGTGATAATCCACGTTAATGCTCGACTGGACCTGTCATTGAGGATTTTCTTCTGACTACTATTCCTCTTCGCCGATGTGTTTTTGCCATGAATTTTGTACTTCATCACTTTGGGTACTATCCTTTTGGATATACCCAACATATTTCTGAGTGATAATCCACGTTAATGCTCGACTGGACCTGTCACTGAGGATTTTCTTCTGACCACTATTCCTCTTCGCCGATGTGTTTTTGCCATGAATTTTGTACTTCATCACTTTGGGTACTATCCTTTTGGATATACCCAACATATTTCTGAGTGATAATCCACGTTAATGCTCGACTGGACCTGTCACTGAGGATTTTCTTCTGACCACTATTCCTCTTCGCCGATGTGTTTTTGCCATGAATTTTGTACTTCATCACTTTGGGTACTATCCTTTTGAATATACCCAACATACTTCGCACCGAGCGCTAATAATTTGCTCTCTTTGAAAATCAGAGAGAGTGCTCATTTTATACTGTCACCGTCTTCTCTGCTCAGTGGACACTACCGTTCTACTGCTGCTAACGTAGTACGGAGTTTGCTTTAACCAATACCAATAGCCCGACGCTGCCATCGCCGCCCGACCATTGCCAACCCAGATATCTGATAATGTTTCGTACTTCAGGTGTTTCCCATTAAATAGACAATAAACTGTGTATATATAAATTCTTTCACTGTAAAGTTGATGTAATAGCCTTTTAAAGACAGACTTTGTGAAATCATGTAGTTTCTGTTGCACATTGAAGCAATCAATAGTATGTTTTATTTTATAAGGATATCACTAAATATTTGTTACTCTTTGATAGCTCATGCTGAACGCCAGGCTGTGAATTCAACAATCCAAGGCACTGCTGCTGATATAGTGAAGACAGCGATGATTCTAATAGATTCTCAGTTGAAGGTGCTGTTTCCGTCCTCTATGCTCCCTGCTCATGAACGAGAATGTAAAGGTTCAATCAAGAGAGAGTCTAGAACACTAACGAATGGCGCATTTTTAGTACTGCATCTTCATGACGAGCTTTTGTATGAGGTAAAAGAAAATAATTGTTTTTGTTTTTCTTTTTTTATGATCGTTCTCTTTTAAGTTAGGGTTACCAGAGCTTGTTAGACTTCCAAAGCATGCATAAGTATGAGAGGTCATTGTGATACGATTCTACCTACAGAGGTGGGCATTTTTGCTAACCCTCACTCACCCTCACCCTCATCCACCCTCACCCTCAGTTGGCTCCCTCACAGTCACCCTCAGCCACCCTCACCCTCAATCGACACTGTCACCCTCACCCTCAGTCGACTCCTTCACCCTCACCCTCAATTGACTCCCTCACCCTCAGCCACCCTCACCCTCAGTTGGCTCCCTCACAGTCACCCTCAGCCACCCTCAGTTGATTTTCTCATACTCGCCCTCAGCCACCCTCACCCTCAATCGACTCCCTCACCCTCAATCGACTCCATTACCCTCACCCTCAGACACCCTCGCCCTCAATCGACTCCCTTACCCTCACCCTCAGACATCCTCGCCCTCAATCGACTCCCTTACCCTCACCCTCAATCGACTCCCTCAGACACGCCCTCAGCCCCCCTCACCCTCAATCGAGTTCCTCACCCTCACCCTCAATCGACTCCCTCACCCTCAGCCACCCTCATCCACCCTCACCCTCAATCGACTTCCTCACCCTCACCCTCAGCCCTCTATCAACTCCCTCACACTCACAGTTTCTTTCATGTACTAAATAAACAATAAGTAAGGGTTAATATGACTCTCATTCAAGTGATTGAAATTTATATTACGTAGATATACGTTATATCTACGGTATAATATTATTTATATTTCATATACCTGTATATATATAATAAATGGCCATTTTGCACTGGGATCGCTCGCGCTCGAGTTCACCAACACAAGAAAGAATATCAAAGGGTCGCAGACATAAGCTCACCGGGCATAAGCTCACCTTTGTTAAAGCAAAAGCGGACAAAAGCTCTCCGGACATAAGCTCACCACTAATAATATAATTATATTATAATAAGATAATTAATGCAATAAAGAATACAATAATGATAATTAAATACATTTATAGGTTAACTAATTTAATTGCAAAGGAAAATAAACCTGAATAAAATTTTAAAAAGCACCTGAAAAATGGCAAACAGAAAACCAGATTTTGAATGTTAACATGAAGTAGATTTTCAATATTAAAATATAAATTGAAAACGGATTTGGACAAACAAAAGAGTACTATTTCCTTTTACTGAAGAAAGTAATCCAACCCCCCTCCCCTATGCTGAAACTTTCGGTGCAGGAAATTTTGTAGCACAGAAATATTGGTAAACGAAATTTTGGTGAAAGGCTGTCTCCTTTTTTTTTTTTTTTTTTTTTTTTTTTTTTTTTTTTTTTTTTTTTTACTATGGCTGAAATCAACTCAGAAATATTTCATTTTTCTTTAGAAAGAAATGAAATGAAATCTTTTAAGTTTTACGTCCCACGATTATGCCGGTTAGGCTAAAGAAGACGGATGAATAACGAATGAAATGGTGGAATGACGAAAGTGGGAGAACCCCGAGGATACCCACGCACAAGGTAGTTGTCCACCACAAGGTTTACTTGGCGAGGACTGAGATGTAACCCGGGATCCAAGCACCAGAGGTGAAAGCTCTACCACTGATCTACCGCTCTCCCCCTTTAGAAAAACGTATGATGGGTATGAAGATGTATTAAAATCTAGACTTTGACTAGTAGTAGACCTAATTCAGTAGAAAATAGAGCTATTAATGCTATATATCAATTGTCAGACATCAGAATAAAATAATAAGGATGTTGCAGAGTTTAATGTGTTAAACGTGGGTTGACTTTGAGGAGCTTGTAATAAAATGCTCCAGATATTTAAATCTGGGCTTTGACTACTAGTAGGCCTACCTTCTCAATAGAAAGTAGGCTATATTACTAACGTCATATAGGAGTTATTAGACATCAGAATAAAATATTAAGAATGTTGCAGAGTTCAAGTCTTAAGTCTATTATTATACTTGCAGACCAAGGCTCATCAAATGAATCTCTTTCTTATTTCATTTATTAAGAACAAAACAAGAACTTATTAACCAAAAGAAAAACCTTTGTGTTAGTAAATTAGAAAGAGATTTCTTTGAGTGTTAGGCTGCAAACACGACGACAGCACTAAGAAGCAAGCCCTAATTACATCTGAGTATGATGAATTCGTTAAAAAAAAAAAAAAAAAAAAACAGAATCACGAATCCCGTTAGGTAACCAAATTCTATTATGTAAGTATGAATGCCTAATCATCAAAATATTTTAATGCAGTGATGAATTGTCCGACCTATAACAGGCACGTAGCCAGGATTTCGTGAAGGGGGGGGTCCGTGATATGAAATGCTGTGGTCATCACACCAGGGGCTCGATCATTCTGAACAATTTTACTGGAACATATATTGGTTTGTTTAGCCAGGATTTCATAACGGGGGGGTGGGAGGGGACATGAAATTCTGAAGACCCAGGAGCTAGATCAATCTAAACTACTTTACTATCAACATATATTGATTTGTGAGGATATATTGGTAAGTATTTTAATAAACTATGAAGAAATCTCGAGTAAAAAAAAAAACGTATTGAAAAAGATTATACAATATGTACATCCTTCGTCTGTTTATTCAAATATAACAATTTTCCTTTCATTATGACCTCAACTATTATAAAAAGTACACAGTGGCGGCGGTTGGACTTTAGAAGTGGGGGGGCAAGACATGATCTGAACAATTGTATATCAATGTTAGATTTCCTGATTGTTTCTAACACTGTTTCATGAAAGGTTGTATAACTAATAGGATACTATCTTTTTTCACTTAAAATGCCGTATATCATATTCCTATTTTAAGTAAATTCATAAGAGCAATACAGGTAGGTACTAGTCCTTTATACTCTTAAACAACGAAAGTGTAAGAAGAGATTTGAGTTCATGCTCATGAACAAATTTGCAAAATAAATAAATAGAAGGGATAATATTAATCATAATAGTAATGAATAATGACGCTTGTTTTGCACAAGTTATATTGAAACTGGGAATTAATGAACAATTTATACTTTTAATTCCACACATGCCATTAAATGAATGGTTCTAGTCTTAGAAAATGAAATACAGTAAGTACTGCAAGCATATGCTATGACATTTAAAGAAATATGCAATTGCAATATTAATTGCTTTGAATTACAATTAAAACGCAATTCCTGTAGCTTTCTTAACTCCATGGGAAGACAAATAAGCAATATGTTCTCACGCAACGGCAAATATCATATGGTACCACTTTTTTCTATGAAACAGTAATACATACAAAACCTTTACCAGGGTGTCCACATTCTGGAAAATAAGTGAAAGTCAGGAAAAGGTCAGGGAAGTAAAAATGTATCAGGTGAAGTCAGGGAAATGGCAGATTGGTCAGGGAAAGTCAGGAGAAAATCGATTTAGGTCCATTGTTCAATTATTGAATTTATGAAATAGAGTTGATTTCTTTACTGTTACTGGATGCAAAATGTGGTGTTTTCGATGATGATATTGAGGGAGTCAGTGTTCTCTGATATAGTCGTTGAAACTAATTTTCTGCGAAAAACACATCTAACTATATCCTAGCATATTTGCTCAAAAGGGTAGACGCTGTTCTAGAAGAATTGTATGGCGCCAAGAGGATATCTGGACAAGTGGCTGAGAACGCGAAGAAATAATATCTCCAGCTCACAGTGAAAGCTCAGACTGAAAAATTTAAGTAACACTCGAATGAATTCATAGCCAATGATAGAGATGGTATTGGACTTGATGAGTTTTTGTCTTAGAAAATGGAAAGAACTTCGTTGACTTATGGTCAGTTATGAAATGTGTTTATCTTCTTTCACGAAAACGCAGTTTTTGAAAGTGGTTTCACAATAAATAAAATTCTTATTGTTGACAACTTACCAGAAGAATCTCTGGTGGCTCAATGGATCATATATGATTCTGTGATGAGAATAGGTGGATCATCAGGATTAATAATTACAAGAGGCATGATAAATTCAGTGAGAAGTTCAATGAGACAATATCAGGTGTATTTGGAACAGAAAAGAGAAATAAATGCTGGAGACGAGAAGAGGAGAGAGAAACGGAAGATTCAGCAACAACTAAAGGAGCTGGAGGAAGAAAAGAAAATTAACCTGCGAAGACAAGGACATTTGGATCAATGAGAAGAAAACTATGCAAAAAAATATGAAAACAAATTTCTAAATTTGTTGCAATTATCAACTGCACCAGCAAAAGTATGTGTTACATAATGTGTGTGTGTGCTTTTTTTAAAAAAAAAAATAATCAGTAAAATCATGTATGAACTGTTTATTGCTATAGGCAATATTATAATGCTGTGTAATTGGTATTATAATGTGTAGTTTTTTTCATATCTTAAGTACTCTGTATACTGCACACTTTCGTTTGTTACTTTATATTTTGTGTAATATGTAGGCCTAATCAATAATGGCCTAATGCACATATTTGTAAATTTACATTCCTTTGGAAAGAAAATTGAAAAAGAAAGAAACAGAAGTGGAATAGAACAGGGTCAACTATGGGGAGTTTGGAGGCTGGGGTTTCTTTCTTTTTTCTATATTTTTAAGTTATTCAGGGGTCGGGGAAATCTGCAACTTTTGTCATGGAAAGTCAGGAAAAAGTCAGAGATCTTTTCTCCAAATTGTATGGACACCCTGTTTACATTTCCAAATGAAATTATATAAATTAGGGCACTTCAAAAAAGTGGGGGGCAACTGCCCCCTCTTGCCCCCCCCTAATCGCCGCCCATGAAAGTACATATTCACTATTATAAAAAGTACATACTCAATAATGTCTTGTAAAATATTTTGCAATATCTGCGTTCCTTTTTCTGTTGAATCAAATGTTAACCGAACTTTTATCCACATATATTTATGTTTTTATTATTCAACTACTGTCTGTTTCAAATGACAGTTTAAAGGAGCAGTAGAAAATTGTTTTTGAAATAACATATTCGATATTGCAAGGGTGCGATGACGAAAAATTATGATAAAAAATGTCCACGCTGTTACACAACAGCACTATGCTTTCGGAAGCTTGAAATCTCCCTGACTAGTAGCAGAAGTTCTGAGAATTCCGCAACTTTTCTAGAAATTTCGAATTCCTTGACTCATACAGGATATATCGCTCACCTCGCAACCATGTATTGCAAGTAATACAAATTTCCTCATAAGAAAGAGTAACCAAAAGCTTCCTGTAGTTTATTTTTAACGCTGATTATTCTTTGCCTCATTTCATTTTCTTTCATCCTTCCCTATTTTTTTCCATTTCTGGTCTCGAAGGGGGATTCCGGATCCCCCGGACCGCCCCCCCTTGGCTACGGGCCTGCCTATAAGAAAAATTTGGTCCCAAAATTTCCAGGGCAAAAATTACGCCTTCTGTCGCCGATGCTTAACACATTAAACTTGCAACATTCCTATTTTATTCGGATATCTGATAACTGCTATACAACATTAGTAGCTCTGCTTTCTACTGAATTATTAGGCCTATTTGTAATTGTAGTCAATGTCTAGATTTTAATATCCAGGGTATTTTGTTACAAGTTCCTCGTGTCGCCACGTTTTGCCTAATCCTCGTTTCGCCTAACCAATTATCTGACACTTTTATGACCGATAAATGATAAGATTTCAGTCCGCCATTTTAGGCGGAAAAAGGATCCTCGTTTGGCCTAATCCTCGTTACGCCTAAAATGGCGGACAATAAAAAAAATCACGGAAATTCAAGTAAAGGGAACTTACAGAAGAAAATTCCCTAGAAAGAAATGCATTTTTAAAATTAATATTGATATTATATTAACCCGCGTTCAATATTTTCAAGCAGTTAGGATTAGCAAAACTCCTTTATGTATTTACCATGTCCGTATATAGTATAATGTGTGTGTGTGTCTGTATGAGAGAGAAAAAGTGAGTCCGCCCGGGAGACAAAAAGATCAGTACTATGCAATAAGGATGTTAGATTCACTATTATGCACACCAGTTAAATTTGATTGTATCATGCGTGATTATCCTTAACTAGTATCATTAAAATTTGTTCAATTTTTACATCATCTCCGAGACGCAGCAATCTTAATCAGAGACTTATGCTATGGACGTTCCGGTAGTGTCAAACGAGTAAAATTTGAATTCAAACGTTATAATTTCACCAATGCAAATAAATTAAAAAAAAAAAAAAAAAAAAAAAAACTAGTTGATTAAGTGCTTTGAGAAAATTCAGTTTGTAATGTATTGGGACGACAAAACTATAAATGAAGCAGAGACGTATAAAAAACTGCTAGAGTATAAAGAATACTTGTTTATCTTGAGCTTCTTTCAGATGCGTTCTTGCACATCTCACCTTAATGTACTTCAGAACATTTTACAATAAAAAATGCAAATGTTGAAAGTAGTGGGAGAGCTTTGTAGTCATTTCATGCATTCGAATTTCTAAGATTTGAGCGAATACTGCACTGGGAAACATTCCAGTATCATGTGAAATTCACTTGCTACAAAAAAAAAAAAAAAAAAATCTATAACGGAACATCATATGACTAAATAATTATACAAATAGCAGATATGTTTGAATCGAATGAAATACCATGTTCAAGTGTACGTTACAAATTTTGTGTAAGGGTTATCTTGGGCTTCATGCGTTTCCTTCCACTTTCTTCACCCCACCAGTTTCGTTCATTGTCATCATCACCGCCTCTCTTAGCCTTGGAGCATAAAAATGAGATTTAAACCAAAAGAAAAAATAAAATATTACGCTTATTTTCAATAGCGAATTCTCAGAAATGTTGAAAGGAAAATGAGAAACCTTATTTTTTCAGAATGAACGTTACTTTTATTTCCCAAAATTTTATGTAAAATGAGTAACTAAAAAATAAAGTTTGCATTAAAAGTAAACAAGTAAAACACAACTTCGCATTTCAGTCATCTAACATTCTAAATGAATGCAATACGACATAGCAACCAAATAAGAAACTAACTAACTCTATGGCTTATGGAGCCCGGAGGTTCAATGCCGCTTCAAAAAAGCTCTCCACCGACCTCTATCCTTAGCCAACTGGATCCAGTTTCTATTTTGTATTCCTATCTCTGCGAGATCCATCTTAATATTGTCCTCCCATCTGCGCCTAGGTCTTCCTAATGGTCGTTTTCCAATTGGTCTTCCAGTCAAGACTTTGAAAGCGTTTCTACTTTCTTTCATCCTAGATACATGACCTGCCCACCTAAGCCTCCTAATGTGTTGATGGCGCTAACAATGTTTGGTAAACCATATAAATTATGTAGTTCCTCGTTATGAAGTTTCCGCCATTCCCCATTCCCGTTCCTCTTGGGTCCGAATATTCTTGTCAGGATCTTGTTCTGAAATAATTTCAGTCTATGTTCTTCTCTCAGAGTAAGCGACCATGTTTTGCAACCATATAGAACAGCAGGTATGATTGTCGTTTTATGTATTTTAAACTTCAAATTCCTTGACAGAATTCGCGATGATAAGAGATTTTGAACTGAATAACACGAATTCCCTACTTTTAATTGGCATTTAATTTCTTCGTGAATATGATTGTCCTCTGTTAATATTGATCCCAGATATTTGAAATCATCCACTTTATCAAAAGTATTATTTAATATTTTAACGCATCCATAATTTGCCGTATTACGGTCCCGACGCATTTCCATGTATTTAGTTTTCTCTGCATTTACTTTTAAATCCATGTTCCAGTAAGCTTTTAATAAGATCTCTGCATTTCTTTCTATTGTTCTCCTGTCATCCCCTATTAAATTTACATCATCAGCATATGCCATAACCTGGTGAATACCGTTCAACTCTAGTCCCTGTCTATCTTTTATTTTCCCTATAGCGTATTCCAGTACGAAGTTGAATGATAATGGTGAAAAAGCATCTCCTTGTTTCAGGTCATTTTCGACGTGAAAGCTCGTGGACAAAAATTTTCCTACCCGGACTTCACCTTGGGATTCATTTAAACATGCATCCAAATAAGCAAATAAATAATAGTATCATCAGTAATTGATACCATTGCTTTTAAAACTTAATATTATTTTAAATAACAATTTATACAATAACAATATATAACAAATGTTTTTCATTGATCCTAAGAACAGTAATTAAGATTTAAACGTAAATATAAGGATTATTTATAGAAAAGTAAAAGGACAGTTACTTGAATACATGATAGATACACCTGAAAGACGTAACAAATAATTGCTTCTGATTGGCCAAAACTGGAAATAGTAAAAAAAAAAACTTATCTGTGATTATGCGAATGCCTGTCCACGATATTTGAAGGGAATGTCTAGGAATACTTATATATATTTTTTGTTTATACAATTTTATTTCCTTAACAGATTTTCAATAGCTATTTGCTAATGGTTACTTAGAATTCAAATGTATTTTTATTTTTTTCTTTTGTTAGTAACACATTGAGATATTTGGGATTGTGGAATTATGCAAAGATCAACTTGCTAGTAGAGCGATTTGTCCAAGTCATTCATTTCAATCACAGTTGTCCATTTTATGAGCTAATTTAGATATCTCTTGTCAGATCTAGCTCGAAACGTTTTCAAATTTCATATTAATTAAAATAATATAGAATCACAATAGGATCTCTTATAATGGATTAACAGTTTTAAAAAAGCATTGAAATTGGAATGAAATCTGAAAAACCAGCAAAACCTACAATAATATAACTTCTGCATCCACATTAGTACGAAACAGAAATATAAAATCCATATTTTCGTAATACTCATGCAAACTACATTTCCTTTAAGATGCTTATTAGCAGTACCATTTGACAATATCAGATATTTGGAAACAAACTGCAAAATAAAACACGCATCTTTAAACGAAATTAATAATAGGGATTAAAGTATGAGTAACTAGTTTTTTTTTTTTTTTTTTTTTCTCATATCTGAAATATAGCCACTATAGATGCTGTGAGGGCGTTAAGTTTAAATGAATGGTATATCGAATGTTAATGTTCTGAAAATGGAATGGAAAAATAACCATAAGACAAATGTCGAAGCATTTTCCCTAAAGCAAATGCTCGTACTACAAATTAGTTTTGGGGAAATAAAATATTCTCAGTTCTTCATATAGTAGGGAATAATCTTTCGAAATTTACCTCTAGTCTTACTTCCGCGAATTTTTTTATAGTCCGCCATTTTAGGCAAAACGAGGATTAGGCCAAACGAGGATACTTATTTCGCCTAAAATGGCGGACACAAATCTTATCATTCATCTGCCATAAAAATGTCAGATAATTGGTTAGGCGAAACGAGGATTAGGCCAAACGATGCAAGATCCAAGTTCCTCAAGGTCTGTCCACGTTTAATACAACGCAACTCCCAAAAGTGTTTTTTTTTTTTATACACCTGATAAATGATATAAGATAGTAGCTCCATTTTCCGCTTAGGAAGTAGCTAGCGCATAAATTTCAATATTCGGTGAATTTTATTAAATGTCCCTGAAGGGAGCTAATGTTTGCTATCGGTGAGGTTTTTTCCGCCCCTGTAATATAAGACTACCGGTGAGCTTATGTCCGACGGGCGGCGGTAATTTTGTTACTGGAAACTTCGTCATCGGAAAGTTCGTCACGGTAATTTCGTCACCGGTAATTTGGTCACCAAAATATTATCTCTTATCTCAAATATGATATCTAAAATACGTAACTATTTAATAATAATAATAATAATAATAATAATAATAATAATAATAATAATAATAATAATAATATCAGCTCTTTGCAGAGGTAGGTTCAATAAAATAAGTTCACACATTTGAGCATTTATTATTATTATTAAAGTAAGTAATACAGTGAAATGATTCAAAACGGACATCGGTGGAACCGATTATTTGTCCGTAAATGAGAGGTGTTCCTAAAACGAAGGGTTCTATTTCATAACACCACACCACACATATTTATGGCATGGAAGAATAAGAAAGTTTGTCCTCTTATGAAGATGTCCACTATTGAGAGATGCCCGTTAAGAGAGGTTTCACTGTATTGGGAATTAACCTCCACTATTATACCCAGTAATTACATGTGAATTAATTACATACGTATTATTGTAATTATTTTGCAAAATTCTGCTATTATTTCAATTTATTCACCCCCAGCAAGTTTTAGTGGGTGATTTTTTTTTTTTCAAAATATTAATTGGGAAAAAAATCCTGAAATCACATTCGTTTAGTAATTAATACTGTGCATAGTTCCAATTTCATTATTTTAATATTCTAACCCTGTTGTTAACGTTAATTGTTGTAATATTATTTGATCTCTTAATCTCCGTTCCTGCCCCTTCCTGGCTACGTTATTCGCTCTGAACATCTTTCATAAGAAAATTATTCATTGATTTAGTTGTTTTCCAGAAATCCAGTTTTTCAATTTACAAATATTTTGTATCTTTCTGTTTTGTCTTCTTTAATATATCCTAATTTTAATAATCCCAGGGCTCATAGTGGTCTGGTCTCTTGTAAATAGTTGAAAAGTGACAAAAAATGTCCAAAAGCACACGAAAAAGTTAACAAAATGCCATCATGCCCCTTTTTTCCTTTGTCAATTTCTCCATCACCTCTCTCTTTGTTGTTCTGTTTCTTCTTTACTTTTTCTTTTTAAGCTTCCTCCTTTCTTAGGTTTTCAAAGTATGCTTTGTAGTTACGGTAAGCAGATTTAGCAGATGTAAAAAGCTTCTGAGTAAGTGAAACCAGTTCTGGCCTATTTCCGAATTTCTTCATCCCAGACATTATATTTAACTTCGCATTAAGAGTTCTCAAAAACGTGAAATAATCAAATTCATCACCTACTCTTAAGAAGAACATACAAGAAGCATAACACAAGACGAACATGATGAACCACACAAACACAGAACACAACGTTGAACGGAGCGTTAACTATTACGAGAGAAAACTAAAAGATTATTACGATAGAAGAAAGAATAGACACTGAAGGGTTCTCTACCCTACCTTAAGAGCTTATGCATCCACCAACCGTCCACTGTGCTTTAGAAAGAATAAAAGCTGAAGTGAGAATAAAGCTGGCTGTTTCACATGTGTCAGCAAGTACTGAAGCTTTCAGAAGAGTAATGAGTAACAAGTTTCTGCCTTTTTCCATTTGTTTATATATTTTTCTTAGAAAACTGACAATGCAAAACACAAATCACACGAAAAAGTCACTTTACCTCTCAAAAAAGTAACTTTTAGTGCCAAATTTGAAAAAAAGTAACCTTTAGTGATCAACTTGAAGAAAAGTAAATTTTAGTTTAAAAAAGTGACTCGATATGAACCCTGTTCTGCTCAATGAATTTACGTGAATAAAAATATACTTTACAAAAAATTAAGCTAGCGTCAAATGCGTTCCTGCATAACATTAGACTCAGTTTAAATATATATAATTCTTTCTTCGATCGATCTCTTCGTTTCTAAAAACGTTTTGACTAGGGTCTAGGTCAAAACCCCCACACTCAAGAAATGTTAAAACACCCACACAAACGGTCATAACCCCCACACAAATGGACAAATCTCCCAAACGCACGAACGGTCAAAACCCCCACAGCCAAAACCCCCACACTCAAGAAATGTCAAAACGCCCGCACAATCGGTCATAACCCCCACAATAATGGACAAAACAGCCACACATAGCAACGGTCATAATCCCCACATAAATGGACAAAACTCCCACAAAATCGGACAAATCCCCCACACTCTGAAATGATCGTCATTTCACGTCTTTGTTGCGGCTCTTTATGACGCCCAAGAAGATAGTTGCAACATCAGTTTAAGTGGAATAAAAAATGTTATTAAAAAGTACAAGGGCAATACATGAGTATGCGGCTTTTGTCAATTTGTGTGGCAGTTGTGACTATTTCTGCATGTGGGAGTTTTGTCCATTTGTGTGGGGGTTTTGTCCATTTATGTGGGGATTGTGACCGTTGCTATGTGTGGCTGTTTTGTCCATTTGTGTGGGAGTTATGACCGTTGGAGGTTATGACCGTCTACCAGTGTGGGGGTTTTGGCTGTGGGGGTTATGACCGTTCGTGTATTTGGGAGATTTGTCCATTTGTGTGGGGGTTATGACCGATCTTGTGGGCGTTTTGACATTTCTTGAGTGTGGGGGTTTTGACCGTTCGTGCGTTTGGGAGATTTGTCCATTTGTGTGGGGGTTATGACAGTTTGTGTGGGCGTTTTGACATTTCTTGAGTGTGGGGGTTTTGGCTGTGGGGGTTTTGACCGGTTCCCTTTGACTACACCCTTCTAACGTCCGTCCGTTGATACACCACTTGCAGAAGAGGCTCGAAACCAGCCACAGAGCTTTGGGCTGCCATGAATATGTTAGAAGGGACCAAGTCATTAAAAATTCTCTTACAAATATTTAAATTGTGCATTTTGTATTGAGGTCTGGAGAAGACATGAAAAATTTAGGGAAGGCCAGGCCCTCTCTAGCCCCCCTCTGATTGCGAGCCTGTTGCAGAGTAGCAGTTACGAACTTATTCTGAAATAGACTTATTACTATATTGCAGGGGCGGATCCAAGACGGACTTCTGGGGGGGCGGTGGGTTGTAATACTGCTACTTAGAGCTACTTTTAAGAGCGTCAAAAAATAAACTATATATTTTATTTATATATAAATTTAAAAAGTTTCCTCTTCTGGAGGGGCGATCGCCCCCCCTGGATCCGCCCCTGCTATATTGTCACATTTTTCCTTATTGAGGAGAAGGTAGGTGAATGACCGC
This sequence comes from Thermobia domestica, assembly GCF_964235325.1. Classification (NCBI taxonomy): domain Eukaryota; kingdom Metazoa; phylum Arthropoda; class Insecta; order Zygentoma; family Lepismatidae; genus Thermobia; species Thermobia domestica. The sequence continues at coordinate 389,552,500 of NC_137454.1, read as the reverse complement.
TCAAGACGTTGCCAATTTCAGTCATCTGCATCTGTCCATCAATCTCTTTTCTAGGAAACGACTGCGGAGTCGAGGAGGGTAGGTATGAGTAGGTCTGTTTTGTCAATTCTTTTGATCGAAACACCGCCCGAAATAATGAGGGCATGTGGTTCTCGAAGCCGTACATGAGAACGAGGTCGCTTCGTATTTTGAAGTGAAATAAATAAATAAGAATGTTGCCTTCTTTCCTAAACGCTAAACCTTTTTTAACTTAATGCAATAAAGAACCTATATGATACTGATTGATACAATTGGATTTGGAGGAGTATTAGAGACCTGCACGGGCCGGGCCCAGCCCGAGGCCCGAAGCGGGCCGGGCTTGAGCGGGCCGACCCTATTATTTCTTTGGGCCGGGCCGGGCTTGGGTGGGCCGACACTGTTATTTCTTTGGGCCGGGCCGGGCTTGGGCTGGCCGACACTGATTTCTGTTCAGGGCTGGGCTGGGGCCGATCAATTGCAATTCTTTAATAATTATTGACTTTCGTTAAACGATAATTGGAAAAAGCCAAACGTTGAGGAAATGTGTCCGTGAAAAATGTTACAAAGAATGCAATAGCTATTTACAGTTTGTGTTGCTTAGCGGCTCCACTTTCACTATAGAGGATTGCAGTCATTATGCGGTAAATTGAGCTCTGACCTTGACCTTCACTGAACTCAAAATATAACAAGAAGGGGTGGGAATGTTTTGCCTGTCGCTAAACAATATTGCCATCTTCACTTTATGTTAAAAATCAATTGTTAGATTTTTGTTACAGGGAATAGAGTTTTTGTCTCTCGATGACAGGCAAAGTTCTAGGAGGCAATGGCACCATTCGGCAGACAAGCGCAAGGTTGTGAACCAGAGTTTAGAAAATGTTTCGGAGGTTAGGTCAAATTTAGTACTAAATTTTGAGAAACATTGGGGCTCGAGCTATTTTTTTAAAAAAATTATCGGGCCGGGGTCGGGCCAAAAACGTTAAAAATTTATCGGGCCCGGGCCGGGCTTGGGCCAAGAATTTTAAAAAAACTTATCGGGCCGGGCCGGGCTCGGGCCGAAAATCTCCAAAAGTTTTCGGGCGCGGGCTGGGCCGGGCCTAGGTACGTTCGGGCTGGATTGGGCTCGGGCCGAAAAATTCGGCCCGTGCAGGTCTCTAAGGAGTATTCCTTTTCCATCCAGTGGTTTGTGTAAAGAAATTTGGAGGGGTGTTAGGGGGTATTGGCGGGGTGTAGATTGCTCCCTGGTATCGTGTGCAAATGCACTTTTGTGAATGCCCAGTTGTTTTGAATAAATCACTTGGATCAGTTGAAGACAACCTACCAGTTTTTCCGCTTCCAATCTTTGTATTGTCCTCAATACGGAGACCACCGTATTTATTTGTTTCCGCTGGGATGTTTCCTTTTGGCAAGTACGGTACATCACTTTTTCTTGGAAATTTGTTACCAAAGATTTCTTGCAGACTGACACATGGTTGAGTGCAGGGGGAGGGATCAATTCTAGCCTTTCGCTGTTGTTCTATCAACACCACGAGGAAGATTAGGAGACTTCGGGAGGGCAGCTATGAGGCTGTGTTTTTGTCACCAGCTGCGCGTTCAGAAAAGTTCGCTTTTTCCTAAAGAGACTCCTGCTTCTTGGAATTCGCCCCAGGCGAATTATTTAAACTTGTTCCTTGCATACCAACATCTGGAAGGGAGAGTTGATAGGGATCCGTTCTTTTCCAGTTTTTCCAAAGTGAATCTTTTACCATTAACATATACATTTTTGAAATTAAGTTAGCAAGTTTTCCATCCTGACGTGGTTCTTGCGTGTAGTGCAGTGTTGTCAGATGGCGGGAAATTTCCCGCAAAACGGGAAATTCTTATCATTGGCGAGAATGTGGGAAATTCGTGTTAAAAATGGGAAATTATATCATTATTTCTCCATTTTATGTTGTCTCTATCTAACTCCTTGTGTACATGGAATATGTCGAAAGGTCAAAAGAATCAGAACAGCAAGAAATATTTACAAACGGAACCAAATGGAACTGATAATTAAACGTGTAAATATCCATTTTCTGCAAGAAGAAAGAAGGGAGAGAGGGTTTATGGCCCTTTGCTTACTATATTTGATGTGGCTAGTCATTCACGGAATATTAAGGTGAAGAAGAGGAAAGAAGAATATAATGCTTGGAACTAGTATACACATACACACGTGCAGTGGCGGATCCAAGGGAGGGGCTATAGCCCCCCCCTTGACGCTCAGGTATACACTGGATAAAATGGGCTTCAATCCTACTTTACACTGGATAAAACGGCAAAATATGGTTTAGCCCCTCCCTTGATCATATCCTGCATCCGCCCCTGCACGTATAAATTTCTCTCTATACCAAATAACCCTCAGATAGAAAGATATTTCTTCTCCCGCAGGAAAAAAATGTACTTCTGATTCATTGTTCATTGTCATTTGTTTTTATATATGAAATTATTCACATAATGATTAATTAACTAATAATTAATTAGGTTAATATTCTTTCTTGGCGGGAAATTTTGAAAGGGATCGGGAAATTTCAGGTCTTTGAGCGGGAAGTCTGTTATTCTGAATCTGACAACACTGGTGTAGTGGCGGATCGTGGACATAAGCTCACCTATATTGATGCAGAAGCGGACAAAAGCTAACCGGTCATAAACTCACAGTAAATAACACAATTATGGTACAACAAACTATGTTATAACAATGATAAAAATTATGTTTGTAATAACCTAATAATAATCAACGCCGTTGCTACAGAGGGTCTGAACCTCTAAACCCTCTGAAAAATCTATCGTGGTGGCAAATCTCAGCATGTCATAGAAAACAGCATGCCAAACAAAGGCACTAGTGTTTTTTAAATATTATTAATTTACAATAAAATGATAGAGAGTACACACTCCACAATATGGGTATACATTATTTTGTATTGTACACAGTTCAAAATACATTATTGCCATTAAATATATTAAAATACTCAATTGCAGCAGCTTTGTCGAAGTACTGCATAATACATATTTTCTATTAAACCGTTTGAGACTTACGCTTTTTTAGGTAAATTTTAGACTTTCAGTCAAGCAGTTATTTCGTCGAGACTTTATCGCAGGATCATGGTCCATACCAGAGATGGGCATTTTTGCTAACCCTCACTCACCCTTACCCTCAATCAACTCCCTCACACTCACCCTCAACCACCGTCAGTCACTCTGGTCACCCTCAGCCACCTTCACCATCAATCGACTCCCTTACACTCACAGTTATCTACATGTACTTACTAAACAATAAGTAAGGGTAAATATCATTCTCATTCAAGTAAAGTAAAAAAAAAAAAAAAAAAAAAAAAAAAAAAAAACAGATTTTACTATTTTTAGGATTTTTGGATATCATATGACCCGTTGCTGTTGACAAGTTTTAAAAACAGGAGACAAGATGCCAATAAATACCATAAGTGCTGTTCTTGCCTTCATTAATTAGTATGGTAGTGCAGTTGAAATTTTTCCTTTTTTTCTGGGAACAATACGTGGCTTCGCATTATATTGCACCAAGCCTTCGGGAGCAGGAAACTTCGGTGTACGGAAAACTCGGTGTGGGGAATGTTAGGTGTCAAGAAAGATTCGTTGTAGTAGACCGTAGGATTTATTAAAAACTCAACTTTGAGGATAAATGAGCGTATTAGTTTCAAGGATGTAATGGAGGGTATACACGGTATACGGCGTATACCCACCTCTAATTTTTGGAAACTATCGCATAGCCACCTAAAATTTAGGAAGTACGCCGGTATACGCTACATTCGATCAATAGTGTACTCACTTCATTGGAACAAACAACAACTGCTTTTCACGAAATTTTCAAAACAAAAATATCTCACTAAACAGCTGGTCGTCAGGTTGTTACCGCGAATGATGTCTAAATTCTTTTAAAATATTTGCGTTTTCGGGATGTGGGAATCAAATTTTCTCAGAATCTCTTCTATAATGGAAAGCAGCGCTCTGAACATGCAGTGATTTTTCCTCAAGATGTCACATGCGTTGTTCCTACCTTCCAAATTCCAAATTCAATTCAAAGTCTGTCGATTGGATACAATTTAAGCAAGGCAATATGGAATAGAAAAAGTTCCTTTCTTAACGCGGAAGGAGGTTCCGAAAAAAATGTGGCCTTTCCTTTGAGAGTTAAGAGGAAATTAAATGAATGTATTTGCGCCAAGAAATCGTTGGCCTCCACAAAAATAACAAAACATCTGACCTATCGTTGGTCTAGTTTGAAGCATTCACCGTCGTTCTGAATACCACCGAATACAACAGCGAACCTCGGATTAGTACTGTTCATTTGTAGCCGCAGTTGACATGAAAGAAAGGAGCGATTGATTTCGATAAATACTCAGCAGCTAGTACTAGTAGTAGTTTTTCCTCAACCTACTGAAGAAAAAAAAAGGGACGGGTTAAAAGTAAACATATTTCTTCGTTATTTCATTTTCTTTCAGATAAAAAAGAAAATTGAAGAAAATTTGTTAACAGGAACAGGTAGAAAACAAAAGCCAGGAAAGACTTGTAGCGTATGAGCATGTCACACCAATCTTTAATCATTTCGATACAGCCGTCACTTCGAAAATACAGGTATTTGCTTAGTAGTGTTTAACCCTTTGGGAATTTATGGTACGAATCGGTACCATGGAATAGTGCTGTGTTTAGACGCTTATTAAGCTCATATAACACGTATTGAACCCGTTTTTTTTAAATGGTCAAGTCAAGCATGGACCAAAGAGCACCCCAGATTCGTTTCGGAACCGGATGGTAAACTTGCCGGTGCCAAGTGGGGGCGGAGGGGTGAGGTAAATAAAAAAAACACCCTTAGTTTTCAAGATAGCAAGATTAAAATTTTGCATCAAGTGTGTGTGCACCTTTGAATATTTCTCTCTCTCTCTTTTTTTTTTTTTTTTTATGCCAATAAATATCATAACTGCTTTTCTCCGCTTTAAAAAAATGTTATGGTAGTGGAGTTGAATTTTTTTTTCTGGGAACAATAAGTGGCTTCGCACTATATTGCACCGGGAATCTGAGACTCCGCAATAGTGTTACCAATCGTGCCCCACACTTTCTAACTGGATCAGATTACCTTCTTTTCCTTAATTGAAGCAAGAAAACTAATATTTTTAACAATGTGACTTCCCTCAAGAGCAGCCTCTACTTTTAATTTTGTGCTTGGGAACATATTGTCCTGCTAGAACACATTCAATATAAACATTTCTTTATTAAATCCAAATTTAATAATAGAAAATTTAAAAGGGCGAGTTGATTATAGCCTGTATTTTGTTAAAACAACACCAATTAAAGTGAATGAAAGCTCAAGTAAGATATTTGTGACTATGAAATTTACGTCATAACACCACATTGAGTCTAGAAGTTATGTGTAATACATTTGAGAATGATAAGCATAGTGTGGTTCTAGTTTTCGATTCATCTATACATTTCTTTAAGTATATAAAAACCGGTTCTTAAGTAGCATAATATAACGGAAAAATAGTACACTCTACAAAATGAGTTAATATAAAGGACTCCGTTAAAAGAGAAATGCAATTTTCAATTTACGAAGCTATCGTGTAACTTAGGATGTTTTGTGTTCATTTTGAGCTAAACATTTTTTTCAGCAGCGAGATTGTATGGGACTTCTCTCGTCCTGAAGGCGAGAACACTCACCACTCATTCGCAAGGAATCAATACGAATATATGTGCCTGGGAACACTTAGCTGTTTCTTCAGGTATGTGGTAGTCTTTACTGAAAAAGGAACTGATATATCCTCAATAAAAGTATTGTGGTAAACAACACCAAACTCGAGTTGTAACAAACGACACAGCGTTGGTTCAGAGTAGCTTTCGAAAAAAGACTTTAATAAAAGAAAGTGTGTGTGTGTGTGTTTTCTAGGATGTCGACTTGCCACTTTCTTTTTTATTCTAGCCCATTGTTTTATTAGAGAAAGTATTCTTTTTTAATGTTCGTGATTTAAATTTTTTGATTTTTAATTTCTCCTTCTGGCCTATTTTCGTGTCCCTTGCTTTAAAAGTATTCTTATATATAATATTATGTTGCTTTAATTTTTATTTATAAACAGGGACTTACGCAAGGGGTGGGTCCTGGGGGTCCGGAGCCCCCGAAATCTGACTTTTTTGTAAATTTAGTCTTATTTTAGGGGCAATTTTACAATTTTTAATATAATTTAGCCTGAAATTATGTTTGGACCCTCCCCGAGAAGCTCTGGAACCATCCCGAAATAAATTCCTGCGTACGTTCCTGTTCATAAATATTAAAATTACATCATACAGTAGTAACATTTTGCGTAGTATACATTTAAAGATGTCAAGAAGAAATCAGTAAAATTAACTTGCTAAAATTTTCGTTTATTTCAAAGAATAAATAGAATGTTTAATCATACAAGTTAATGGGCTGAGAAACCATGATGCTGTCGACATTCAACACACTTAAGTGCTACTCTTGTTTGTTGGGATTTATAAAACCTACAATTAAAATAATACCTATTTCGCTAGATATTTCTATGATCGCACGGGTTCGTTAGTTGTTAGTATATAAATTTCCTACCTTGGAAACTCAACCGGTTTCCGTACTGTATGATGTTTATGTAAAAAAAAAAAAAAAAAAAAAAAAAAGCAATGGAATTTGTTACTAAAACAACAAATACAAATGCCAGCCTCAAACACTACTCATGAAAATCTATGAAAAAGACATTTCTATTTCCAAAACCAGCCTCAAATGTCACACACTCTTCAAGTGAATAAATATCACACATTACAAATACTGTAGTACATCGACTCCGTCACCCACCCTCACCCTGACCTTCAATCGAACACCCTCACCCTCAGCCACTCTCACCGTCAATCGTCTCCCTCATACAGTTACCTTCATGTATTTAATAAACAATAAGTAAGGTTAAATATGATTCTCATTCAAGTGATTGAAATTTATATATTATAATATAGATAGGAATACATTATATCTTCGGTATATTATTATTGATATTACATATATATATATATTAAATAGATAGTCATTTTATATTGCGCTCGCTCGGACTCACTTCGGTCAGTTGTGCTCGCACTCATTTCGGCTTCCTCTGATTTATTTTATTAGGATTCGGGCTCGCTCTTAATTATTGAACCCGAGCTCAGTTGAGCGCGAGTGGCTTGCTCGAAAGTTTGGTCACCTATGTGCTAAGCCAAATTTGTAAAAAAAAAAAAAAAAAAAAAAAAAAAAAAAAAGTATTCTTGGATATCATATGACCCGTTGCTGTTGACAAGTTTTTAAAAAAGGAGACTAGATGCCAATAAATACCATAAGTGCTGTTATTGCCTTCATTAATTAGTATGGTAGTACAGCTGGAATTTTTATTTTCTTCTGAGAACAATAAAGGTTTTCGCACTATATTGCACCAAGCCTTCCTTATATATATTTGGGAACCTGAGACACCGCAATATTGTTCCGAATTGTGCCCTGCACTTTCTAACTGGATCAGATTATCTTCTTTCTCTTACTTTGAGGCAAGAAAACTATTTTTTTTTACCAGTGTGACTTCCCTCAAGAGCAGCCTCTATTTTTAATTATGTGCTTGAGAACACATTGTCCTGCTAGAGTACGTTAAATATAAACAATTCTTTATTAAATCCGAATATAAGAATACAAACTTTGAAAGGGCGAGTTGATTATATTTTTATTTTATTTTATTTTATTTATTTAACAATCTAACTCCAACCGGGACGATCATCCCCAATTATAGGATCTTTTACAACAGTTGACTTACAATTTTATAGCCTGTATTTTGCTAAAAGAACAAATATTAAAGTTAATGAAAGCTCAAGTAAGATGTTTGTGAGTATGAAATTTACGTCATAACACCACATTGAGTCTAGAAGTTATGTGTAATACATTTGAGAATGATAAGCATAATGTGGTTCTACTTTTCGATTCATCTATACATTACTTTAAGTATATAAAAGTACACTATATAAAATGAGTTAATATAAATGACTCCGTTAAAAGAGAAGTTATCGTGAAATTTAGGATGTTTCGTGTTTATTTGGAGCTAAATATTTTTTCAGCAGCGAGATTGTATGAGACTTATCTCGTCCCGAAGGCAAGAACACTCACCACTTTTTTCCAAGGGATCAATACGGATATAAGTTCCCGGCAACATTTAGCTGTTTCGTCAGATATGTGCTAATCTTTACTGGAATAGGAACTGTTATATCCTGAATAAAAATATTGTGACAAACTACACCAAAATCGAGTTGTGGGAAACGACACACCGTTGTTTCAGAGTAGCTTTCGAAAAAAGACTTTATATAAATTTCCTACCTTGTAAATTCAAGAGGTTTCCTTACTCTATGATGTTTATGTTTAAAAAAAAAAAAAAAAAAAAAAAAAGATGCAATGGAATTTGTTACTTAGACAACAAATACAAATGCCAGCCTCAAACATCACTCATGAAAATATATGGAAAAAACATTTCCATTTCCAAAACCAGCCTCAAATGTGTCACACTCTTCAAGTGGATAATTATAACACATTACAAATAGTACATCTACTCTCTCGGCCGACTCCCGACTCAATCGACTCCCTCACCCTCAGCCACGCTCATGCACCATCCCTTACGATCAAGAAGTGTTGGTAAGTCAAGCTCCTTAAATACGAAATTAGAATGAGTAGTTTAAGGTTCCACGGCTATGCCCTTTATTCTAAAGGAGACGGGTGACTAATGCAAATGAATAAAGGTAAAATTAAGTCCTTGTGTTCGCTTACCGAGAATTGAACCCGTGACCCTGTGCATCACTGGCGCACACGCTAACCACTAGACTTGTGATGAGGAAAGTTAGAAAATAAGTAAGTATTCCAAGAAACAAAGTATGTGATTCTAACGACTGCGAAAATGTTAATAACCTCTTTTAAGTCAGACATAAATGCTATGTTTTTGTTTGGTTACATAAAATATGTTTTCTTTTCTAGCTATATGACCACTCGAAAAAAATACTAGAGAGGGGAAAAAATTAAAATGTTCTTCTGGGAGGGAATTAAATTTTTGTCACACGGAATATCCCTTTCACCATCCCCATTAATTCGTTCACTGCACCAACTGATGTTTTGTGGCCTAATTACGTCACTCTGTGCCAAACAGGTTGCTACTCTATTTGAAAAATGAAATGAAATCTTTGAGTTTTACGTCCCACGATTATGCCGGTTAGCCTAAAGGAGACGTTGATGATGAGAAATGAATGAAATGGTGGAATGAAGAAAGTGGGAGGAAACGAGAGAACCCCGAGGAAACCCACGCACACGGTGATTGTCCACCACAAAGTTAACTTGGCGGGGGCTGGGATCGAACCCGGGACCCCAAGCACCAGAAGTGAACGCTCTACCACTGAGCCAGCGCGGCCCTACTCTATTTGAAGTTCGCAGGAAATTGCTATTTCTTCAACCATTTCCCAAATAAATAACTTTCAAGCAAACATCCTTCAGGAATTCATTCTGGTGATGGGCACTTTCGCTAACCCTCACTCACCCTCACCCTCAATCAATTCCCTCAACATTACCCTCATTCACCTTCACCCTCAATCGACTTCCTCACCCTCACACTCAGCCACCCTCAGTTGACTCCCTCACCCTCAGCCACCTTCACCCTCAGTTGATTTCCTCATACTCGAACTCAGCCACCCTCAGTTGAATCCCTCACCCTCAGCCACCCTCACCCTCAGTCGACTCCTACACCCTCACCCTCAATCGACTTCCTCACCGTCACACTCAGCCACCCTCACCCTCAATCGACGCCTTCACCCTCACCCTCAGCCACCCTCACCCTCAATCGACTCTTACCCTCACCCTCAGACACCCTTACCCTCAACCGACTCTCCCACCCTCACCCTCAATGAAATCTGTCACACTCACCCTCAGACACCCTCACCCTCATCTACCGAAATGAGGGTGAGTGAGGGTTAGGGCGGCCCTCTTGAGGGCAAAAATGAGTGAGGGTGCCCATCTCTGTCTACCTACGTCTGTGTGTCGACAGGTGTCAGAAGAAAAACATTTTTTCAGTATTTATAATGAATACACTGATCACCATTTATTCGGTTCCTACGGCTTGTATTACGTTAATTCCTCAATTTACCCATTTTTACACAGTAAACAGTGTCCATCAATTTTACAAAAGTGAAAAAAAAGAAAACAATACAAATAGAATCCTCAAATTAGTTGATCAACAATAGGGGCCTATATCAATAGGGAAAGCAATATTGCACTCGCTGTTTTGAATATGAAATGCTCTACTATTCATTGCCTTATATGTACTTTTCGACTGTAAGTCCTATGATACTGAGACATAGCCTTAGGTAAAAGAAATATTACATTCCCTTTTATAAGGATGAAATCGTGTAATATTCATACCCTTATATTTTTCAACTGTAAATTCTGTGATGCTGAGAAATATTCTTAGATAAAAGCAAAATTATATTAGCTATTGTAAAGATAAGATCGTGTAATATTCATACCCTTATATTTGCTTACTGTAAGTCCTGTGAGGCTTAGATGTATTCTAACAAGGGAGTTGTGCGCAAGTTGCGATCGCAATTGCAACAAAGTTGTGGTTTTCACGTAAGAGAATTACATGTACGGTACAAATATTCGCACAATATTTGCCATCGACGATTACATTGCACTTAACAATCATGAGCATATTCAGTCACCAAGTTCAAAAAATGGGTTGTTCCGATACCTCTGGGCAAAAGATTACGAGGATGAACATGACCACAATATATAAAGTGCCGGAAGCAGAGTTGCTTATCACAGTAGGGGCATTTCATGAATGCCTGCATTAAGCAGTCTTCCGAGTCGCACTGCGTTTAAACATTAAAAAAAAGCTTCGGTCACTGTTTGAAACCTCTCTGGTCGGAAGTCATCATATCCAGCTACAGTCCAGGAGTACCGAACAAGTCTGCGAAGACTGGAGAACAGAACTGATTATGCAGAATACACATGAGCAACGAAATTGAATCCCTGGACGATGGTGTGAACTGATAGTCGTGAAGGATAATGTAGTCTTCAATCCGCTTCAGCACCGCCTTTAAGGTATGCACCCTGGAGGAATGGTATTGACTGTATACACCATGTTTTGTGGTCGGATAGCATCGTTATGAGTCCTGTCACGGTGTGTCTCGAGCGAATCAACCAGAAGAAGAGACTCCTCCGCTGCATATGGTAAGGAGATATGTTGAGAGAATTGCTTCAGGAGCTTAGTGATTAGGCCGGACTTCGAGACAACTTGAACCAGATTTTGCGGTTTCAGCATGTGTTGCACTACTCGCACTCCAAACTGACCTCTAGGTTCCTTGTAAGTTACCAGCATCTTTGGAAACACGTATCCACTTGCCAACGTAACGGGTTGGATGGTGTAAGAATTAGTTGTAGCATGATCACTCCGCACCAAACTTCTTACCGACTTCTCTCCGTTGAAATGCAAAGCTTGCGATGAGTTAAGTTTCTTCCGTATACCACTTTGATCGGTATTATAAATCTGTATACGTTCCATGGTGTTCATTAAGAACATTACCTCCTTGCGAAACGCTTCACATATTTCATCCACGTCACCACCTGTATTCCAGGCTTTAGTGATTACACATTTTATTGCCCGTGAGCCAAGATGGTGTCTCCGTTTAAACCTTGCAACTCATCCATGGATAGATGCAGTGAATCGGATCAGTCCTATTTCTCGGGCTTTTTCCAAACTCCACGCACGAATATCGATGTCGTGAGCGTTAGTGCCTAGAACAGTTCTCGCTAAACCTGATTTTTTCAGCTACATAATCGCCAAGCACGTGCAGTTTTGACCGCTTGCCTGCCTCCCCTCTCTCTACCACGTGACGTAAGTATCGTAGATGATGTATGTCTTGCACCATATGATATCGTTTTTGTACTGTATTGAAGCTTGATCATTTAGTTTTCCCAGAATCCTGGAATGCAATTATCTCCTGTCTTTTCAAAAGTTATATCAGCCCACTTGTTCCTCTTCGGTGGGCTTGGCACATAAGCAGACTACGGGATTCCATCACTTCCTAACAACTCTTAATCACTATCAGGTTCTGGATTATCTATAAGTTCTTCACAATCAGACAAGTCTTCTTCTGCGTATTCATATTCTTCTACGTAGTCGATTGTATTTTCCTTTTTGTATATTATTACCATTGGTTGCCACCGTTTCATCTATCACATTGATTATGAATGCAGCTGTATTTCTCTCATTTACTGTAATTTCTATAGATCATCTTTTGTGTTTGTAATGGCTAACAATAATGCTCACTATATTTGCAGGATTCATTATCACACGATTGCATTAACAGTGAGAGTATGTGACCGTCGTATTCTAATGAATCCGAGGGTGCACTTGCCTCAGCATTACGCAAAGGTAGTTGCGCAAAAAAAATGACATTGTCAAACACAATCGCAAGAATCATTTAGGGCAAAAGAAACAAAATTTTATGATGAGAGAAAGTTTATATGAACCAAAAACTATTGAAGTTAATATTACAAAACAAAGTTTTGAGCTGAGGGCTCCGATTACAGGTTAAATGATAAGAGAAATGTTACGATACGCTTGTTCAGTGTGTATGCTGGTAGGCCATCTTCTCTGGTGTCCCCTGCCTTGGATTCATTTCGAGTCCATGTGGCCCCCTTGTTCCAACCTGCTCCTCGATCCTGGCACCGGCTGCTGGAGCTCTGCTGCTTCCTACCGCTGGAACTGCGAGAATGAGGACGAGTCCCTGCTGGGATGCGTGGAGACTGTATTGGTTGTTCGTGCTGCCGCCTGGTGGCCGCTTCGTCAATTGTCCCAATTGACGATCAGCACGCGTAGAGATTGTCTGCCGTCCACAAGTAACGTAAGGCGCTACGAAACCGGTAACACCATACACGGACGGAGTAACTGCCGACGTTGATGCAACACAGACAGGGGGTCACTATTATACTGGGTTCATTGCTCTTATGCGTTCATGTCTGTCTGGTTTCACTAGATGTCGCGTCGTCAGGTGACCTTCGGTACGTCGCGGCGTGTTCACTATAGCATACATTGCACATACCTACAGTAGTTGGAAGAACACTGTTTACAATGAATGCAGTTACCAACATCATTATATCATGTTCAGTTTGGTCCACTGTGAGCGAAATATCGCATCTTCGTAGCTTACAGTGTAATTGGCGATGGCACTTAGTTTATACATGTTTGTAATCAGCACTCCAACATATTCATACAAACTACAACTCAACTGTAATTGCGATCGCAACTTCCGCTGGTTCGATTCCCGGCGGGAGCTCATGTGGTTTGGATTCCACGTTAATCAGTAGGTCCACGTCTCATATAGCCTCGCTGCTGAACGGGACGTAAAACTCAAAATCACCTCAAATCACCGCAACTTCCGCTAACTCTCTTGTAACGTAAAAAGAGTTTCACGGTATATTTTCGAATCCAAGAGCAGGTCTTTTGCTGCACTTTCATGCTTAAAAATGTGGGTTCACCCTTTAGTTTTGCGCCATACGATGTGGGACTGAGGGCCATATTCTCCGTGAAGAAAACCAAGGTTATAATGACACTGGTAGTGACACTGACGATTCAATAAACCCTTCCACTGAGGAAATCTAAAGAAGGGCTGAATCTGATTTGATTTTTAGTGTAGTCTTACTGTAAGTTTTGAAAATACCCAGTATTGCTGTAGATTTTTAGAAGTCCTTTGTTAGAAAAATAGTGGGTCGTCTCTTTCACGTTTCTCGATCTTCAGCTTTCTGTTTTAACTCCCAATATTTTCTTCTATTTTTCAAATCATCGATCAGTTGTATTCTTCCTACTCCTCGGTTTCCTTCCATCTTTTCTTCTATGGCGGTATCAAGAAGACAATTTCTTCGAAAGATGTGTCCAATCCGATTGGTCTTCCTACGAAGGATGCTGGCTAAAAACATCTCTTCTTCTCTCCTATCCGTTTTAAAACATCTTCGTTTTGTACTCTCTCTGTCCATTTTATTTTCTCCATCTTCCTCCAACACCACATGTCGAAACTCTCTAAAGATTTCTTCTGTAACTACCGTAATGTCAAAGTTTCAGAACCACACAGTCCAATACTTCACACTTGACCAACTTTTTCTTAAGTCCAACATTGAGCCTGCTAGTTAAGAGTGATCGTTTCTTGTTGAATGCTTCTTTGGTTGTGGCAATTCTTGACCTCATCTCTTTGATGCTGTAGTAAGCGTCTCTCGTTAAAATACTTCTGAAATATTTGAGATGATCGACTTCCTCCAGTTCTCTTTGTTTTCCTCTGATCCGTAAGGGCGCGTTTCCACAGAATATTCTCTTGATTTTCAATTTTTCGATGTTGATATCCATTCCATATAGTTTCCCAGTGTCAACTATTTTGTCAATCATCTCCTGTAGTCGTTCTTCGGTTCTAGCTGAGATTTATCATTAGGTAAAAGCAATATTACCTTCATTGTGAAGATGAAATCGTCTAATCTTCCCTTCCCTTATATTTTCCGACTGTAAGTGGCCTGACACTGAGACTTGTATAAATTAAACGAGAGGTAACCTTCTGTGTACGATCATAGCAGTACCCTCTGTGTCAATGTATGTAACTTAATTTACCGTTAATTGTATGTTTTGTCTCATTGTTACTGCGTTTTCTTCTTTCTCAATACTGAAGGATTAAAAATAATTCTTATTTTAAAGGTTGCATCCAAGGATATTCTTGAAGTCGCTCAAATTGTGAAGAATGGAATGGAAGGCGCAGTGGAATTATCTGTACATCTACCAGTAAAAATATCTTGTGGAGATTCCTGGGGCAAGCTTAACGAAATGAACTTAAATTGAGTAAATTGTTAATTAATTTATTTATTTGTGGTGTGCTGAAACCTTAGGTTAGGTTAGTGTTGATAAGCTGACAACTCAGGTGCCGTTAGTGAAACATTGTTGAGATTTTTTTTTTTTTTTTTTTTTTTTTTTTGTTACGCTCGACAAGTTAAAAATTGATCAAGACCTTTCAGATTATATAATTTATAATTAATTACGATTAATCGAATATTAAATCTAATGTACATCTAATTATACGAGGTATGATCATTTAATTCCTGAATTTTCTGTAGATAAAAAAAAGTCGTCTTACCGATACACTAGCGGAAGCTGTTAACTTCAGGATAATCTCCTCTTGGTAAGGGACATACTTTGGTACACGAATGTACTACTACCCGGAAACACTCCTGGAACTCATTTGCATAATATGTTTGTTACACGCGTTCGATGTTTAGAATGACATCGAAGCTGTGCTTTTTTAAAGGCAATTTTTAATTTTGTAAACAGGCAAAAGTTACGTAGTGCTAAGTCAGGGGAATAATTTGGTTAAGTTTCGGAATGAATTTGGAAGCTAGAAACACGATGCTCTAGATACCTGTAATTTTTTCGCTAACATGAAAATACACATATAAGTTATTTTCACATTTGCTACGTGAAAACTATGTTAATTGGTGTGCAACCAAGTTGACAGCATGTTCGAACATGTCAGAACACGTACAAGTACGAATGATTGTGCACCCTGCTTATTTCAGGAATTAAATTGATACATCTCGTATATTGCAGTTTAATTATTTACTAAATTATTTTCACCTGCAGTATTAAACAAAATTATGTAAATAATAAATTATTTGTTGCTGATTTTTTCTCATAGATAAGGATGTTATTTCTTATATATTTATGCTAAAGCTCAAAAGTAAATATGTTCTTCGATAGGATTTGGGAATGGAAAGAGTAAAAATTCCGTTATTTATACTACCATAGACGTACACATCGAAAAGGTTAAGAAGAAATGTTCCTTTAATATTTCGTATCCTACAAGACATCATGAAGTCTGAAGCAGATTAAAGATTTTTTTCCTCCAATGACTTATTAATAATTATTTTTCTCCTTCCCTTAATCCAGAAGCCTCACGCGCTTATGCATATGTTCAACTAATCAAATTTCATTTAATTTTACACAAATAGTAAAAAATGACGCTCGTTTCGAATGTTATTGCAGGGGAGAAAATATCAGCGAGAATTAACGTTTGAACAGTACTGTTCGTTAAGATTCTGAATTGTTTGATTTACTTATTTATTTATTTTATTGAGAGTTTTACACTCTTGTTTTCTCGCTATACGAAAACTGTGATAAATTTTTAGTAGTTTATAGTGTGCAACAATTTTGCGTGTGTGTGAGATGACGTTTTGTGATGTTATTTCATGTTAATATTGTACGTAATTAATGGAACAATGGACATTGTAAATTATATAATGATAACGTTCCTATAATCTTTTGTATTGTCTGTAGGTATTGTCTACTATTTTATCCAGTTTTTGTAAATAATAAAATAAAATACGTTAAAATATTACTTTAAATTCTATGCATTTTTAATTATTTAAATTATGAATTGACGCATGGTTATAATAAATTATAAATTTACACATTTTTTAACTGCGTCTAATATTTAATGTCCTATTAACTGTACGATTTCGGTGTTCCCTGTCACTTAAGCCTTTCTGAAAATACTTGTCCGTAAGTGTTTCACATCAAAGAGAACATGTTAAAGTGCAAGGTTATATTATGAGATTATCAAGCTTTCTGACTTGACGACTTTTACCGTGCGCACGGAGTAGTTCAAGATAAAATTTTAAGAGGTGAAATGAGTTGCCCAGTTTTTTCGTTTATCTATGCAAAGACTTATTATATAAGGATAAATTTAATGTATCTGGAAAAACTCCTTGCTATACATAATCAAGTGCTAAGCCGTCTATTCAAAATGGTTGTTAGATATTTTAGTAGTTGTACTGCTTTCTGAAGTGAGTTATCAAGTACGTATCAACATATAGGAGGAAAATACTTGTGTATTTTTGCCTGTCTTTCGTAACTTTTTGTAAATATTGCGGTTATGCTATGTGAGGCTAGAAAACCGAAGATGTTGAGGGCGCGGTGGTTCACCTACGGTGCTTGGGGTCCCTGGTTCGATCCCAGCTCGCGTCGTGTGGACTTTGTGGTGGACAAACACCGTGCTCATGGGTTTTCTCGGGATTCTCCCGTTTCCTTCCACTTTCTTCATTCCACCATTTCATTCATTTCTCATAATCACCGTCTCTTTTAGCCTAACCGGCTTAAGCGTGGGACGTAAAACTGAAAGATTTCATTTCAAAACCAAAGATGCATTGTTTTAATTTTGGTGGTGTTGGGATCGATGCCAGACTAAGACAATTGAATAAAAGAAAAACTGAAATCGCTGTTTTCTTTAGAAGTTTAAGCCTCCACCATGCGGTTATGCTATGTATTATTTATGATTTACATAGAACGGGACGTATGCGAGACGTATCATATTTATAGCAATAACCAACTTTTTTACAAATTTAGACATCGTTAATTTGTACACCAATATTTATGAACATTTTGTTTTGTTGAAATGAAAGAATGGGATTTTGGGGGAAATGGTTTTAGTGTATGTAATTTTACGTTTTGTCGTGTAAGCACTGACTCACGACTAGGCATTGACAAATATGAAACAGGTACATGACTCAGATTATTGATGTAGAATCCAACACAAGTAGATCAATCAGCTCTAATATGATGTTTATCCTGATAAGTATTTTGTCACAACTACCACGATTTCGGAAAGCGAAGTAGTTGTGATTTTCGACTCGAGCTGAGGTCATGGACTTTTTGTATTTGCGGTGAAACTGTAAGGACATGTACCAATGAAGCTACTTTCTCTCTCTCTCTCTCTCTCTCTCTAATCATATTTGTCAATGCATGGACTTACTTGCACGTTGACTTCTGAAAGATAATACATTTTAGTACTTGGAAACAATTTTAAAGACATAATTACATAGTAGTTTTACAGATAAAGAATTTAATTAATTAATTACAATTGAATTTTGAAATACTTAACATTTTTTCACTGTTATTTGAAAGTTATTTAAAGAGTAATGAACTAAAAGTACGTACAATAATGGACAAAAATTAAATAATTAAGTTGAATAGCGTCCGTAACAATATTTTCCAATTTTGATAAAAGATAACGTGTGTTTTCACCATGGGCGTTGGCAGGGGGGGTCGACCTCCCTGGAAATCTAGTTGAGCTGAGCGAAGCGAAGCTCTTATACTCGGGTTAGCCGTTTGGTTGTCCGCGAACTCCTCCTAGACCGTTTGGCCTATCTCAACCAAACTTAGCACGCTGATAGAGTATGTCGTGCTGAGTGACAACATAGGTCGAAATCAAAAATCCGATGTACCATCGAGGAATAATCACCGAAAAACGCTTCCTCCTAGACCGTTTGGCCGATCTCAACCAAACTTAGCACGCTGATAGAGTATGTCGTGCTGAGTGACAACATAGGTCGAAATCAAAAATCCGATGTACCATCGGGGAATAATCACCGAAAAACGCTTGCGTAGACTTAACATGGGGAAAAAGTTTTCACGCGATTTTTTGTCAACAATTAAAAATGGCATTTATTATTGCATAATGGCCAGGAATGATTACGTAGTTTAAGCTCGCTCAGCTCATTTCATTGCAATCGGGTACATCCATTGCATTCCTAGTTAATATTACCTTGATCTTGAAGTAATCAAGTATATATATTGAACTTAGAAGGAGTTTCCGGAGACAGGATCGTATGTTCCCTCCGTATCACTTCACGATAATTCCTGTTTTCAAAATCTCAAACGTTGAAAGAATGAAGTAAGTTATCCTCAATCGTTCCCATAGAAAATGAAGAGCCACATCTTTTAATACTTCTGCAGCGGTTTCCTTTGTAAAGCAGAATAAGTGTTTCTCTGACTCATTTGTCTGACCTTTGCAACAATCGGAAAAGTATGAGCATTTAACACATATTGATGTTAAAAATAACCCAAGAATTCTGTTTGTGAAGGCAATAATGTCACCGACTCCTCTGCACCTGTTTGCCCTCTGGCTGTAGCAAGGTGATCCTGAATGACCTAGCCTCCATTTAAACCAAGAATCTTGATGGATTACAGAGAGGGGAAGGGGTCGAGAAAACAAAACTGCAAATGGAGCAGCAGGGACAATGATTCTAATGTTGTCAAACATTGTCTTCCTTGTTCTTAGTAGCGTTCTGAGCAGAAAGAAATTGAGTTTTTTTTTCTTATGAGACCCCGCGGTTTAAAAGTACAATGTTATTTTTAGCGGGGAGGATGGAGATTGGCCCTTTTCAAGAAGAGAAAGGTTTAGTTTTGCATAGTTGGTTGTGCGCAGTTATTGGAAATCCGTGTTTCTGGTGTGTCATATAGGCGGTTTTCGTTTTCAATACTTCAAAGTTCCTCGGAAGTGTCGGAAAGTGATAAATGTGTGTGGTTTTCGATCTCTGGTCTCTTTCAGAGTTTAGTGGGTGTTTTCCCCTTAGTTTATAATTTATTTAATATCTCATGTGTAGGTGAGTGAATTAGAAAGAATTGCTTTTTAAAAATTAATCAAGCATAAGCATAAGCAAATGAAACTCGATGTTTTTCTAAAACAGCAAGTGTCCTCAAAATTGGAAAACACCAAACGTGATATTCTGTGTTGAAAAGAGTTGCCAGAGGGCAATATCGTTAGCGTACCTTCTCCCCAAATGTCCCCTTGTGCAACTTTATTAGGTGAGGAGACGTCCTGTGACCCAAAAGACATTGGCAATTATATAGACTTTAATTTGTAGTCAAGTTTGTCGGACACTGGTCGATATGAAATATTGATGTCGCCGTGGCACCCGACCGAAACATGTGATTTTAAACAAGATGTTATGCCAGGAAAACGCCCCTTTTTGTATAAGTGGTTTGTTGAATTTCCGTGGCTAGCATATTCTAGAAAGTTGCGAGGGGGATTGTGCAAGCAGTGTTCTTTTTCGATCTCCGGTAAAAAGAGGATTGCAAGGGTCTTTTATACTAACACCGTTTAGCAAATATAATGTTTTTTTTGCATCTGCTCGACGACACGAACAATCTGAATGGCATCGGGCGTCCACAGAACGTGCTCAGTTATTTTCGAATGTTATGTCTACGAAAAGTTTGTCCGTTGATTTGAAAATTGACGAAGCGGCTCGGAAGCAACCGAAAACCGAAAAAAAAAAAACTCATCAATCATTAAGACAATTGTCTTTTGTGCGACACATGATTTGTCTTTACGAGGAAAGAATGCTAAATCTGGCAATTTCTACGATCTTCTCCAATTTCAAGTAGATTCAGGAGATATAACATTAAAGCAACACTTTGAAATTGCCGCTCAAAATGCAAAATACTTATCTGTGCAGACTCAAAATGAATTGATATCAGTTGCAGGCAACACTTTATATGAACAGTATATAAAGCCTAAAATTGTTTCCTCCCACTATTATAGTGTGCTTGCAGGTGAGACAGCTGATATTGGGGATGTAGAACAATTGTCTCTAAGTATTCGGTTTTATGACACTGTTGAAAATCAGATGCGAGAAGATTTCGTAGGTTTCATTCCATTAGGAGAGTTAAACGCCGCATATATTGCTAGAATAATTCTAAAAGCATTGGAAGAACGTGGATTATCTCAGTGTGAACTTGTAGGGCAGGGTTTCGAAGGTTGTTCCACCATGGCTGGATGTAGTAACGGTGTACAAAGCATTATCAGACGACAATTCCCAAAAGCGTTTTTTTTTTTACCGTTGTGCATCACACAAGCTTAATTTTGTCGTTAATAAGCTGTTCCGTTTCTTACATACGAAACACAGTGGATACTATCAAAGAAATCACAATTTTCTTTCGCGAGAGCCCATTAAGAAGAAAAAATATTCCAAATATCCCACTTCTTTCTGAAACCCACTGGACTTCCAAAAACAGCGGCATCAAAAAATGTTCTGAACATTTCATAGAAATAGTGTGTGCGTTAGAAGAACTGTCAATAAATTCTACAGTTTCTGAAACTAGAAGCAATGCTTATCGTCTTTTTTGTGCAGAAACAACAGGAGACTTTATTGTTTCTTTGTCAGTTATCAGTCAATATTCCTCGTACCTTGAGCCAGTAGCACAAATTTTGCAAGTAGTTCAGTTGAACTTAATGGCGGCAAAATCACACATTTCGGAGTTGATTTGTATGTTCAAAGAACAGAGATATACAGCTGAAGTTACATTTCATTCGATCTTCGAAAAGTGTATTCGTGTTGCTGATGAACTTAATATTCAGCTGTCAGTTCCCAGACTTGCATCTCGACAAGTTCATCGTGCTAATACTCCATACACAAATGCGGAAGAATATTATTGGCGAATCATATTTATATCGTACATAGATTCTTTGTTACAGTCGCTAAATAATAGATTTTCGGAAGAACATAGTCCAGGCTTTTCACTCTTCACACTGCATCCCCGTGAAATAAAAAACACCTCTAAACTACAATTCATGAAGATGATGGATGAAATAAATGAAATTTATGAATTTGACAATTTCCTTCCTCAAGCTGAATGCTGGTACGATTTATGGAAACACAGAAATCTAGATGCAGACAGTTTAGAGAAACTCTCTTTTTGATTTGATGGATCACGCCACATTTTATCCGGAAATAAAGCAATAAAACGTAATAATGCTTATCTATATATAGATTTTTTATGTGCACTTTCCTCTATATTGTGTGTTCGCTTCACACCCGCAATATATAATTTGATTGTTCTGCGTTTTGTAAAGTGGTTACGGAAGAAAGAAAGATTTTGTGCATTTTGTGTGAACTTTATGAAACAAGACAAATAATTATTTCTACCTGGTGGCTTAGTTATTTACAAACACGAAGATGACAACGATTTTATCTTATAAAATCTGTTCTTTTCCTGTTTGGTAAGTAAAACCGTAATATTTTCGTAAATACATTTTTGCATATGTTATTTTTTTTATTTCTGTTTATGTGAAATGATTAGGTTCTGATTTTCATGCACAAAAAATATTTTCTTGTACTTATCGAGATACCGAGAGCAGTCTCGTTGTTGCATGACTTCGCAAAGGACTGATAAATAAACATCAAGGAACACAGTATTGTTATAAAGTTTTCTATTTTGGGGTTGGTTTATTCTGAGTTTAGTGTCTCTTACAGCCCCGAGGTGAGATGTGGACATAAAGCTTCATATGGAATGCAAACTTCATGAGCTCAACTTCTACCGGGAATCTAACTCGAATCTCCCACACCAAAGGCACGTACGGTAGCAACATAGTCACGAACATGCAATCTCTCTCTCTCTCTTTGATTATTTCAACGTTTGAGATGTTGAAAACAGGAATTATTATGAAGTATTAAAGAGGGAACATACGATTCTGTCTTTGGAAAGTTCTTCTAAAGTCAACATAGTATATGTACTTGCATGACTTCCTAATTATAATATTGTGATTTTGTTTAATATATATATAATTAGCGTTTGTTCTTGACTCTGCGAAAGTTTCTGGCGACGCCGATGTTTATATAAGCAAAAGTAGGCTATTATTATTGTTGTTGTTATTCAACAAATATTTACATGAGGGAAACACGCAATATGTATTAGTGGAATATTCCTATTTAGCTCCTCTACAAATATTTTGATGTGCAGTTCATATCTTCTTCTGTATGTGATTTGCAAGGGGGATAAGGGGAATTTCCTCCTCGATTGCTGTTTTCATTTGGTGCATATTTGAAAATGGAGAGAGAGAAAAAGAATCGCTCTGACCCTGTGATTTGCAATGCTGCCATGCAATGCTGCGCTGTAACTTGAGTTACATTGTTTTGTCGCTATAACCATTTTTGAATTTCAGGCCACCGATATTTATGTTCACTAGGCCCAGCATTGAGCTGAGTCAAATACTTTTGAAAATATACCAAAGAGAATTTCGATATAAGTAGGAAATTAGCCGGTCTGTAGCGACTTTACGGCTCTTTTTCTCAAAACTGCTCCACCAAAGATACAGCGTTTTGTCGCGACAGGGCAGAATGTATAATAGTTTTTAAAAGGACTATCTTCGATTCCTTTTCCTTTATTGTAAATAGATACAACAGCCTGCAAATTAAAATAAATATTTACAACTATTTTAGTTGCAGCAATTTACAAACGTATGCAGGGCCGGATTTCCCAATAGGCCTTAGAATGGGAGGCCGGATTTCCCAATAGGCCTAACATTGCTGCCTTAGAATGTTACGCTATTAATTTACTTTATATTCATTTGTTGCAATCAGGCTTTACCTGCGAATGTGCTTCCATCTATTGAGTATAGATCTGCATCAAAAGCTGTGTTACCATGGCAAACAAGAAATTTGCCAATCTTCCCGGAGGTTTGGTAAGACACGTATTATTTAATCGTATTGTTGCAGTATAAATTACATTTAAATAAAACTAATTTTATATCAGTTTGTAATTACAGTAGAGCGTCGATTATCCGAAGTAATTGGGGGACATGGGTGTTCGGAAAACTGGTTTGTTCGGATAATCGAACTGTACATGTTTATTTGCCAAAAAGAAGTACTGTACAGTAAATTTATTCATAAAAACAGGCATCATTTTAAGTATTACAAAGTAACGTACAAAGGCAACTTTAGTAGGAATATATAGTATGTGGCACAGTTTATTAAACAAAAATATGTATATATTACATACGCATTTTGCATGAACAATACACACAGTACACAAAATTAACGTTTAAAAAATCCTTTAAGCGAGCGAGTACACAGTTCGGTTAAGCGGTCGTTCGGTTGACCGACGTTCGGATAATCGACGCTCTACTGTATGTAATTGTAAATTAGTAATGAGCAAATATTGAGCAGCTCGCCAAACATGTGACGAGTACCCTACGCTTGAGCGATTGTCAATCATTCACTTGCCTTAGTCATCCGTCTCTCTTAGCCTAAAAGGCATAATCGTGGGGTCGAACCAGGGACTCCACGCAGGGGCAGACCAAAGGCTGGGTTATTCGGGCAACTTCCTGGGGCGCCAAAACGAGCCTCAAAAATTAAATTTTATAATGTTTCCTACTGACTTTTTTGGTTTATATTCTTGTAAAGTAGGGTCAATTACATTATATTTTTCCATTCCACCACGGAAGAAGAGAGTTTCATAGTACTAGTAGGATGGAGACATATCATGTAGAAAAAAGAGTGGAGTGAGAGTTGGTGTTGTTTATAGCGGGCCATGTTCGTTCTGAACTTTTCCCAGACAATGAATATTATTGGATTTTTATATATGTTACTCTTTTAAGGTGGTAATGGAGAGGGAGTACCGTATATACACAACACTTACTTTTGATTTCTTAGAAACGACACCGCTTCGCCAAACTGTCGGTCTTTGTTGAAAGTAGTGTCTAGGAGGTGTTATTGCTTCGCTATGTATAATTCTTGCCAAATCATTCATTTCGACAGTGTTTGTGAAATCGAATATACCACTCTGCAACAACATAGGAGGGGGTTAAAAGCGGCTCTACGAAAAACATAACATTCAGCTACTATTTCGAACCCTTCCTCCCGCTAGCACATGTTATTTTCATTGTTACTAATAGCAATGGTCGATAAACTAAAACTCATCAGTTCAACCCCCCTTCCTTCACTATAAAAGAGTCAGTAAGCCTTTTCAAGGATATCGGATGTGTGATGTAGTGAGGCTGTCCGTCCTATATGTTATTTCGTTAGAGAATATTAGTAAAGCAGGGTACAATTTTTAAAATGTTAGAGGAAAAACATTCCGGATCTTATTACAGAAAAAGGAAACAGCAAAACATCCACGAGGAAGAAAAACAAGCAGCAGTTTTGAAGAAGTTCATTAATCCTATAATGCATAGTGGTAAATGATCTGTGCTTTCCTATTTAACGGTATGTAGTGACCTCACAACTCCCAGGCATCGTACGTGATAATAGAAAATGCCCATGAAACATGTTCTTTGATGCTTCTACGTTTGATAAAATGAAAAAAAAACTGGTGTGAAAAGCTTTACTAGAGATGTATAAAACAAATTCCAAAGGTCTAGCTCTAGGGGTTAAATCCAGGGGCGTCATTTAGGGGGGGAAGGAGGGGGCAATTGCCCCCCCCCCAAGAGTTTGAGGAATACATATACTTTAATAGATTGTCTACTAATGTAATAGTACAAAACGTGAAAGTCTTATGTCGGTGGTGCTCTTGCCCCCCCCCCCAAGCGAAGTCTGAAATGACGCCCCTGGTTAAATCACAAGCAAAGTATCACACACACGAATTTCTTCGCAGTAGTACATAAACACAAGGTAAAAAATTAAATTTATTATCTCAACTATTAAGTGGTTGAGTGAATTTGAAATGAAGAGCGAAGGGAGATTTCAAACGGAAACTTCATTCATTCCAGTTAGAACTATGGATATCAAAAAACTAAAAATGGTGAATTGGGGTGGAAACTAATAACCCAGGTGTGATCTCAAGATTGTGAACATGTGTTTTGAGCTCTCTCTGCAAACGACAAATTGAAAAATAGAAGAATATTACAATTCTTTAGAAAAACTACGGTCTGAAGCCATCAGGGAGACGCAGAAAGCGACCGAAGAACTCGAGATTTTTTAGAAGCCTCATTCCGACGCTAGTAGGATAGAGACGCTTCTGACTGAAATAAAAACGTTTGGGGTTCTATCTTTCAATTACGTAGTCTTTTTCAAATTCATTCCTGAACTTTCACGAGCTTTGGCACTAATTCAGCTTGGATCAATCATCTAGATATATATATTCACTTCAGACCTATGTAGTGGTACAAGAGTATTGAGAATTACCGAAGTAATTTACAATACCCTTTTCAAAAACTGCTAAAAAGCGCGAAAGGTGCGCTGACCACACATCTAGCGTCAACTGCCTTCGTTTTTGCATATATAACCTTTGTTAAAAATATAATATGCGATTGCTTATACTTTATTGTAAATAACTACAAAAATTTGCAAATTGTAATTAAGATTTACAACTATTCTAGATACCTCAATTTATAGACATAAGGTGCCACACAGTTTTGAGCTATTACTCTTAATTTTTGCTATATTGTCCAACCGGACTTCAGACAGAAATATGCTGCCATCTGTTGAGCATAAATATACAACTGATGTTTGTTAAACGGTAAACAAAAATTTCTGCTTTGTTTTTATAATACCAAGGTTTGGAAAGATAAATATTACTTAATTGTTATACTGTAGTTTAAATTACGTTCTAAATAAAACTAAGGAATTTGTGCCGTATCGCCGGACCACTTTGAAAACTGAAAAAAAAAAAAAAAAAACAGCAAAATGTATTGCAATCGGTTAAATTTTATTGGATTACATTAAGTTACGTTAGACTACGTTGTATAAGCAAGGATGAATTCAGGGGGAGCCTCCCCCGGAGAAACTTCCAAAATTTCAGTCTCAAACTGTAGAAATTACTTCACCCAATTCAGTGGCGTATTTACGATTTTGTTTCGGGAGGGGCTTTGCTAACTTTCGGGGGGGGGGGCTTTGCCTGGAAATGTGAAAATTCTGCAAAATATTTCATTTACTTTACTATACTAAGTAAGATTTCGGGGGGGGCTTAAGCCCGGAAGCCACCCCCCTAAATACGCCACTGACCCAATTATTTGCTTTTCTTTCCGTGCACGTGCAGACGAAATCCGATCTCTCAATATACATATAAATGACGCAGACCCATTCTATATAAACATTAAACAATTAACATCTAAGATAGAATACCAAAATAGTCAATAAAACCTGTATTTCTTAACGCTATGACCGAGTTTGGCAGAACATGAAATTGTCAACTGTTGAAGAAAGGTTTGTATTTTAGTAGGTAGGCTACTATACTCTCGCCCTATATTATATATTAGTACTGTAGGTAGCACTAGCACAGATTGAGATAGGAAAGGAAAGATAGGGCTTTGATCATTCCATATGATCTCTGATGTCAGCAGAATTCATTCACTTCTTGAAATTGTACAGTTCTTGCATTATTTGAAATAGAGCGCCTAAATTCCATTTCTCGCATCGGAAGTAACACTCGTAAATGTGTTTTACGATTGTTAAAGTAAACACACCTTTGTTTAACTAAAAATAAGTGAGTTAAAGGGTGAAATTCAGAGGGATCAGGGAGGAATAGTTATCCCTCCTAGGTTAGAGATTTATATAGAATTTATCAATATAATAGTAGATATGAGTGAAATATTGCTATTGAAGGTGACGAAGATCCTGCTCAGTGCCGTGCGATGGGGGAGGGGCACCGGCCCCGGGCGCCGAAGTAAGGGGCGCAAAATTCGGGAGGGAAAAGAAAAGAAGGAAAGAAAAAAGAGATGAATGAAACACATATGCACATGTGGGCATGTGCACATATATAAAATGAAAGGAAAAAACATAATAAAAAGTGCTCAAAATCAAGGAAAAGCAGGGTTTACTTTTTAAAATTTTCTCACCTTTCGCGGTTGGTCTGTCAACCTCACTCACACGTCGTATACTCTCGCCCCAAACGCTGATTTTCCACGACACGGCACAAAGTCGTGGAAAATCCTATTGAAGACAGTGCTACTGAAGATTTCGTAAATTAAACTATTGATGTGTATGCAATGAAGAAACCAAGGCTAATATGCTTGATTTAGAATCAGAAGTGTGAGAAAGAATGATAACTTTTTGTTAAGATATTCCTGTTTGTTTTAGAACAAAAAAGTATTTGCGTTAATTTAAATCTTTTTGAAAACTTCTACATTAGTAGGCTAACAAACAGTAACTACTGAACACAGGAAATAACAACAAAAATAGCTACTGTAAATAGCAGTTAAAGTTTAATCTGAAATATTTTTGCCAGTCTTTATTTAATGTTTTTGATAAAATTAAACGATTGCGTTTTTTTGTTTGTTTGTTTTTTTAAAATTATAATCTCACACTGAATATTTATCAGCAATAAGTCTCAATATTAGGTAAGATGTGCATGTGAATGGAATTGTTAAACATGCTGCTTTCTTGCAAAAATTCAGAAAAACAACCCTTCCCCCTCCCGAGGAGTTCACTCCCCCCCGGGTGAAAATGTCTGAATTCAACACTGTGTATTAGGCGTGTAGTATTACTTTAATATGGATCCATAGTATAAGTATTAGTAGTAGTAGGAGCAGGAGTAAGAGTAGTAATAGTAGTAGTAGTAGAAACGGGTTAGAAGCCCTGCAGGGGTTAGTTGGGTTCTTTTCTCGACATGAAATGGGCAAATTAAACACTTGCCAAATTTTTCTGTACACTTTACAATTTATGGATTCGTATAGTAAAACAAGTGTACCTCTCCGCGAAATAGTCCATCCGCCTCCACATAGGCTACAGTGCCTCTAACAACATCAAAGCAATCAACAAATACAACCACTTTCTTAACTTTTACTATTCCCCTTACCTGCCTTGTACTCATTCTTTCTCACAAACTTAAATAAATTCTCCAATTGACCCTGTAAAATTTCCTAAAATTGGTCCGGTGATACGGGATTTAACCCAAAACTAATTTTATATCAGTTTATAATTATGTAGTTGTAAATCAGTAATGGCCAAATGCTTTAAAAAAAGTAGCAAGTAAATCGAATGATAAACTCAACGGATATTGCCTTACTTTTATTCTTGTTTATGCATATCTATTATGTATAAGCAATTTAATTTTGTATTTCAATATGTATAAGCAATATAGCTGTATTGCCCCTTAAAACAGGGGCGGATAGGCATTATTAGTAGGCCGCGGGCGCTTTTTCCCACAATGGTCACTAGCACCTCACTCAGTGTTAAAAATTAAATTACCCACTTTCCTTTCTACAGTAAGTCAATACTATTAATCATTAACAATTAAAACCTTATATTCTTTTATCAGTACATTATTCTGAATTGTTCAAAATATTATATGAAGTTCAAGGAGTACGTATATTTTATTATAAAATTAGCAGATATTTTAGTGTACTACTTTTCGATGGTACTCTATTTAAAATCTTTTCATTCCGAAGGTTCATTAAGCAATCTTTTTCAATAGACATCATCATGAATGTTCCAAATGGTTCTGTTCCTTAACCTATTTTTAATGTATTTCGATTTTGAAAAACTTCTTTCACTTGTTACCTGAGTTACGGGCAAAGCCAATAGAAATTTGTATGCTAGTTGCAAATCTGAATAACCATTAGGGGTCTACTATAGATATTACAACTCTGCATAACTTAAAAAGCACATTGGACAATTTTCGCAACATGTTTTGCACTCGTCTTCCTTGGGAAAAAAATGTATTTTCTTCTAATTCTGAATCACTCACGCCATCAGTAGAATCAGTAGTTTCTTCACGGTTGTACTCGTCATCAACACTGACTTTCAAGAATTCCCACTTCCTTGAAAAGTCCAAGAAAAGACTTTTATAGAATCTTTGGAAACTTAGAATGGGGTGGGGGGACTCTGAACGGCGGGCGACTTTGAACATATTAACGTTTGTCATTTGTTTCCTAAAACTGCCACATTGAGTTTGGTAGAAAGTGGTGGAATTGGAAGACATTTGTGTGCTGAGCTAACTATTCGTGCGAAGTGAGGAACTCATGTTTGTTTTGGAGAGGAAAGCGAAAGAGACAAATACAAATGTAAGGATCAAGTAATAAAATAGCCATAGTGTAGTTTGAGATCTTATGTATATAGTGTGTAATTTCTATGAGAGACAGCACAGAACCACGTTGTTGATGCATGGAAGTTTGGCGGAGATTTAGTCATGCCTGACTGGTGTTGCCATCTGTGAAAAATTACGAACACTTAACCGACAATCTGCGTTGTGGGGCTACTCTGAACAGATTTGATGGGATGACACTGAATACAGCTTTATATTAGTGTTATGATGTTTTTACTGTACAATTTGTATACAGTGCCTTATCAGGGTTTCATGTTTCATTACAGCTGCCCAGAAACTACAAGGAACTAAAGAATGGCACAAAATACGAACGATGGAATGAGCAAACAATGGTGCAAGCCTTCGAGAAAATTAAAAAAACTGTCCCTCTGCCAGGCTGCCGAGAAATACGAGATACCCAAGGGCACGTTACACTTGCGGTTGAAGTCTGTCATTAGGAGGTCAGTTCGTGTTTGGGAAAGAAGAGGAAGACGAAATGGCAAACTTGTTGCTCAAGGTGGCACGGAAAGCTTTCCCTATAACACCGCAAAATGTAAGAAAAGCCGCATTTGACTATGCTGAAAAGAAAGCACTGAAACATCTTTTCGACAGGAAGACGCGATCGGCGGGAAAAGATTGGGTTCGATTGTTTCTCAAACGAAACCCTGAATTATTATTATTACGAACCCTGAAACCGTTATCTCTTACAAGTGCAAAAGGTTTCAGCAAGGAAGTTCTCACAGAATATTTTGATCTCCTGCATCAAACCGAAGAAGGCACTGGCTTGGTCAACTCTCCGGAACACATCTACAACGTGGAAGAGACTGACCTTTCTTTCAACAATAAACCAAAGCGTGTTGTGGCAGACAAAGCTTGTTCGCAGTGTTTGTGACATGCGCCGAGAAAGGAGAAAATGTTTCGTTAATTACGTGATGTAATGCTGCAAGCGCTTTCATTTCTCTGTCCTGGGTTATCTGCAATAGGTATCTGGATACAATGTTCAAGATGCAGCCGTTGGTACCACAGTCTGTGTGAGCACTGGAGACAATGTACTTTTTATATGTGGACGATGCAGAACCAGTGCGTGAGCACATGTCAGCATTACTTAGTTCTACGGGGTCTACGTTCCCCAGGAAGTTTTAATACACAGTAGATATATTATTGATTTTGTTTTGACTTCAATAAATCTCTTTCTTTGTTTTTATTGCACAGATCATACATGCAGATTATTCTTCCCTGTATTTCTGCATAGTTTTAGTGCTTTTTTTTTTAATGTTCAGTGTCACCCCTCCCTTGTTCAGTTTCACCTCTCGATCGTGGGTGACTCTGAACAGAAAACAAGAGTTCATTTCCACGCACGTAGCATCCATTCTATACCAGATATCGCGCAGTGCTTGCACCGAGTGTTGAACAACATATTGGGGTTTCGATTCCATGTAAAGTTTCTTCCATTCGTTGCGAACCGTTTGCTTATAAGGTAAATTACCACGAAATTGTTCAGTGTCCCCACACCCCACTATATTTACTGAATTTTTTCAGAAGGTTAGTAAGTTTATCGAAAGCCGTGTCTGGAAATTCTCTTCCATGGTTGAAGTTTCTAGGGTCCAAACAATCCATAGAGTAAGTTTATTTTGCTTCTTGAATCTTGAAGAAATACTCAAAATTACCTCATCCAAAATTGTATTGAATGCTTCAATCCGTACCTGACCATTGGATAAGTAACAGCTTCATCTTCACATTCATAGGAAAGCATCCTTTTCCACCTCCGAAGGCGAGTTGTCGACAGGTCTGTAGAGATAAAGAAGTCATGTTCTAATTCTTCAAATTTGATATTGACCCATTTTGTAAATCTTGACACTGAATTCTTAACATATTCAAAATCAGCTCTTTCAGTTGGGGCAGAGTAGTTTTCGCCATTGGATACGATTTTATACCTCAACACTCTGTGTTTGGAAATAGTTCGACAGAGGGGTCTTCACTTGAAATATTAGCCAGCGGTCGTCACTTGAAATATTCTCAGTTAATATTTGTGCTTTCAGAATTGTTTTGAATTTGAGATCTTTTATATGTCCTTTCATTTCGCTCCTAACTTCTAAACTAATTAACTAAACTAACTCTTGGCCCTATGGATCCCGGAGTTTCAATGCCGCGTTCACAAAAGCTCTCCACTGACTTCTATCCTTAGCTAACTGCATCCAGTTTCTACTTTGTATTGCAATCTCTGCGAGATCCATCTTAATATTGTCCTCCCATCTGCGCCTAGGTCTTCCTAATGGTCGTTTTCCGATTGGTCTTCCAGTCAAGACTTTGAAAGCGTTTCCACTTTCTTCCATTCTATCTACATGACCCGCCCACCTAAGCCTCCTAGACTTGACGACCCTAACAATGTTGGGTAAACCGTATAAATTATGTAGTTCCTCGTTATGAAGTTTCCGCCATTCCCCATTCCCGTTCCTCTTGGGTCCGAATATTCGTCTCAGGATCTTGTTCTCAAATACTTTCAGTCTATGTTTTCCCTCAGAGTAAGCGACCATGTTTCGCAACCATACAGAACAACAGGCATGATTATCATTTTCTATATTTTAAGCTTCCTCGACAGAATTC
The DNA here is from genome assembly GCF_964235325.1 of Thermobia domestica. Classification (NCBI taxonomy): domain Eukaryota; kingdom Metazoa; phylum Arthropoda; class Insecta; order Zygentoma; family Lepismatidae; genus Thermobia; species Thermobia domestica. The sequence goes on along the minus strand of NC_137454.1, from coordinate 389,520,245 downwards.
GCGAGGACAAGAGATTTTGAACCGAATAGTAACACGAATTCCCTGCTTTTAGTCGACATTTAGTTTCTTCGTGAATATGATTTTCCTTTATTAATACTGATCATACATATTTTAAACTATCCACTTTATCAAAAGTATTATTTAATATTTTAACGCATCCATAATTTTCCATATTACGGTCCCGACGCACTTCCATGTATTTAGTTTTCTCTGCATTTACTTCTAAACCCATGTCCCTGTAAGCGTTTAGTAAGATCTCTGCATTTCTTTCTATTGTTCTCCTATCATCCGCTATTAAATTTACATCATCAGCATATGCCATAACCTGGTGAATACCGTTCAAGTCTAGGCCCTGGTTGCTATCTTTGATTTTCCTTATAGCGTATTCCAGAACAAATTCAAATAATAATGGCGACAACGCATCTCCTTGTTTCAGGCCATTTTCGACGTGAAAACTCGTGTACAAAAATTTTCCTACCCGGACTTTACTTTGGGATTCATTTACCTACCCGGACTTGCACCTAACTTCTGGTTTGATATTCTCTGTAGAAGCAATTTTCTTCATTGTTATGATCAACTCTACCCACAAAGCACTTTCTGGGTTCGAAAAATGACTAAACTTTTTCTACAAAGCAGAGTGCTTTCCACCATCTTGTTTCCGCAATAACTGTCAGATGCCTTTATTGACATTTGGTCTTCCAAATGTCCATTCATAGGTAATACTCATGCATAAATACCCCACACTTATTCAGCAGAACAAACAATGACACAGAATCAATGCAACTTTTCGTCAGATTACATATGACAAGATTGAGTGTATGAGCTTAACACGACCACGTGTAACTGATCATAGATGTTTTGAAAAATGCGTGCTGGCATATTACTTGCTCCAATGGCATCATTTTTTTTTCTCTAACAACAGTTTCAAGAACATACTGTAAAACATCAGAGCCCTGGTCTCTTGAGTAATGTGTAATAGAACAGAAAACATTCTAGCTTGATTGACTTTTTTTGAAATATCTCTTGCTCGCTCTTGTGTTCTCTTGTTCGCTGATAAGGCAGGTTTAGTGTTACATTCGTCACGTATAGAATCTTTAAGAAACGCGTTTCTTCGATGTGCAGAATAAGCTGTGAATACGCTGGAGAATATGCCATCTGCTCTTTTACATGTAAACTCAGGTTTAAAAGGTATTATTTATTTTGGTTGATGGGGATGGATCTCAAAAGCTTCATCATATCATCCTCTTGAGGATGTATGAAAGAATTCGTTGCTCTGTTCCCTGCTGCATCACGCTTTTCAATATTTTCACTGACTTTCGCATCGGCATCAGTAGAACTGAACCTTTACTGTACATTTTCTTCTTTGACAGCAACAATCATAGCTGATGTTGGATGCGCACTAATTTCAAGACTTACTATACATTTTTCTTCACATATTTACTTGCATAGAACATATTGTAAGAAAATACACGTTTATGCGTACTCTCTAAATATAATAAAATATCAATAAAATAACAATACCGTTCAGAATATATATTTTAAAGAATCCTCTGGGGACACCAGTAATAGCTTACTCTGATTAAAAAACGAATTTAACTTTGAAATCATAATATAGTAATACAATGCAATTTCCTTTGTGATTGTATATAAATTCCCGGAAAATTCCCATTTTTGGGAATCTTCCCGGAATATTCCCTAAAACTATCTTCCCGGGAACTTGCCCATCACTATCTGCTGCCTCTGACTCGAATTTCTGAAGAGGTACTCGGACTTCTCTTACATGTAAATTAACGCATAAAATTTCGAAAACTGGGTACACTGTAAAAAATGAGGTGTTGAAACAACACAGAATGACTACCACTTTAGCATGTTACTTGTGTGTTAATTCAGCACCAAAAATGAAATGAAATCTTTGAGTTTTACGTCCCACGGTTATGCCGGTTAGGCTAAAGGAGACGGTGATGATGAGTGATGAATGAAGTGGTGGAATGAAGAAAGTGGGAGGAAACGGGAGAACCCCGAGAAAACCCACGCACACGGTATTTGTCCACCACAAAGTTCACTTGGCGGGGGCTGGGATCGAACCCGGGACCCTAAGCACCAGAGGTGAACGCTCTACCACTGAGCCACCGCGGAATTCAGCACCAAGACATACCCTTCCGAGCATATCAGAAATAACTACTTACTACATGAGAGAATTTCCATTGGTATGTACCGTTTAATATGTGCAAAGCTTTGCGAAATATCTTTGACACTTATGCCAAGTAAGGAATAATGTTCTATGTTTTCAGTAATCGGTCACAATAATATTGCTGTAAACCTGTGTATCGTCTGATAAGTTACATAGGCAACAGTTCTGCCATCTTATGTTCATATATGCTAAGACACAAGAATAACAGATAAAGAAAAAAGATGGAAGCACAGCTATGTATGTAACTGTTGTCAGATGATTGACAGGTTTATAACAATATTATTGTAATCGGCTACAGAAAACATAGTGTTATTAGCTACTTGCCATAAATACGAAATATGTTTCGCAAACCTTTGCTCATACCAAACAATAAAAAACAATGCAAATACTTACAGCCAATAAAGAGGTATTTCTGATATGCTCTGAAGGCGATGTGGCTGGTGTTAATCTCAGAATTATTTATTCGTTCATACTTAACCGTATTGCCTATGTCAGTGTCCATAAATCTCTTTATCCCATCCAGTATTTCAACACACGGGGGTACCGCAAGGTTCTAGCTTATCGCCTCTTTTGTACATCTTGTATGGTCCAGATTTGTCATCTCGAGCGCCGAATACTTATCTGTTCCAATATGCTGACGATACAGCCTTTCTAACATTAGGCAAAACAATACAAAATATTAAGAAAGTTTTTAAATATATCTTTATACCTTAAAATATACCCGAGAATAGTAGATACGAACTGAAAGTACGTAGTTCTTAGTGCTTCTTTTTATTTTGTACATCTACCGCTTTGTGAAAGACTTAGCTATAACTTGCTTCTGAGGCTAATATATTTCTAATCTCACTTAGTACTTATCAGAAGTTCCATGCTCAGTTTCAGAAATTTCTGCCTTGAACTTTTTATCTTCAGTCTTCCGAGAAAGCAGTAGCTACAAGTGGATGGAAGACTTACATTACAACACTGTGTTTAATTTGGAAAATGACTGAAAACCTGCCTTAAAAGATCATTTTCTTCGTGTGTGGGTGTGTAGGTCTTTTTGTGTGTTCTTTCTAACGTACTGTTTAACTTTGTCAACTGCGCTCTACGCACGTGCGCCACTGTTTTTGAGAGGACGTGTTTTCTTCAACATTAACGTTATTTTGGCAGCTGTGTCCCTGTGTGTAACTGTGAATATAACGTTGATCTGAGGTTTTTCATCTGTTGCTTCTATTTAGTATTTTTTCTTGTTTGAAATTGATAAATTTGTCATAAGAAAAAAAACAATACATAGGCTAAAGTAGTGCCATTGTTGAAGAAAAGAAGAGAAAAAATGATTCAAAATATAGTTTATCGGATGGATTAACTGAAACTGACAATGAAATTTTAAATCTGAGTACTAGGTCACCATAAACACCAGTGTCTGTAGGAGAAACGTACAAATCTCTTCCAGGTTCGGGAGTTTGTTTCAGTTGATGAGCCTTCGCTATGAAGATTTTCCACAATTGAAGAGCTGGATACATGGAAACATGAAGAGATGCAATTTCATGGACGGTAAAATTCAGAACGAAATTGTGGAAAACAAAAGCCAAGAAATTGTTTTTTCACATATGTAACAAAATCAAATCTTAAAACCTCCTCTGTTCTTTATCATATCTGATGGTTCCAGTGATGTGAGTGGTGAAAAACAATTAAGTATTTGTGCCAGGTGATTTGATGCAGATTTCTATCCTCATGAAAGTTTTCTTGGCTTCTACAGTACCGGTATATCAGAAACTAGTGGTGAGCTTATAATTTCAGTTATTCTTGATGCGACGGTGAGCCTCTAGCTTCCCGTTGCTCAAATCATAGGACAAGCTTATGATGGCGTTCGAAATATGAGTGGTACAAATATCGGTGTTTAATCTATCATGTGTAAACAGCAACCTCTTGCCTTGTATGGACAACTCCAAAAGTGCATTACCACCTGCAATTCTCCCTTTCCTGCAATAGTAGGCAACCCCAAAACAGGGTCATTGTAGTGCTGGGACCACCCATAGGTCTTATTGGATCGAAAAGGTCAAGAGCAAATTATTATTGTACTTTGTCTAATGGTACTACTGGATCATTTCTGGCTGGGTCACATGTTCTGAAAACCGTGAGTTTTTTGGCAATATGACCGCCAAGGTCAAAGGTCACCGAAAAATTACCTTACATCAGAAATCTTTGAATATATTGAAAACGGTTGAATTTTTTGAAAAATAGCCCTCTACAAAAGTTGTTCAGAACTAAATTTTGAGCAAATTCACTATTTTAACCTTTTGTCCAGTGTCGTAGCGTGATCAAAAATTTAGGGGCATCATTATTTTCTAAATTATCTTATAAATGTCTGGACCAGACTTCTATCCATATGATAAAGAGGTAATTAGATATTTCAGAGGAGAAAGTTGGAGCATGTACCTCTCTGTTACAATCTCATTCACCCCGACGCGACGCTCTTGTCTAAAACCTATCTTTATCGCAAAAATGCACGCAAGGTAAATGCTGATATATAACATAAATATGTATGCTACATTAAATATGTATGTACTACATTCTACTTTATTTACTTTTACGGTATTTAGTTACATGTAAGTCATTTTAATTTCTCAGAGGTTTCATTTATTGAAGTAGAAGTAGTCTTGCTTTATTTAGCAAAACCAGTATTAACTAAAGCCTTCTTTTGTATATAACCTCCGTTTTAATTATATCTTCTTTCCCTAATATGTGTGCTGAGTTCTGAGTATGAATCCTATTTATTTAAAAGAACATAATTTTAAACTGCAAAGATAACTAAATTACATTCGTGCTTATAAGCTTATTGTTTCCTAGAAGGATTAAAGTTTAATAACGCAATTCTGAAATATGTATAAAAATATTCAGATATTGAAGTTTCCAATGTTATGCAACCCATGATCGATGATTTCAGTTCCTTTTTGGAAGACGGACGCAATAAGTCAAAATGTTCCGTTATTGGAATACTTTCATCAGTGCTGTGTTTCCAGTCTTGCGATCTTGAGATACGATTCGAGATGACAGAGAGGGCAATTGGGAGCGTTATGTGTCTGCTCTCCGGCGCTTCCTTCCACTGTTCTTTGCGTTCGGAAAAAAATATTTAAGATGGGGCTCATTTCATTTGGAAGACTGCTTGAAGCTTGAAGAAACACACAAAGGATCCATGAGGAGTTCATGAAAGATCACTTTGTTGTCCAACAAACAGATCGAAACTAGTAGAGTTGCAATGGACCAGACACTGGAGCACCTTTACAACAAACTCGCAAAAGGTCCAAGAGGAATCATTAGGATCACAAGACGGAAGGAAGCTGTTACCCAACGCGATCTAATTCAACATGAAAAGAACAACATCAGACACTTCAATCGCAAGATGTGCAGGTTCCAGAAAAATGATGAGTGCACACTTCACCACGAATTCTCATTAAGTGTCACGTAATCAGATGCCGAATCTGTTGAAAAAAATGTGATTTTTATCTGTAAAAGACAGAACCCATTTGATTTAAATAATTGTAGTTTGCAAAATCTAGTAACTGGAAAACATTATACGGAAACCGATTAGAACTTTAGCTAACGTGCATGAGTATTGGCGATAGAGAATACCTTAAATTTCGCGATGATAGATTTACTAAAAAAGACAGTAAGTTGTTCAGTCCTCTGCCGCGAATAAAAAAACAAAGACAACAAGAAAACAGGAAATTTAACATAATAAGGGAAACATCTGAAAGTATGAGGATATTTCACGTAGCTAAAAAGAGAGAGTACCCACTCGATCGCTTATTATGCTACGAAATAACTCCAAGTTCGTTCTTCCTAACAAGAGAATCTTTCCTGTCCAAATCAAACAAATCCGAAATGATACAGGAACTGGAAAAAGAATTGCTTGAAATGCTTACTTTAACTCTCTCTGCATCTTCTTTAGCAACTTCAGTTACATTTGACTTCATGCTTCATGCCCGTGTTTTTCTGCGTCTGCCGGAAAGTCGTTGTTCACGTTTGGACATTTTACACATCATAAGTTGTGTAGAATTCTATTTTCAGCACAAGGATCAAGAAGAACAGATATTATATTCGATGTATCAAGAGAATAGTGTAAAATCTCACGAATGCCTCAGAAGATCTGAGAATCAACAAACTGAAATTACCATCAACGGCACTAAAAGCCCAATGCCAAAAGATATGCGTACATTCTGGGCATCTTTCCAAATTAAGTACACACCACAAATGTTTTTGCTGACTATTTAATGAAACAGAGTCATGAATTGTGAGGACGGATGTGTACGTTGGTGGGTTAGAAGTTTGTGGCGAAAGAAGCATCCGCATATTAAATGAGGAAATAAGTGATGTTCCTGATTTGCAATGCGAGCTAGAAGCTGATGAGAAGACATTTCTTCATATTATTATTAAGTATGCAGTCTCCAAGTCGAATATTAAAACGCCTAACTCTTACATCTTTAATATTTACCCCTTCACTTGTGCCGTGTATTATTAACAGAAAGACTTCAGAAGTCACAGATTAGTAGAATTATGGGTATTATATAGAAGCTGGAATGTTTTCGGCGTCCCATGATCATAGGCGGAGCTAGGAATTGTCTGCTGGGGGGTAAACCTTTTGGTCGGTCTCGAAGGTCTTAGGTGACCATCTTATAGGTGGCATTTTTATTTTTTGCCAAAATGTTGGGGGCAATGTCCCCTATGCCCCCATAACTCCGCCCATGCTAATGATTGATGTCTTACCAGCAGCGCACACTCTAATTGGCTGTGACACTAGAAGCTAAGTTGGCACTAAGCATTCTGCTGTTACCGCAGCAAAGAACATGACACAGTATCTGGCTGAATTCGGCAAAGAACAACTGTCAGAAACTATGGTAATGTCTGCAGAAACTTTTCTAGTGCAGATGATGTCAAGTATATTCTCATCGATGGATAAATATAGAATTCACCAGTATCGCCGCATGAGGTGTCTGGATTTCTCCAAATTACTGCCAACCTCATCTTCGATACATCTTCACATCAGAAGAGCTTACTTTCTGTGCTACAAGTGGTACCACATAGATGGTGAAACCCCAGAACACGACTCATCTCAGTATGGCTACACAGACAATGATGGCGAATGGATCCCAGAAATGACACTTTGAATTTTCCTATCGAACCCCATTGCCGTGTACTTGCAAAAATGCACAAGAAACATATCTATTAAGTGTCGCTTTAATGTCATGTCTTGTTGTCAATTCTGCAGTTGTGAAAGCAGCGAATGTAAAAATCCGTTCGCGTAATTTTCATGTTACCGAATCACGTCTATTTTTATAAATTACATCTATGTACATTATTCGTGTAAAAAATGTGTATATTCTAAACTAAATAACATCTAGTTTAGAATCACTTTATTTGTTTATCGATTGCAGTTATATTCAAACTTATTTGTTGAATAGTGTAACTTAGTGTAACTTATAAAGAAAAATGGAAATAAGGTGCTTGTTTGTACGTTCAGTAGTGTAATTGTACGTTTGTAATCAGTTTACACATACGGTTAGTACCTTAAACATAGTTATGGTTGTCTAAGGATCCAGAAGAAACTAATTTTAAAAGCATAATAAAGCATAATTTAAAATATATAACACAATTGTGGGAAAATTCTATTAGAACAATTCTTGGAAAATTGTGTTTAACTTCAAGCTTAACATACTGTATTAATATTCTTTAAAACCAATATTTACAACGCAAAATCATTGAGAACATTACAATGCAAAGCTTATTTTTATTCCTGTAAACTTCTTTTCGGAATAATCCTTTGATGTGGAAAAATTAAAGGAAGAAAGAAATTTTCCGCCAACAATGAATAGTACACAAGAACTTTACACTATATCGTAAAACAGATCTAATTTGTAATTTCTAAAAGGAATACAAAATAAATCAGAAAAGAGTAAAAAGGAAATAAAGATACGCGATTATTCTAAATTTAATTTTACATTGCATAGAAACGATTTCTTTTCGCGTCTCATGCAATTAGCTTGCAATAATTCAACATTAGCCGGAAGCAAACATGCAGATAGAGCAGAATAGAAAAAAAAACACAACGAAACTGCAGACATAAGATGGAAACACACTGAAGAGAACGTTCTCATCACAGGCAATTGATTTGCTGAGATAGGGACGCCAGATCCTTCGAACAACGCCGAGCGAACTTACAAATAGAAGCAAGGACTTGTAACACTAAGCTTTTTACCTCGGTATTTCAAACTCGCAACACCTCTGTGCGCGAGCTACTCCGATTTGTGTTATTTTGTTATCCAAGCATATACGAATCCGAAGAAGAAAATACCTAAAATGAGAAAAGGACTATCATAGACTTTTAGGGTATTTTAGAACCTTAGGAGACACCCTCGTGGTCCTCCCAAAAGAGGGAAAATCACCGAAAACTTCGTCCATACCCTAAGAAGGAAGAGATAATTGCCTAGCAGTCTACGATGCTGGAGTCCAGACTCATAATTGGTCGTCGCCCAGAGTTAATCTACAATCAATCTAGATGCTTGATGGACTAAAAACCTTCCCACCTTATTTTTCTGACTAGTGTCACTTAACAACCTTCAAGAACTGTGTATTAGTGATGTGCTAGGGTGAGTGTTCATACAGACTACTACGAACTGGAATGGATGGAACCAAAGCCGTAAGTAGTATTCATTTATTGGCAAATCCGAGTCAGTTGCAGTTTCTATACATACATTCTCCATCCTGCTCTCATATCTGAATGTTTCCTTTTAGGCTGTGTTGTTTCCAATCCAACACCAACCCAAAAATTTATCGGGAATTAAAATTCAAATTAGATTCGTTTAAGAAACAAAGGCACTCGCATTAAAGCCTCACACATTGCCTTTGCTGTGAATGAATATTTCCTTTCTGCTCGCACATTTCCTCCTCGAAACTGTGTACCTTTTCATTCACCCAAAATGCTCTCCCAATAACTTAAAAATGAAGATACGTTCTAGGTTGAAGGTACGGAAACCTCATCTAGACAAGAACGTTTAATGTGCGCTGTGCCCTGAGACCAGGTAAGACTCAGGAGCATATGCACACAACGATATTATTATGTATACCTCTTGAACTCTAGCACTTTCTGTAGTTTTTGGTGGCATCTTTACTTTCCCTTTGTGTATATATGCACTTCTAAGGCACACACAAGTGATAAATAAAAACTGACTCGAGTAAAAGGTATCTGTTTACAGTGCATTAAGTAGAAAGTTTATTGAATATGAAAGAAATTGGTTGCATAAAATATTAATAAATAAGTCAAGATATTTAGAATATTTAATGTATAGTAAATATTATACATTATACACGATTAATGTAAAACAATGATTGAAATTAACAATAAAGCATAATTTGGAAAAATAAAGCATAATTAAACAAAAAAATAAAGCATAATGTGGGTTGCTCTAGTAATCAGTATTTGAAGTGATGGGAGAGAAAACAATTGATACAATTTAAAAAATAATAAACAAATATCAACTTCAAACTCAACATGGTAATAAGCAAAAACGTAATTTAAGTATCTTTGCAGAATAAAGTTATTTTCTTGTAAGTAAATAGGATTTATACTCAGAACTCAGATAACGAAGATCTAAAAAATGTAGGTTATATACAAAAAAAAAGTTGATACTGGCTTTACTAAATACAGTACGACTCTTTCTACTAAATGAAATACAATTTATGAGAAATTACAGTGACTTACATTTAACTAAATACCGTAAAAGTAAATAAAATAAAATATTGTGTTTACGTTTACATTATCATGATTTGTGCGCATTTTTTCGATAAAGGTAGGTTTTAGGAAAGAGCGTCGCGTCGGGGTGGGGGAAGTTGAAACAGGGAGTACATGCCCCAATTTTCTCCTCTGAAATATCTACTTACCTCTTCATCATATGAATATAAGTATACTCCAGATATTTAGAAGATAGTTTAGGAAATAGTGGAGCCTCTAAATTTTTTATCATGCTACTACACTGGGCAAACGTTAAAACAGTGAATTAGCTCAAAATTTAGTTCTGAACAACTTTTGTAGAGGGCTATTTTTCAAAAATTCAACCGTTGTCAATATACTGTATATATATAGTGGCGTATTTAGGGGGCTTCCGGGCTTAAGCCCCCCTCCGAAAATTAGCAAAGCCCTCCCCGAAACAAAATCGTAAATACGCCACTGTATATATATATATATATATATATATATATATATATATATATATATATATATATATATATATATATATATATATGTGTGTGTGTGTGTGTGTAGTGATGGGCAGTGGGAATATTCCCGGTGGGAAGGAATTTAAAAATGGGAATATTCCCGGGTTTTTCCCTGACCTATAAATTCCCGGGAAAAAAATTATTTCCATTTCTTTACTTTATCTTCCAAATTATAAGAACCATATGACTAATTACTTTATTTTAGTATATTATGATTTACTTCTAGGTTTAAAGAATTTGGAGGTTAAAAAATTTAAAATTATTTGACGGTACTTTATATAACTAATAATATGATTTTTTAAGTTCCATTTCCATTTGCACTAAAAAGTAAGGTAATTGTTTAGTATTGGAGGCCAAAACTAGCAAAAAGTAGGATGATTTACGGAAGAAATGAGTTGATAGTGATGTTCAAGTAGTCAAGAAACTATCGAACACAATTTTCTTTAAGGCAGTAGGGGATTTGTATAAAACGGAAAGGTAAGTGGAAGTGATTTATGTGAGAAAAGAAAGTGAATTGTTGGTAACGAAGATAGAAAACAACGTGCCATGCGGGGCTCTAACCCGCCTTCATTCGCTAACGCTCGCTCTGCAATGCTGTGTGAATTTAATGTTGGTAATGTAATTTAACGTATGAAACCATAAAACAACCGCATCGGAGTAGAATATCGCAAAAAAGTAGATGCAAAAGCTGGCCTCCAATGCTAAAGAACAGTCCAAATTAGCAAAGTATTAATTTAGAAATGATGAAAAGGAACCATTTTGTAAAGTAATTTAGAATTATGTAGAAATAGAGATGAAGTACTATTAATAAACCCTGAACCACCATTAGTAATAGACATCGGTCTGTCTCCTCTCTCTGACTCGAATTTCTGAAGAAGTACTCGGACTTCTTTTACATTTCGTATGGAATTTCGAGAAATAGGTAGAATGAAAGGTCGTGTATGGCAATGTTACGTGCTAAAATATAAAGATAAGTAAGTATCTCTCAAATTTTGTGAACATAAATATGTATGCGCAAATGTTGATAAATTGGTGATACATGTATCTTCTAGCACTTACCCAATATAATTGGTTTATAACATTTATAAATTTAATGTGTCTATAATATCAGTAATAGAGTCAAGTTGAGCAAATCCACTTACATATAAATTTAAATTGTTACTATATAATTTTTGACACATATTTAATGGATAGAACATATTGTAAATAAATATACATTTATGCGTACTCTCTAAATATAATAAAGTGTTAATAAAGTAACATAGTACCGTTCAGAATATATAGATTTTAAAGAATCCTCTGTAGACAACAGTAATAATATGCTGTGATATAAAAATTAATTCAACTTTGAAATCATAATATAGTAATAGAATGTAATTTTCTTTCTGATTGTACATAAATTCCCATTTTGGGAATCTTCCCGGGAATATTCCCGAAAAATATCTTCCCGGGAATTTACCCATCACTATGTGTGTGTGGGTGGGTGGGTGAATAGTTTTTTCATTCATTAGAGGTGGCCGCCTCAAAATTTTCTTAGGCCCTTCATTGGCACCCCTTGAAAAAATTCTAGCTACGCTACTGTGTGTTCCAGCGAGCATACGACGACCAGATTCCTTCAGCGCGGGAATTGGAGCGAATGTTAAGTGTCCTTTTTCCTATCTCAGAAGTTAAAGGGACTGGTCGTTGCAGTGCTTCTGCAACACAGCACGGTTTCCAGTGAACGAGAAGGTTTTTCGCGCTAAATAGGATTTCTGAATTTTCTTTCACTAGCAATTAACAAATGGAATTTGTTTTTATGCATTCATATATTTAAATTACGGGACCATACTGAAGCAAATCAATATAATGGCAATTTAAAAAAGTGATTGCAGAATTGCAAAATAAAAAAGAAAATATCTAGTAAAGGAGAAAACAAATGAAAGTAGACCCGCATTTACAAGTTAATTCTTAGCTTATATTGATAATGAAGGATTCTTGTACAGTAATTTGTGATTCAAATATTAATAAGTCAGTATGTAGGATCGCTCCCCCCCCCCACCTCTGGGGACTGTATTTTAGTATAAACATATTTCTTTTATAAAATAATTGTATTTTATAATCTTGGTACTTATTTTATACTCTTGACTATTTCCACATAAAACTGTATGATGGAGAACGCCACATTGAATTTGGGACTAGTTGGCAATGCTCAGGGGCGTAGCCACGAGGGGGATCCACCGGGTCCGGACCTCCCAAAAATTTCGAAACTTGTGTAACATTTGTAGACTTTCTTAACGAACTCTACTTGTTTAACAGAGAAACGATTGATGTAGGCTAAATATTTTGTTTTACGCCTCATCATGTACTTTTCTTTTCTTATAAAAATAATCGTTCTATCATTTTTTTCTAAAAATACAGGTGACAGTAAGTAAGAATTACTTATCGTCTTTTCCGGTGCAGTATAAGACAGGTTCCATATTATGTAGACGTATTGGACCTCCCTCAAATACTTTGGACCCCTCCCAATTAACATTTCTGGGTGTAGAACTGGCAGTGCTGTTTGTTTTGATGTTCTTTGATTCTTGGCTTCTGTTACATGCGGATCTTTCATCTGGCGGGTTTCGAGGTTTCCTTTCCAGAACACATCACATTGGTAAGCGTTGTTTCGCCTATGTGGAAGTATATTGTGTTCATCGTGCATTGCGTAATAACCAAGACGGATGATTTGGAATGTAGTTTTTTCTTTTACGCACATGTGTGTGCGTTGATGTATGAATATTTGACATTCGGAATTCATATACCAGTACCTCTTTTGTATCAGCTGGTTTGGTTTTTAATTATTAGGTTTAATTTTATTGTGTGCACTTTAATTCTGTAAATAACCTACACATTCCGAATGAATTGTATACCATGACTTCTGTAAATAACTTACAAAAACCATTGACAAGCTTTCAACTGAGGAAAAATTTGCAATTAAGGCTTAGACAAAACAAGGGTAATTCAGGAGAGTGTTCGAAAAAAATCTAGTTTAAATTTACAGGATATCTTATTGCAGTAGTGCTGTTTGCACCAGATACATTTCCTCAATTTATTTTAAATTTTCCTGGATAAACTGTGAATAAAGTGTGTTCAATGTACATTTTTTATAACACTAATCTCTGGTACGAATTCTCTTCAGTCAACGCTGAAGAGGAATTCGGATCACTGTCAGGGACTGAGTTTGCTAGAATGAATCTTTCGCGATAATCTAGAAAAAATATTTAGTGAATCTACAAAGCTTCAGAAATGAATATTAACTGTACCTATGTCGTCAGCAAAAGACGAAGAGTTTTTTTCCACATGAGAGAGAATTGACACTTTGAAGGAATTGAATGTCCCAAGAAAGGTTATCACCATTGGTTATGCTTTCCATCGAAAAAGACCTGACAATAAGAATACCAGAGTTCAACCAGCATGTATTAGACAGATTTGCTCCAATCAAAGAGAGGATAATGAACCTACTAATTAATTAAGGTGATTAATCGGATAAAATGTTCTGCATTTTTTGTTTTTTTAAAACAGAATTTCATTTAATTTAGCATGTCACATAGCATTTGCATACAAAGTTAAGCTGATTAGTCAATGAGTCAACTTTATATCTTCTGACTCTTATCGTTCGTACTTCAACACCCGAAACTACAATCCACCGGCCGCCAATGCTTCCAACTGAATCTCCACTTTTTTGTTCACGCTTCTATGATTACCATCACACGTTTTCTGTTTATGTACATCACTTATTACGAATAGAAGAAAAAACATTTCCAAACGGGAAGAAAACTCAGTATTTAATCATTTAAGGACATTGGTCCTTTGAGGTGATTTCTAAATTTTCACTCAAACAGCTACAATATCAAAACTGTTTCTAAGATTATGGTTCGACCTTCATTTGTTCGGAATGAATGAATTTTTGAATAGCCCCTATATCGAGTTTTCGTATTTTTTTACCGAAAAAACATCATATTGAGTTAAGTGATAGTTTGGGTTTGGCTACACTATTCCAGATATAATTCCTACAAAATTATTTTGCCTGAAATATATTGAATCTTTTGATCCAAAAATAAAATCCCTATTTGTCACGAATTTCCCTCCTCACCTAAATGCACGAACATGCGAATTGTACCAAAAAACGTTTGCTTTATTGTAAAGAGAATGAGGTACGAAGAATGTTACTAGGAGAAATATTCTTGATGCTCTAGCCAATTTACCAATTTTACCTATTAACCATTTTTGGATAATACGCCAATTTTTATTCCATCAACTTTAGCATCAAGATTACCATAGGACCATGAATCGTACCTCTTTTCAGAAGGAAGCATTCATTCTAACGGTAGCTTCCAGTCGGTATCATGTACCTAAGAAGAAAACAGTTCCTTAAAAGTGGATTTTATACTGAAAAAAACCCTTTGCTCAAAGTTTGCGCCTCTCTAGGCACTCCCTGTTTTATCGCTCGAATCTTAAAATCACCTGAGAAATACTACGCAATGTATGTAATATTTATGGAAAATTGCAATCTCATATATTGAAAACTGAGGGCAGTTTTTTTTTACTTATTTGTGAAGAAAATTCCATGTTCTTTTTATCATGACAGAGAACATATTAATAAATTTCCTGACACACCCCTTTTTACCGCAGGACTATGAATCGTACCTCGTTCTCTTCGGAACGAAGCATCCTTTCTAATAGTACCACTCCCATGTCAATATCACATACCTGAGGAGAATAAAATCCCTAAAAAGATCCCTCTTTTCAATCTGCGCTCCTTTCAGAAATTTCCCTTTTTAGGTATTTTTTCTCTTCAGGTACGTGATGTCGACATGGTTGTGGTACTGTTTGAAAGGCTTATTTATTCCAGAGGTGGTTTAAGGATCAATGCTGACTTTACTAAACACATTGACTACAAATTGTAATAGAGGAAACATTTAAAAGTTCCGAATTCTTTTTACACATTAGTATTTATCCTCGGATCACGATTGGTGCCTCGTTTTCTTCGGCATGGTGCTACGTTTCAAACGGTACCACTCGCATTTTCCTATCATGTACATGAGAAAAGAAATTCCCGAGAAAGGGAATTGTTCCTTTAATAATCCATTTTTCTCACTTTAGATCGGATTTTCCTACCTTAGGTACACAATAGGGACACGTGAGTGGTACAGTTGAAAACTCTGCTTCATTCAGAACAAAATGAAGGTCGAACCATGACCCTAGGTTAAATAGACATGTGGCAAGTTTTTCTTTAAAATAAATGTCTAAAATTTACCCTCTGTTTTAATTAGTGAAAACTTGTGACGTCACTACACCCAGGCATCGCACGTGTGACTGCAAAATGCCCATGAAACATGTTCTTTGATGCTTCTACGCTTGAATAAATGAAAAAAACTGATGTGAAAAGCTTTACTAGAGATGTATAAAACAAATTCCAAAGGTCTATTCCATGATATATATATATATATTCTAAAGGGGTTGAATCACAAGCAAGATATCATGCACACGACTCTCTTTGCAGTACTACCTAAACACAAGATTAGAAATTAAATTTATCTCAACTAGTAACTGGTTGAGTGAATTTAAAAGAAAGAGCGAAGGGAGATTTCAAACGGAAACTTTGACTTCATTCATTCCGGTTAGAACTATCCATATGAAAAAACTAAAAATGGTGAATTGGGGTGGAAACCAATAACCCAGGTGTGATCTCAAGATTGTGAACATGTGTTTTGAGCTCTCTCTGCAAACGACAAATTGAAAAATAGAAGAATATTACAATTCTTTAGAAAAACTACGGTTTGAAGCTATCAGAGAGACGCAGAAAGTGACCGAAGAACTCGAAACTTTTTAGAAGCCTCATTCCGACGCTAGTAGGATAGAGACACTTCTGACTGAAATAAAGACGTTTGGGGTTCTATCTTTTAATTACGTAGCCTCTTCCAGATTTATTCCTGAACTTTCCTGGAGTTTTGGCATTAATTCAGCTTGGATCAATCATGTATCTATATTCCAACAAAAGGAAACTCATATCAATTTAGCGACTTTGTCGCTAGAACTAACAACTTTTGGAAGTGTCTAATGACAAAAAATTTTATTTAGCGCCTAGCGACAAATCTAGCGACATTTAGGAATTCAAATATTTTGATCTGTATTTATATTAAAGTTTCCAAAATTTTGCAGTTTGTGATACAGTACTAATAATTACTTTTACACACTCGGTTGGGCTACTGCTATGAGCGACTTACTTCGTTGGATTCATCGCTGCTATGGGGATTATGCCCTTCTTGACTGCGGTTCGGAAATCCGAGAATTTCCCGTATCTAACTAATTGCGTTGCGTTATAGCTGGCAACCTCTTGCATTGCACAGTGCGTAGAGTGACAGTGATGTTGTAGAACATTGTGCTTTTCTGGTTCAGTGGTGTGCGTGTGATTTATATATTAATTTAACTGCGGTTGTTCTTAATATAAATTATACAGAAATTTCGTGGGGTGAGATCGGTGAAGTGTTCCAATACGAAAGCAATATGAATTCCCGGCCCCCCCCCCAAAAAAAAAGATAATCGTACTCTATAAGAGGGAATGGGGAAAAGTGATCCAAAATTTTAAGTATTTGCAAACTTTTAATGCTATATTTATTAATTTTGTATTCTTCAAAGCTCATAGTGCAGTGGTTTTGTCAAGATGGTCAATTTTTTAAAAGAAAAAATACTCGAGTTTTCCATTTAAATTATTTTTTTAGCGACTTTAGAGTACTAAACTAGCGACATTTCACACTGGTGAATTGACAACCGTGCGCATAGGACTAGTTCAACTTATATTGTGGTTTAAGAGTATTGAGAATTACCGAAGTAATTACAAACAATACCCTTTTCAAAAACTTGCTAAAAAGCTCATAGGATGAGCTGACTGATATGAGGCTCGTTAACTGCCTTTGATTTTGTATATATAACCTTAGTCTTTATAATTGTATACGATTGTTTATACTTTATTGTAAATAGCTACAAAAATATGCAAATTGTAATTAACATTTACAATTATTCTAGATACCTCAATTTACAGATATAAGGTACCACACAGGTTTGAACTATTACTTTTAATTTGAGTAAAACTTTTCAACCAAGCTTCAGGAAGAAATGTGCTACCATCTATTGAGCATAAATCTACAACTGATGTATGTTAAACTGTAAACAAAAATTTCTGCTTTGTCTTTATAATACCAAGGTTTGGAAAGACAAATATTACCTAATTGGTAGCTATATTGTAGTTTAAATTACGTTTTACATAAAACTAAGGGATTTGTGCCGTATCGCCGGACCACTTTCAAAACTGAAAAAAAGAACCAAAATGAATTGCATTCGGTTATAGGAAGTTACGTTAGATTATGTTACATTAGGCGTGCAGTATTAATTTAATACGCACCCATAGTATAATACGTCCGAGAAGTTGGCCCTCCCCATTGAAGCACTAATGATTTCTTCTAGTTCAATCGTTAGTGCTTCGTTAGTGCTTCTTAGAACACCAACTCCCAACATTAGTGCTTCAATAGTTTGGACGCTAGAAGCAAAAAACATTGGGGGAGGCCAACTTCACGTTAGCCCCTCCCCAGAAAGCACTAACGATTAAACCTATTGCAATCGTTAGTGCATCGTTAGTGCTTCCAGAAAACACTAATAGTTCCGTTACTGCTTCACAATTAGTGTGGCTATGGCCAGTTATATGTCACGAAATTCCCATAAGGAATACATGGGGAATTTTTCATTGGCTCAAATTCCCGCCAAATTCAAAAGCGTTAATGGCCTCTTCTAGTGCAATCGTTAGTGCTTCCTTAGTGCTTCTGAGAACACCAACTCCTAACATTAGTGCTTCAATAGTTTGGATGCTAGAAGCAAAAAACTTTGGGGGAGGCCAACTTCACGTTAGCCCCCCCTGAAAGCACTAACGATTAAACCTATTGCAATCGTTAGTGCTCCCAGAAAAAACTAATAGTTTCGTTAGTGCTTCACAATTAGTGTGGCTATGGCATGTTATATGTCACGAAATTCCCATAAGGAATACATGGGGAATTTTTCATTGGGACAAATTCACGCCAAATTCAAAAGCGCTAATGATATCTTTTAGTGCAATCGTTAGTGCTTTGTTAGTGCTTCTTAGAATACCAAGTCGAAACATTAGTGCTTCAATAGTTTGGACGCTAGAAGCAAAAAACTTTTGGGGTGCAACTTCACGTTAGCCCCCCAGGAAACGCTAACGATTAAACCTGGTGCAATCGTTAGTGCTTCCAGGAAACACTAATGGTTTTGTTCTGCTTTACTGTTATTGTTGATCTGCCCACTTATATGTCACAAAGATGTCCAAACTCACGAGATCGGCGCTCACGAGTTCGAAACTTACGCTCACTCGACCTCAACCTCACGAAGTGAGCGTGAGATAAGGCTGGTGATGTGAGCGTGAGGTTGAGTGAGCTCTAGGTGAGACTGGTGAGGTGAGCGTGAGGTCAGACTGGTGATGTGAGCGTGAGGTTGTGTGAGCGTGAGGTCGAAATGAGTTCGTGAGTTCAGGTCGAAATTAGTTTTTGAGCGTGAGGTTGAGTGAGGTTAGATCAAAGTGGTCACCTCTGGTTACGAAACTCCCATAAATACATTGGGAATATTTCACTGGGACAAATTCCCGATAAATTCAAAACAGCTAATGATATCTTTAATACAATCGTTAGGGCTTCGTTAGTGCTTCCTAGAGCAGTGAATCTTAACAGTAGTGCTGCAATAGTTTGGACACTAGAAACAAAAAACTTTGAAGGACAAACGTGAAGTTAGCCCCCCAGGAAGCACTAACAATCAAATCCAGTGTAATTGATAGTACATTGTTGGTGGTCCTAGAAAACACTAATAGTTTCGTTAGTGGTTCATTATTAGTGACGAAACTCACGTAAGAAAAACATTGGGAATTTTTCGTTGAGTTAAACTTCCGCCAAATTCAAAACACTAATGATCTCTTCCAGTGCAATCGTTAATACTTCTTAGAGCACCAATTCTGAACATTAATGCTTCATTAGTTTGGATACTAGGAGCAAAAAGAAAAAAAAAGAGAGCTAACTTCATGTTAGTTCCCTAGAAAGCACTAACGACAAAATCTAGTGCAATCCATAGTGCATCGTTAGGACTTTTAGAAAACAGTAATAGTTTTGTTTGTTTCTCTATTAGTTCTGTTTTGGGAGATGAATTTCATTATGTTTCTAATTTTTTCGTATGAAAATGTAATCTTTTTTCCTTGGTTCATATATAAACAGTCATTTTATTATTTTTTCTTCTGCATTGTTTTACGATACGATAAAAATTAACTACAATCCTTTGCTAATTTTAGTATGTTTAGTTCCGTTTGTTGAGTATGTAAAATGGTGTTTACAGGTTTTGGAACAACGTTAATTGATCTTTTAGAATAGTATTATTTATTTGTGAACTTTAGGCTTCATGATTCAAAGTTGTATACGAAGATGAAAATGCTAAGAAGACTGTAATTAAAACAATGTAAGTGTCTTTACAGTTAATTAATGTGGAGTAATTAATTAATGTGAAGTAACTGTTATTGATTAAACTTTTTCTTGTACAATTCTTCTAAAGAGATTCCTGTTGTCACCCCGGTTACCCTAGCAGACATCTCCAACGTTAAATACAAATTGTTAACAGGGTTACCAGCAACATACGAAATTTAATACCATACAGTGTTCTACTAATTATTCATTATACACAAACCAAATAAAACAAAGAAGGCATACTTCAATAATTATAAATGTATCAACTCAACGGTGATATGTATACCTATACACGACCCCAAAACTGCATTACCACCTGCAATTCTCCTTTTCCTAAAATAGCAGGCAACCCAAACACCTCGGCGGTTGGGTTGGTTGCAACTTCGAAAGGCGTTGGACTAAACCTCAATTTTGTCAGAAATATATCAGTGTGGCAAACTGCAAATAAGAGAGAAATAAAAAACTTTCTTATGGTAAATTCTAGTTCAAAGTTCGAAGCACTTGCTTTTGGACGTGATTTTTTTTTTTTCAGGGAACAGAAACGTTCGGGCGTCTAAGAAATTATATCATATAATGTTGCAAATTTGCAAGTGGATGTATTTACATTGCAATTTGTGGTAATAAAGATGTAATGATGTAAAAAGTAACTAATTTCTTCATCCATCGCAAGTTTTAGGGGCTCCTTATACCTCGTCGCCCCCCCCCGAATATCGATATCGAAAATTTAGAATGATATATTCATGTCCATATATTTGCGATATCGAATGTTGATATATGATAATATAGATATCGACGATAGCGTTATTGACATAACACAGGCCTAGGTCCGAGAAGTGATGCTTGAAATATACTGGAATCAACAATCAAATTCTAAATAAGTTCTCCATTTCCGTATTCAATGATGAGGGGGAAGGGTGTGAACCCGAATAGAAATTTTAAGAAAGAAAATATTAAGATAAAATAGGTTTTCCATTTCCCCTTCAATACAAAACTATTAAGAGAAAACTATTACTGTAATTTACCTTTTACTTCTGTTTCTGATTGTTATCACAAATCAGCGACAGTACACATACTTTACACAGTATACCAACACACTCTATAACTTTTCACAACCAAGCAAGCCGGAAGATGAATTTCCTGTGGTATTAAAGTGGAATGTTCTACAAAATAGTCATAATTTATTGTCCATATTTCTATCAGTACTTTCATATGGACTAAGAGCTACAAGACTAAAAGACTTCTGCATTTTCCTGAGATTTTCATTTTCTTGATATAAGTCCCCTATCCTGGGCTAATTCTGGCTACCGCGGTTTCGAGGTAATCGGTAAACTAGAGACTAAAGTTTGTCGAATCTCAACCCTCGACAGTTTGTTGAAAGATATTTCACAGTTCATGTTGTTATTTCTTCGTTACAAAAACACTTCTAGTTGACTCTATTCATGGTGAATTACTGAACTTAAACATTTACAATTATTGAAAAATGAATAATTATTTTTAAACATAAAAAGGCGTTACAGTTCAGTAGAATGCAGTAGTAGATGGAAGTGAATGAAAATATTGTTTGTTTGTTGAGATGTGCAAACTGAATGTGAATAATAAGTGTTTATTCACGCATACTCTTCTCGAGAGGCGGATCTACGATGGACTTCTGGGGGCTTGGTGGTTTGTAATACTCCTACTTAGAGCTACTTTTAAGAGCTCCAAACTCTGGAATGGGTTTTGGAGAAGAGTGGAAGAGAGAGTATGTGTGAATAAACACTCATTATTCACATTCTCTTCCACTCTTAGTGTTTTCTAGAACCACCAACAATGTACTATCAATTGCACTAGGTTTGATTGTTAGTGCTTCTTGGGGGCTAACTTCACGTTTGTCCTTCAAAGTTTTTTGCTTCTAGTGTCCAAACTATTTCAGCACTAGTGTTAAGAGTCACTGCTCTAGGAAGCACTAACGAAGCCCTAACGATTGTATTAAAGATATCATTAGCTGTTTTGAATTTGTCGGGAATTTGTCCCAGTGAAATATTCCCCATGTATTTATGGAAGTTCCGTAACCAGAGGTGACCACTTTGACCTAACCTCACTTAACCTCACGCTCAAAAACTAATTTCGACCTCACGCTCACACAACCTCACGCTCACATCACCAGTCTGACCTCACGCTCAAATAACCAGCCTGACCTCACACTCACTCAACCCCACGTTCGCATCACCAGTCTGACCTCACGCACAGTCAACCTCACGTTCACATCACTAATCTGACCTCACGCTCACCTCACCAGTCACCTAGAGCTCACTCAACCACACGCTCACATCACCAGCCTTATCTCACGCTCACTTCGTGAGGCTGAGGTCGAGTGAGCGTAAGTTTCGAACTCGTGAGCGTCGACCTCGTGAGTTTGGACATCTTTGTGACATATAAGTGGGCAGATCTACAACAATAGTAAAGCAAAACAAAACCATTAGTGTTTCCTGGAAGCACTAACGATTGCACCAGGTTTAATTCTTAGTGTTTCCTGGGGGTCTAACGTAAAGTTGAATTCCAAAAGTGTTTTGCTTCTAGCGTCCAAACTATTGCAACACTAATGTTTCGACTTGGTATTCTAAGAAGCACTAACAAAGCACTAACGTTTGCACTAAAATAGATCATTAGCGCTTTTGAATTTGGTGGGAATTTGTCCCAATGAAAAATTCCCCATGTATTCCTTACGGGCGTTTCGTGACATGTAATTCGCCAAAGCCAAACTAATAGTGAAGCACTAACGAAACTATTAGTGTTTTCTGGAAGCACTAACGATGCACTAACGACTGCACTAGGTTTAATCGTTAGTGCTTTTTGGGGGAGCTAAAGTGAAATTGCCCCCCAAAGTTTTTTGCTTCTAGCATCCAAACTATTGAAGCACTAATATTGGGAGTTGCTGTTCTAAGCAGCACTAACGATTGCACTAGAAAATATCATTAGCGCTTTTGAATTTTTCGGGAATTTGATCCAATTATAAATTCCCAATGTTTTTCTTACGTGGATTTATGAAACGTACGTAGAACTATACCCAACAGGAACTTAAATCTACCATACAAACCAGAATAAACCACTCATTTTCTTTTCTTTCTTTTCACACTTTCGTCTCAAAACTGGTTTTAAAACGAACATTTTTTTAACTGTTTTCCGCAGACGATAACGTCGTCTCTTCGGGAGGGACTTAAGTTTAGTTTCAGTCAGAAGTGGAACACAGTGGAACACGTGGGCTATGAAATTTTCTAACAACAATAATAAAAAAGCTCACTTTATTCATACATATAGGTGAATTATTATTGTTGTTGTAATCATGGCAGGAGACACAAGGATAAATACACAGAGCCTATTTAACATCAAAATAAGACTGCAATAATCATAAGTTTTACAATAGAAATGAAAAGAAATAAACAAGGAAGGAATATTATGAAATCTGAGTGGTCGTAAGGTTATGATGATGAGATGAAGTGCATGGACGCCACAGTTCACAGGGCAGTGTTAGTAGTCACAAATGAGGTTATCTTCTGTGTTGGGGCTACTCGACACTGATGAGCGACATGGGGAAGCCCTTGTTAGAATGAGAGTTACTGTGCAAGCGATGGATAAACGTGATGATTGAATTCTGGTGGATGATATGATTGAAAGAAATTTTGATCCGGATGCTCTGGATGTTTCTGACTATAGATTGTAAGTAGATGCTGTAAAGGTGTATAAGCATACTTAGGAGGAGTGGAAAGACTGGCATCAATGTGTATGGTTTCTAGGAGGGTGTGATGCTGAGTTGTCCATTTTTTATCTATGTACATAGAGCGGAGGTCTTCAAGATGTCGAGTGATATGCGGAAAGGTCAGCTTATCGTACAAAAGGCGAGTAGGGCTAGGCAAGGTGATGCGGTAGGCTAGACGAAATACATGACGTTCGATGATAAGAAGACGCTTATAAAATTCATCTCCAGCGCTAACCCAGGCAGTCTGGCCATGTGTGAGACACGGACGGAAAAACGCTTTATACGTTTTTAACAATGTGTCAGCATTTAAGCCTCACGTGGTACCGACCAGGCGCTTCAATAGATTTAAGCGGTTTTGGGCCTTCTCTTTGATTGAAAAAAGGTGAGGTGTCCATGTTAATTTAGCATCAAAGATCACTCCCAGATATTTAGCGGTAGTACTTGCATGGATGGGTACACCATGGACTTGAATATTAAGCAGAGATGGATTACGCCTCACTCGACTACGCCTCTTATGAGGAAGGATGACTAACGCCTGTGTTTTGTCACAGTTTAATTTTAATTGCCACCGACTACACCAGTTGTTGAAAGCATCAATGGCCCGTTGTAAATGGGTATTGATTTGATGCATGGTTTGACAGCAAGCGAGCAGCGCTGTATCATCCGCAAAGGTGAAAGTGTAAATCGGTTCTGGCATAACAGGTAGATCACTAACAAATAGAATATATAATAAAGGCGATAAAGCTGAACCTTGTGGGACGCCAGTGCAAGGAAAGATTGGAAAGGATAGACTGTTATTTATTGAAATATAAGCAAGCCGGTTAGTGAGAAAATGATATACCATCCAAAGATAGGCCGCAGGAAGACGAAAAAAGTAATTTATAGATAAGACCATTGTGCCACACTCGGTCATATGCCTTTTCCAGGTCGAAGAGAAGTAAGCAGGAAGGCGCTGTTTTATTATAATGATTCGTGAGAATAGTAACTAGACGTACGAGACTATCGATGGCGCTGTGATTAGTTCGAAAACCGGCTTGGTGTGTAGGCAGAAGATCATGGGTTGACAAGTGGTGATGAAGTCTGCGAACGATTATACGTTCAAATATTTTGCCTAACGTTGACGTCAGTTGAATTGGCCTGTATGATGCTGGGTCTGATTTTTCTTTATGTGGCTTAAGAAACATGAGTACCTTGGAAACCTTCCAATCTGGTGGGTAATAGCCGGTTCGGAGAACGAAAGTATACAGCGACGCCAAAATGTGGAATAAAAGAGCTGGACCTTCCTTAATGTGACAGTAAGTGATACGATCGAAGCCAGGTGCAGTGTTCTTTTTGTGGCGTAGGACCCCGGCAATGTCTAGTGGAGTTATAGGTGCTGTCAAAGGATTCTGATCGTCCAGAGTATGATCCATATTTATTCTTAGGTACCCAATATGTGGGTTGCTGTACTTCGCAACACGTTGATAGAGATTGGACCTGTCTCGAAGAGGGACTTCTGGTGTAAAGGTGGTTTGAAGAATCCGGGCAAAAGCATTAGCTTTCTCTGTATCTGTGGTCAAGGCAGTATTTTTCTCAACTAGCGGATAGTGAGGTGCACTGGTTTTCCCGATAAGACGATTGAAATGTTTCCATATAAATATGGGTTGTGCCCTTTCTTCGGGTAATGTGTATGATATTATTTTTTACAAGGCTAGCTTGAAAGCTAGCTACCTCTAAGAGGGGTACGCCCTCTTTCAGGGATGGGAAGTTACAGGATAAATTTTGGTGCATGGATTATTTGTGGATGGTCTAAGGGAGGCTAGAATACCAGGTCATAGTTTTCATTATATACATTTATTTATTTATTTATTAAATCAAAAGAACATGGACATTATGATCTTTGCGATCATAATCATTATGACATCGGTAGTGGAAGAAATTGGGAACATAGTCATATTACAAATACAATACAAATATTATAGTACGGTACAAAGATTATAACACATAATATAAGCAGGGTATAAGACGATATTTACAGACAAATTTGAAAAGATACATGGTGATGGAAAGGACAAAACAATGAATGAAGCAAAGTGAAGAGTAAAAAGGCGGTAAGATTCTATTTAGTCGGCAAGGAAAACATGTTATGAGCATGATAGATGGCATGAGGTGCAGACACGTCACAACACTAGGAAGATGTTAAGTAAACGAATGCAGTTAACTTTTGCCTAGGAGCGACTCTAGGCTGATGGAGACATGGGGAAGCCCTGTTAGTAACAGAGGAAATCACTGTGCGATATAAGATGGAAATATATGAGGTAGATGAGCATGAATGCAAAAGTCCTCTATAAGAGCATGAGCTGGATGATTAGCAGGTAATGTGTAATAATATAGCGTGAAGAGTAAATGTAGAGGTGTATAGGTATAGCGTGCTCGGTAGGAATGGAATGTAAGATAATGAATGGTGTCAAAAAGAAGTGGCTGGTGATGAGTGAAGCGGTCGGTAATGAACTTGCAGCGTAAAGTTTCTAGGTGATACTTGAGAATAGGAAAAGAAATACGAGAATATATGTCTTGTGTAGGACTAGGCAATGAGATGCGAAAGGCAATTCTAAATGCATGACGTTCGAGAATGGCCAGTTTTTCGTAATATGAGGTTGGTGCAGAGATCCAGGCGGGAAAACCATATGTATGTACTGGTCTAAGAAAGACTTTATAAGTGTTAAGAACAAGATTCGAAGAGAGACCCCATGTGGTACCTGTTAAACGTTTCAGAAGATTAAGTCTGTTATATGCTTTTGTCTTCACTGAATTGAGATGTGGTGTCCAGGTGAGGTGGTGGTCGAATGTGATGCCTAGATAGGTAACTGTTTTGGTAGGATGTAACGGTACGTCATTGACTTGTAAGGATAGCTTGGAAGGATTTCGATGGACCTTCGTACGTTTTCGGAATGGAATGAAAGCGATGGCTTGTGTCTTGGCGGCATTGATGGTCAGTTGCCAAGTGTGGCACCAATCCGTGAAACGATTAATTGCTTCCTGAAGAGCAAGATTGATTTGTGCTATTGTGCGGCAGAGGGCAAGAAATGCAGTATCATCGGCGTATTGGAATAAAGAGACGTTCGGAGGTAGCTCAGGAAAGTCGGCGACAAAAAGCAGATAGAGGAGTGGTGATAATGCCGAACCCTGTGGAACGCCTGATAACAAGAAGATCGGGTGTGACAGCTGATCGCTGATGGCAACATAGGCAAGACGGCAGGTAAGGAAATGAAAGATAAGCCGAATATATGCAACAGGAAGTCGTAATTTGATAAGTTTATAGATGAGTCCTAGGTGCCAAACTTTATCAAACGCCTTTTCGAGGTCGAATAGAACAAGACAAGATGGCTGAATAGAGTTATAATGATTGGTGACAAGTGACGTAAGGCGAAGGAGCTGGTCGTTTATTGAATATGAGGGCCGAAAGCCAGCTTGATGTGGTGGAATGATATGATGATCGTTTAAGTATGCGTGTAATCTTTTAACCAGGATCCGTTCGAAAATTTTACTGAAAGTGGAGGTGAGTTGTATTGGCCTATAAGATGAAACATCGGATGGTGATTTTTTAGGTTTGAGAAACATGAGTGTTTTCGAAACCTTCCAGTCATTGGGAAAGAGACCTGTGCGGAGAATAAAGGTGTATATCAGAGCAAGTAGTGAGAGAAGAGCAAAGGGACATTCTTTAATATGTCTATAAGTGATGCCATCGAATCCTGGAGCAGTGTTTCTCTTGCGGCGTAGTACAGCGGTGATTTCATTAGGTGTAATGGGAAGAGTGAGAACATGCTGCGGAAGAGTGTGAGTGATGTTGGGCTGTAATTGAGGTGAATCAATGTTGACTTGAGCAGTAGGATGAGTGCGGTAGGTATGATCGGAAACTGAAGGTGTAAAAATGCCTTGAAGATGATCAGCGAAGGCATTTGTGATGTCCAGATCTGGTTGGAGCGGTTTATCATGAACAAGGAGAGGATAAGTTGTCTTAGTGGTTTTGCCACATAAAGCGTTGAAACGTTTCCAATAGATTGTTGGATGTGAAGTGTCTGCTAGATTATTGCATGTTTTAATCCACTGACGTTGTTTATAGGCGGAGAGATAATTCCGGACAGTACGCTGCAATTGGTGATGAAGTATAAGTGCATCAGGATTTTGTGTGCGAAGGTAGTCGCGATAGCATTGGCGAGAGCGTCGAACCAAAGCAAGATAATGGGGTAGAAGTTTGGGGCGATATGGAACGGATGAAGATTGCGGGATATAGAGTTTAGATGCGCACTGGATTGTTGTAGTAAGAGTGTCAATTTGTTCAGTAAGATCATCAGAAGTGACTGGACCTTGGTAGGGTTTTATAGTAGAAAATATATAAGTACGATAGCTAGGCCAGTCGGCCTTGTCATTTTCGAGGTGTGACTCGAGAAGTAGGAAAAAGGGATGGACATGCAAGACCCGTATGGTAGGTCAGTTTCATAGGAGCATGATCGCTACCGAGCAAATCTAGGACTGTGACAGTGCAATAAGTAGCTAATGTATTGGAAGTAAGTGCGATGTCTGGCGTGGTGTTTGAGATTGGTCGAGTAGGAGAAGGAAGTGCAAGTAGTATGCCAGTAGTATGAGTGGTGATCAAAGTTACAAAACTGAGTGCGTTCCTGGGCTGATCGACTGTGAAGGTTTATGTCTGCAAGGATAATGAAATGTTTGTACGTATCGGATATATATGAAAAGAAGGCGGTTGGAATGGGATTGCAAGGTCGAACATAGATTGTAGCGAACGTAATTGCTATGGACTTGAAATAAATGGTGGTGATGACATATTCAGGTAATTGAAGGTGAGGACAAGAGTGCTGTCTGTATGGCAGGTTATTGCGAAACCCAATAGCAGCTCCACCGTTAGCGCGGAGGATTGGTAGGGTATTGTCATGTCGGATCAAGTCATAGCGAGGGATTCTGCACGTGATGGACTTTTTAAGAAAGGTTTCGTTTAGAAGAAATACAGTGACATGCTCTTCTAATAGTACTGCCTGAAAAAGGTCTTTGTTTTTAGGGAGTGAGCAGATGTTGAGAAATAAAAAGTTTAAATCCATGATGCGTATGAAGTTAGACTGTAGTTTCGTATCGAATGGTATGAAAATGAACGTAATTATTTGAATACGTAGCATAGAGAGAAACGTTAAACGTTTGTTTTGCTGCTAAGGTGAGTTGTTGGAGAACATGCTGTCTATGAAAGGGGTGAATATTCTGAAGAGCAAGTGTAAGGAATTCCAACAATTTGCCTACTGTCACGGGATCATCAACATGCTGATCTGTGTTTGTGGAGGTTGACTGTGTGCGTAAGGGAGCCACTAATTCAGGATGTGCGTGGTCAGGAAGAGGTTTACTTTTACATTTATAGCTATAAGAAGGATGCTGATCTTTGCAGGTAGAACACTGAGGAGGGAGCTGCATATTCGGACAGAGACGTGTTTGGTGTGGACCGGAACAATAACCACAAACAGCAGGGTTTGTACATTGAGCCGTTGAATGGCTGTTGTACGCCTGACATTTCTCACACCTGAGTGGCATAGGTGCAGGTGACCGAGAAGGTTCCACGCGGTGTCTGCGTTTATAGATGTATGCACCTTGGGTAAGAAGGCGGTCAATAGTTTCCTGTGATGGTGTAAGGACACGCACCATGTAGGTGCACCGCTGTTGTTACGAATGCGGATGATTTTGTGAATCGTGTGTCCTTCGGATTGTAATTCATCCGTAATTTCCTCATCTGAATAGGTAGGATCGACTCCTCGAATTACAACAGATAACATGGGGGGTCGCTTCGGAGGAGGAGGTTGTTTGCGACGGGAAGATGTGAGGTTGGTGAGGATTGATTGTTTTCCGAAGATTTCAAAGGATGCTTTGTTGCGAACAGTAGTTGCAAAATTTGGATCGGGAGATTTGAAGATATAGCCATTGCGTGTTTTTACTACTTCTTGAAGTGGGAAGCTAGGTAGATATTTCCGTAATTACAAGATGATGAGTTTTTCGTTGGAGAACTTAGAATCGTAGTGTTGGAGTAGGAAAGAGTGCCGAGATGGAGTAGCGTTTGAAGAAAGAATGATTTGGTCAGATGTTTTGCGTACTGCTGAAGTGCCTTCGGCTTTCATATCTGAAGATTCAGAGGCGGAAACAAAGTGTTGTTTCTTAGCTGGGGGTGAATGTTTTACCTTGGCAGCGAAACTCGTACGACTCTGAGGTGATCGAGACCTCGTCCGAGTTGAAGTGCCAGAAGCTGCGGAAGCCGTAGAGCATTCGGAGTTTTGGCGATGTCTCTCCTTGCGGTTTTTCCGCTTCTCTACCTTCGCAGTGTGACCAGCGGGACCAGGGATAACTGGCGGTAAAAAATCGTGACGACATTCTAAGGATTGTCCAGAAACTAAGCCAGAGAAGCCGATCAAGGGGCACAAAGCCGTGCCAACTAGTAATGCGATGATGTGATGCAATGAGATGAAAAATATAAGGTGAGACGACCCGTTTGGATAGCCGTCAAGGTTGAGTAGTTTCAGGTGCCAAACTCGTAGCACTCGACGCCCTTGGCTTGATTAGTCTGACGTACAGTGCTCGGAAGTGAGGCAAGAGAAAAAACCCGGGATGAGGAGCAGGAAGGTAGCAAAAAACAGCAATACTGACGTGTGGTACGTCACAGCTGATAGATCGAAATAAATATCGATCTGGAGTATGTCGAATGTGTATGATTGGTGCGCCATTCTTACATAATTACTTTTCAAGTTATTGCTAGCGGTTATTTTTACTTTACTGCAAATAATTTCGGGTTAAATTCCAAAGTTGGGCGTCCGTTTCCAGCAAAATTTTTAAAATTTACAAGAAAGATATGGATAATTTGATCGTTTGTGTGCTTGATAATATATAAGAGTCTCAAAAAATCAGTTTATTTTTTATATATAAGCGGTTACAAACATGGGACTATACGGCGAGCGGAGGGAACTACTTGGCGCAAGGTAACCGAACAGTTGCATTGTAGGAAAGAAACGAGCATTTATGTTATTAACATGGCGAATGTACACCTTGTCTCAAAAAGGTTGAGCGCATTCTTTATTGGTGTTTTGAGGCAAAAATTTCAAAGTCCAACTTCGGGTATCTTCGGGAAATAGTAAACCAGGTTCGAACCTCCAAGCCAGCCTTTGCAATCGGGAAAAAGTTTGCAGATGTGTTTTTCTTCTTTTAAATATAATAAGACTTGTTACCAAGTGCAGAAAAACAGCAACATTGATTGAAATATTTAATGATACAATATTTTGAAACTTTGTGTTAATGTCAGCAAATGTTTGTTTGTCATTTAGCTCTCCATACGTGATGGAACATTTAGATACGTAAACGAATCTTTCCATATGTAAAAGAATGCTCAAAGTTAATACATAGAATATAATTATTACCTGAGTACTAAGATAAAAGTCAAAGTAGAACAGAAACAGCGTTTGTAGTGGATATGAATGTCATAATTGTCTTGAGAATATTTATACATCGCTAAAAGTACCTTAGCAGAAGTCCTTGTGTTAGCTCACTGGTAAGTTGTCGGACCTTAAATCATAAGGTTATGAGTTCGAATCTTATCTGGGTCAATGCCTTTTTTAAAAATTATATTTTCCGCAATGCATGAAAAATTATATAAAATAATTACATTAAAATATATCAGTTGTATATATATAACATAATCATTGCAGAATATAGTAATTATTATGTTTAAAATATAAAATCTGAGATAATTTTCACAGTAGGTCGGTATTATATATGAGAATGTTAAATGCAAGTTAGGAAAATCGTTTAATAGCAATTAATAAATTATGTAGTGTATTTATTTGCAGCCATTTGTCATACAGATGTAACTTCTCAATATTCTCAATACAGCATGTCATTTACATTCGTGAAATACAGTATATTCCTACGAATATAGAAAGTGTGTAAACAGAGTATCCAAAGTCGGATCCTGCTTCAAAACACATAACTTTTCCCGATCCCCTTAACGTCACGGGAAGAAACACAAATTCTCTTTAGAACGGAATATCGTTACTTAGAGTCTCATTCGAATACGTTGAATATGCTTTTGTATATTCATTTCTCTCTCTCTCTCTCACTCTCTCTCTCTCTCTCTCTTTCGCTTTGTTTATGTGTTGCGGAATATCCCAAGTTGAATACAACATTTGCAAAGTATATTACCATCAGTGTAATGGAATACCGGAAATTGAAAGTCGTGTTTCTTCAGGTTGGATTTGTGTGTTCATGTTAGCTCACTGGTAGAGTACGGGCTTGTTAATGAGGTCGTCTTAAGTTCAAAGCCTGTAGAGAATTATCTTTTTTTTTTGTTAGTAGAATTGCACAGAAATCGGATTCAAGGAGTGGTTTACTTCTAGAAATATTTTCAGAAGCGTTTAGGTAGCCCTGAAAAGGACTGTTTTCGGAAGTTAAGGCGGGGACATTAATATTGTGTCCAATACTTATTTTATTTATTTAAATCCGCTGACTCCAACAGGAGAATCCCAATTACAGGAGTCTTACATAAAATATTACATCTATGTTATCAATTTAAAACAAACACTAGAATAAAAAAAATTCCCCCTTCTGAATTTATTACACGCCCTATTCTTCTGGGCATGGAATCTATTAAATGGGTGACAAATTTATCTCCTTCCCCTACCTCCAGCTATGTTCGGAAACAAGATGCCACATGTCATCTTGGGATCTGGTGGATCTGCCTCAGGCCAACTATCCCTTAGAGTACTCTTCACTTCTGCCCACATATTTTCCATGAGATTGAGGTCTGCTCCACGAGGCGGCCAGTCAATTAAATCAATCTCAGGCTGCCCTGCGAACCATTCCTGAACCACACGGGAAGTATGTATTGGCGACTGGTCTTGCTGGAACTAAATTACACCATCAGGCTGAAATACTCGTACAGATGGCACCATGATATTACTCATAATATCTAAGTACTGAGCACTGTCCAGGTGTCCTTCAATTCTGTGAAGCTGTTCTGCTCCGCGCCTGAAAATCCAACCCCAACATGAAATAGATACATGGCCACTGCGATTTCAAGCAGCAACACATCCAGGGTCATATCGGGTGCCTCTCGGGCGATACACAAAACGGCGTCCCTCATTTGATGTTGTGAATATGGATTCATCTGAGAAAACTACGTTTTCCCAATTGCGACCCTCATTCGCCTGTGCAAACGCGAGACGGTAAATTTTGTGGTCGTCTGAGAGTTTTTCCTTCACGGCAGCAACACAGCCACGTAACCCGGCATGACGAATCCTTCGCAGAGCTGTATGCTTACTACCAGGAAAAAGAGAAGCTTCCCTTAGCTGTCTAGACGTCCTTAGTGGGTCTAACCGGGCTTCGTTTACTAATCTCACATCTTCGGCTTCGGTTGACACATGCGGACAACCAGAAGATCGTAAATTACCAGTTTGACGTGTAGGACCATATTTCCGAATCCATCGCCTTCCTGTAGAGGCCGTGACACGTACTCGCCTGCTAGCTGCAGTTGCAGAATAGCCTTCCAACTCCCATAAAGTAATTACTGCTGTACGTCTATCCATAGTTACCAATGTTCTGAGCTGTGAGCAGGAAGCAATAGGTAAAAGATAGTACCTGACGCGTGGTTGGTTAATTGCACGACACGCCTATTGTGGGGAACGACTTGGTCAACGACTCGTGAAAGAAATCTGAAAATGGTGCGCCGTAATAATAATATTAAAAACAGTTTTTATAAAGGAGTATTAATACATACGAAAAGCTGTTTAAAGAATGAATTGTTATGCTGACTTTACACGTATAAAAACATATACCATATACCAAACAGATTGAGCGATATGATGATAGCTGTATTGAGACGAACACTTTCGAAGTCCAACTTCGGGTATCTTCTGAAAACAGTAAACTAAAGCTGCTGGTTCGAACCTCCAAGCCAACCTTAGCAATCGGGATAAAATGTACAGATATGTTTTTCCTTCTGTTAAATATAATAAGACATGTTGAAATGGTATTAAGTGTAGAAAAAAAGTAAAGTTGATTGAAATAGTTAATGATACAATATTTCGAAACTATATATTCACACTCTCGATTCGTCATTGTGATTTCCATACGAAAAAAATAATTTACGTATGAGTTCAGTTACATTTTAGAAGCAGCTTCCGAAAAGCGGTCATGTTAGCTCAGTGGTACACCCCCGAGCGTTTAAATCGTGAGTTCGATATCCGTTCAGGTGAGGTTCTTTTATGATATTCTACTTTCCTCAATGCATGAAAATTATGTAAAATAGTTACATTACAATTCATCAGTTGTATATATCAGTTGAATATATATATTCATATCATTTCACGACATAAGCAATTCTTATCTTTAAAATATAACATTTAAGGTATTGACAGAACGTCGGTATGTTATATGTGAATATTAAATACAAATTAAGAAAATCGTGTAATAGCAATAAATAAGTTATGTAATGTATTTATTTGCAGCTATTTTCATACGCAGGTAACTTCTCAATATTCGCATTACAGCATTTAGGTAGAGCATATCGAAAATCGGATCGTGGTTCAAGACAAAAAACTAGCTAGCCCCAAACTGTCACGTAAGAAATTCACGAATCGCAAAAGTAAAGTGAAGAGATTGAGAGCGATAATACCTTAATCGCTCTCTCTCAACTCTCTCTTATCTGCATTTATACATATAAAAGTGTATGTATGTATGTTCCAACATAACTCATGTATGCCTAGAGCAGGGTTTCTCAACCTGGGAGTCGTGGCCCCTAGGAGGTCGCGAAGATAAGCGGAAGAGATAAATATAGTTAGAATCTAATACCGGAAATTATTTTGAATTTTGTTCTGATAGGCATACTTTTATTTTTTATACATACTGTACAGAACAATAAAAAATAAGCCTACTGAACATTGTCAAAGGGTGCAGAGTTGTTTAAAAATGAATTTAAATGAAAGACGTATGATATGATACTAATGAGAACTGTATATAGAAATACTAGAAAAATACACATGGAACAAAACCTGCATATTGAAATACAATTAAAATTGAAACCTAATGAGATACCTAAGCATGGTGTAATTTCACTAGTGCAGCAATGCCCGGTTCAATCTTCGTGACGAACATTATGAGGCCATTTTCAACTGATAAGCGATTTCTTGTCTTTGTTTTAATGTTTACCATGAAAAAAAAAACTTTCGCACAAGTACGATGTAGCAAATGGAATTATTACTTTAAAGCAGCAGATACCAGACCAGGATATTCTTCTCTCCTCATCAGCCAGAACTTGTCCAAGTCTTTGTTACAGAAAACCAGTTGCAAAGACTTGTAGCATGATCATTCTATTATTTGGTTAAGAAGTTGTGGGCTTAGATCAAATACGTTAATGGCCTCTTCAAAGAAGGAGTTTAACATCCATCTTGAACCAGCACCTTCGTCGTTGGGAATATAGATAGTACAGTTACTGTATCCACTGTCAATGCCGGGCGCCGAAAAAAGGGGGCACAAATTTCGTAGGAAGTGTGCTACTCATGTTAGGAAAGTAGGGATGCACGCGAGACAAGACGAGACGAGAAATGGAAAAGTCTCGTCTCGTCTCGCAACCTCAAGCGTTGGTCTCGTCTCGCGTAAGGTCTCGTCTCGCGTAAGGTCTCGTCTCGCAAATGTGAAGTCTCGTCTCGCGTCTCGCGCGAGACTTTCTTGCATGATCTCGCATATATTCTAGGTCAAAATTTTGCAATGTGTTATTCTATGGCTGTTAATGAATGATGATGTGATATTCTGCAGGTTTTTGACCTAAAAGTCCCTTGGCAAGGTGAATGGTGGTTTGCCATTGCTTTCCATGGGATGAATGTTCATAACATCCTAAGGAAACGGAACGTAGAGTTCAATATGGTATCCGAACTTGTGTCCCCTCCGCTCCAAATTAAAAGAAAAGTTGTGCTGGAATTTGATCGCTGGACCATTAATTTTCGTCAAATTAATCGCATAATTTACAGCAAAACCAGCATAAATTGTTGCTGGATCCAACATTGTTTTCCAGCTTAGAGGTCTCCAGCAATATTTGCCTCTTCTAAAATATCGTCGCCACTATCAACATTTACACGTTTTGGTCGTTTCCTTGAAGGGTGATTTTCCAGTATAAAGATGTTTTTATACCACCAAAAGCGCTTGTACACAACAAAAGAACTCCTCACAACACAATACGACCCAATTCTTTTGGTTCGTTCGGGCTTGTAGCAATGTTGGATTATCGCATTTTATCAACTTTCGCTTTCAACTTATACTGCCAGATCTAGAAAATAAAATTACTGACAGATATAGGGCCATTCCTACCATCTCCCACGAAACCTATAGGGACATCCTGCCAAACCAGTATTTGAATTACACTTCCGAACTAGAGGGGGATGTTTTTGATAAATATATAGAAAGAAAATACTTATTCCATGTAAAAAATCATGTTATTTCTGCGAGCCGGGCCGGGGATAAACTTTGACGAGAGGGGATTTCCCCGCCATCCCCCAACATTAATCGCTAGTAGTAATGTGAAAAAGACAGAAACAACAGAAATATCATATTTCGCAGCAATAGGGAGTCTTATTCGCTTTTCAGACCAAAAATAGAAGTTCATGTATTCGTGCGCGCCCGCGTGTACATGTTTGTGTCGCAAAATAAAGTCCTAAATCGATGCTGTAATAAATTTCCAATTTACAAAGCTTTTCTTTTTTAGAAACTAAAGAAGGCTTTATTTCTGAAAATTAACCTTGATTAATAATAAATCTCATAAAATGTCTATTGTCCCAATCACTTTTTTGTTCCTGGAGGCATTAACGCTCAACTTAGAAAACTCAATAAATGTAAAATTACTAAATATACAATTAAATGTAATTCATAAATGTTGCGAGACTGCGAGAAGTCTCGCGAGACTTCTCGTGGGAGACTTAACCGAGTCTCGGCTAGCGTCTCGTCTCGCATAGTTTAGTCTCGTCTCGCGTCTCGCATAAAGTTTTCACTCTCGTCTCGTGTCTCGTATCGCAAATGCGAGACGAGACGAGACTTCTCGCGTCTCGCGGCATCCCTATAAGAAAGTGCATGTGCACATGTATAAAATAGAAGGAAAAACGTAATAAAATGTGCTCAAAATCAAGAAAAGGCAGAGTTTACTTTTGAAAATTTTATTGAGCTTCGTGCCAACCATGGTGGCGCTTCGCAGCTAGTCTGCCGACCTCACTCATATGTACGGAGACATCGTCTTATACTCTCGCCCCGAGCGCTGATTTTCCATGCCACGGCACTGTTCACTATAAAAAAGAAATGGATTATACTATTATAGAAATAGGTAAGTTAAAAATCCCACACAAGCTTATTATAAAACAAATTATAAAAGGGTCGCTGGCAAGAGGATGTGATAAAAGGGAATCGTGATAGGAATTAGATTGAGAACCACTGGCCTAGAGTAATTTTAACCAAATTTCTTATAGTCTGAAAAAGAGTGCTGTCGGGTTACCTATGGTGAATGGGAGGGGGATACATATAAAAGATTGCTAGAAAATGATCGGTATTAGTGTCGAATTCATAGTTTTCGGGGTCGCTTAGATAAATAGTGTGACTTTCGATTTCGCTTAACTCCGATTAAGCTCTCATTAGTAGGGATGGGCACGAGCGACTTTTCTTTGAAACTCGACTCGACTCGAAACAGACATCTTTGAGGTCTATTCTAGGACTCGGCGCAAAAAATATCCTCCAACTCGACTCGGATTAGAGTCGAGTCAAACCAAAACGAGCCAAATCCTGTGTGTAGTCCTACCTAGACAATACATAGACAATATAATTATTCTATTATCAATTATACTACTATTACTACAAATAATAATAATAATAATAATAATAATAATAATAATAATAATAATAATAATAATAATAATAATAATTCACCGTGTATAAACATGAACGATAGATGGTTAGTAAAGGAATACTAAAAGCTAGTTGACTGCCGACGTCGGTAGTCATGACGTCTACAAGGCAAAGACATCGTTCATTACCCTAAGCTGTAAGCGTCGTTGGACTACAGATGGTCAACTATTGACCTCTCGCCAAAAATTGGTGGCCCCGCAGCGACAATATGCGGTGGCCCCAGTTCCATTTTGAAAACTTTACTACCAGCGGCAGAGACGCGATGAAACGACAACGAACCACAAAATTACTCTCCCAAAATATGTTAAAATGCCTATATGTGTGATTTGTTTATATTTAGGTGAGTCAAAAAAACACAAAACAAATACCCCGGGGTGGACTCGAACTATCAATATTACGATTACTAGGCACGTGTTCTTCTGATTTCCCTACGGAAACGATCATAAAAAGCTTGCTTGTTGATGGATAAATCATTGACGTCTTAATTTAGCCAATCAGACAAACCCCTACATCTCGAGTTCTAGGACGTGATACCGTGAACCGTTTCAGATTTACTGCTTTCTGGTGGGGTACTATCTATGTGCAAAATTTGAGCATAATAGCCGACATGCATCTTCGGTGCCTCGTATCTTTAGAACAATTTTAACCAGAGATGGTGTGGGTCAATGAAAATTTGATTCACGACCCACCATGATCCAGTATCACCCACCACCCAAATGACCCATTGGCCCACTCTGACCCATCATCCATCGTGATCTACTCTGACCCACCACCAACTATGAACCACTCTGAACCATTGCGATCAACTCCGACCCATCGACATCAACTCTGACCCATGATCCACGTCCTCTTCTCCCTTGACTAAAGAGGCTACACTTGTAATAAAACAAGACTGTGAAATTATCACTTACCGGAGTTTGAATTTCTACCGTCAATGGCTCAAGCACCTCTCTGTTACTATGCTGGTGGATCTGACCTTTACGATATATAATGGCAAAGTGTTTCTCAACTTCCTAATTAAAATGAATTTAAATTTATCATATATAATTATTTCTTTGTTGCCTTACAGACACATTTCAGTAGAAAATAGGATGAAATTTGAAAGTCTCAAATCAAGGAAAAGTAGACCAACGTAAAAAAAGAAAGAAAAATTAATTTTCTATATCATTAAGCACCTGGAGTGCCACTCTTTATCTAATCCACCTCGAAAATTATGGATTCGACACTAATGTCGGTCTTTATATATATATATATATATATATATATATATATATATATATATATATATATATATATATATAATTTTGATGTCAGCCCCTTTCATTTCTCCTAGGAGAGCAAACGGATACTGCCACCGTTAGGACTAAATTTGGTCTTAAATGACATTAAAATTTCTACCAATTAATTTAGCGACCAGTGTTGCATTTAAAAGCTCGGCGCCTCTACGCACTTTTGCTCTTGGCGCCCCAATAACCACATATTTCTCCGCCCCTTCATCCCTAATTTAAAAATAAAACTTAATTCGAATATTCTTAATTAGTGAATTTATTACATTTAATTACCACTCACTACATGCTACAGCTGGAACTACGTAACAAAAAAATAACAAATGTGAAACGTGTTCTGAATTATTTTTAGATTTCTTACGCTATTATTATACATATTAGAACAGTAAAAGAGGATTGTTCATAAAATAGTATATTTGCTCTTGATTTTTAACTTTTTCATACGGAAAAAAATAAAATATTATTCAAGTTTTAAACTTTGCACTCTGCAAATATATTGCCCTCTAGGCAATGGGACTAATGTGAAATGTGGACTAATGTGGACTAATGGGAAATGCGGCAATGTTAGCGGCGCTGAAAATTTACGATTCGATTCTAATATCAGTTGATTTCGATATTTTTATGTCGCTACGTAACCACCCTTGGTGCTAATGGGAACTTAATTGGACTTGAATTGAAAGTAGAACTATTCACCTAAGCGACCACGAAGCTATGGATTCGATACTAATATCGACCAGTTTCTAGCATTTTTTATATGTATCCCGACAGTACTCTTTTCCAGACTGTAAGAAATATAGTTATAATTGCGCTAGATATATCAGAATTATGTTGAAACACACACATACATCCACTTTTATATTCTTTATAAATAGAGAGTGAGCGAGCGAGCGAGAGAGAGCGACTAAAGGCATCACCACTTCCATATTGCAAAAGCATATATCAGGAATTGAATTGAAAATCTATGTAAAGACTTTCTGCTGGGGCGTGCTTCATAAGGACAATTCCAGTCTGCTCACGTGACCTTTGGGGTTCATGAATTTCTTGCGAGCGTTGCGACTTTGGATTATCTGTTTAAACCTTCGGTTTATGCATCGAATAAGTTTTCAAGAACATAAATGACATGCTGTATTCTGAATGTTGGAAATTACCCTCTATATGACAAATAGCTGCAAATAAACACACTACATGATTTATTTATTGCTAGTGAACGAGTTTCTTAACTTGTATTTAACATTCTCATATATATAATAGAGACCTACTGTGGACACCTACCTATTTCAGATGTTATATTTTAAACATAATAATTACTACATTCTGCAATGATTATGTTATATATATATATATACAACTGATGTATTTAATGTCATTATTTTATATAATTTTTCATGCATTGCGGAAAATATAATTTTAAAAGAGCATTGACCCAGAAGGGATTCGAACTCACAACCTTATAATTTGAAATCCAACAGCTTACCAGTGAGCTAACACAAGGACTTCTGCTAAGGTACTTTTAGTGATGTATAACGGTTCTCAAGAAAATTATGACATTCATACCCACTAGAAACGCTGTTTTTGTTCTACTTTGACTATTATTCTAGTACTTAGGCGATAATTATGTTCTATGTCTTAACTTTGAGCATTCTTTTACATATGGAAAGATTCGTTTACATATCTAAATGTTCCATTACGTATGGAGAGCTAAATGACAAACAAGCATGTGGTGACATTAATACAAAGTTTCGAAATATTGTGTCATTAAGTATTTCAATCAATGTTGCTTTTTTCAACACTTGATAACAGGTCTTATTATATTTAAAAGAAGAAAAACACATCTGCAAACTTTTTCCCGATTACAAAGGCTGGCTTGGAGGTTCGAACCTGGTTTACTATTTCCCGAAGATACCCGAAGTTGGACTTTGAAAATTTTTGCCTCAAAACACCAATAAAGAATGCGTTCAACCTTTTTGAGACAAGGTGGGTGCACACCGTGGGTTCAATGTAAATGGAGATAAGGGGAAGGTCAGTTGTTGGTGGGGGTATATCCAACATTACCTGGTTGTGGTAAATGAACTACTAGCTTTAACATTTGTGAA
The DNA here is from genome assembly GCF_964235325.1 of Thermobia domestica. NCBI lineage: Eukaryota > Metazoa > Arthropoda > Insecta > Zygentoma > Lepismatidae > Thermobia > Thermobia domestica. Next base: position 389,479,203 of record NC_137454.1, on the reverse strand, counting down.
GGAATACGTTGATTACGAGCAAAATCTTTTAAAAGTTTGTGAAGAGCACGGATTAATGAACCTAATAACAAACTGCAGAAAGTGTGGAAAGGAGATAACAGCGAAAAAACGTGGCGAAAGCGGACGCCCAACTTCGGAATAAATGCCATAATTTCAAAAGTTTGAAAATTATATATAAAATGTGCATGTGCTGTAACAACAACGCTATAGTTGCATAAGTCTTTTTAGTTTTATGCTATTATTTTAAAGATATTGTAAGCTATTTTACTCAGGTTGTAAAGAAGGTTGTGCTAAAATCTACCGAGCGTATTTTTCTTTTTTTTTTTTAAAAAAAAAAAGCTATTTATCCCTACCAACTAATGAGTGTTGTGTTGAAAAAGAAAGTTTTGTCAGGTGACAATGGTGTCGTCTCTTACTAAATTAATTTCTATTCTAAACAAAAATTGAACTACAAGGTGTACCAAAAGTTCCTTAACAATCGTAATCTGTAATGTAGCGTTGTAGAAATATCTTATTTACTTATTTATTGTCAAGACAGTTGCAGTGTTGAAGATTACATAATTAAATATTCGGAACCCTCGATAACGGCATTTCTAAAATTCTTAGGCGACATAGGGCCTATCACATATATCCAATTTATCGTTCTTTACACACATTCTATCATATAAAGGTAACCAAGAAAGTTCTGTCGCTTTTGTAGAGGTCTGTGTTCAATTGGCCCTCACACCGTGGGTTCAATGTAAATGGAGATAAGGGGAAGGTCAGTTGTTGGTGGGGGTATATCCAACATTACCTGGTTGTGGTAATTCAGTTACACCGTGAACTTGCGTAAGGATAGAGTGAACATGGGAACTCCACAGAGTGTCATAAGGGCATGTGTGCTGTACGAGTTCAAATTGGGTCAAACGCCGCTGCAGCTGGGCGAAAGATATGCTAGACCTTTGGTGAGGATGTCGTGACTACGCGGACAGTGCAGCAGTGGTTTAACAAGTTTAAGAACGGTGATGAAACATTCGAAGACGCACCACGTGCTGGAAGACCCACATATGTACAAAATGAAGATTTTCAGACAGCAATTGAAGCGAACTGTGGCCAGACACAGGGAGTAATCTACACCCCCTAACACCCCCCTAACACCCCTCCAAATTTCTTTACACATACCCCTGGATGGAAAAGGAATACTCCCCAAATCCAATTGTATCAATCAGTATCATATAGGTTATTTATTACATCAAGTTAAAGAAGGTTTAGCGTTTAGGAAAGAAGGCAATATTCTTATTTATTTATTTTACTTCAAAATACGAAGCGACCTCGTTCTCATGCACGGCTTCGAGAACCACATGACCTCATTGTTTCGGGCGGTGTTTCGATCGAAACAATTGACAAAACAGACCCGCTCATACCTACCCTCCTGGGCTCCGCGGTCGTTACCGAGAAAAGAAATCGATGGACAGATGTAGATGACTGAAATTGGCAACGTCTTAAGCGGTCATTCACCTACCTCCTCCTCAATAAGGAAAAATGTGACAATATATTAATAAGACTATACCAGATTCAGTTGGTAAGTGCTACTCTGCAGCAGGCTCGCAACCAGAGGGGGGCCTGGCCCTCCCTTAATTTTTCATGTCCCATCAGACCTCAATACAAAATGCACAATTTAGATGTTTGTAAGAGAATTTTAATGACTTGGCCACTCCTAGCATATTCATGGCCCCCAAAGCTCTGTGGCTGGTTTCGAGCCTACTCTGCAAGTGGTGTATCAACAGACGGACGTTAGAAGGGTGTAGTCAAAACGTTTTTAGAAATGAAGAGATTAATCGAAGTAAGAATTATATGTATTTTAGATGAGTCTAGTGTTATGCAGGAACGCATTTAGCGCTAGCTTAATTTTTTGCAAAGTATATTTTTATTCACGTAAGTTCATTGATTGGAACAGGGCTCATAGCGAGTCAATTTTTTAACTAAAATTTTACTTTTTTAAAAAAAAGTTGATTACTAAAAGTTACTTTTTTTCAAATTTGACACTAAAGGTTTTTTTGAGAGGTAAAGTGACTTTTTCGTGTGATTTATTTATTTTATTTTTATTTGTGAACAACACAAATAGGCAAAGCCCAATTATAGTGTTGGTGCATTACAAAATAAACTTACAATAATTTTCTTGGACATATTATTATGTTTTGTATTGGCAGTTTTCTACGAAAAATATAAAAACAAATGGAAAAAGGCAGAAACTTGTCACTCATTACTCTTCTGAAAGCTTCAGTACTTGCTGCCACATTTGAAACAGTCAGCTTTATTCTCACTTCATCTTTTATTCTTTCTAAAGCACAGTGGACGGTTGGTGGATGTTTAAGCTCTCAAGGTGGGGTTGAGAACCCTTTTGTGTCTATTCTTTCTTCTATCATAATAATCTTTTAGTTTCCTTTCGTAATAGTTAACGCCTCGTTGAACATTGTGTGTGTGTGTGTGCTTGTGTGGTTCATCATGTTCGTCTTGTGTTATGCTTCTTGTATGTACTTCTTAAGAGTAGGTGATGAATATTTCACGTTTTTGAGAACTCTTAATGCGAAGTTAAATATAATGTCTGGGATGAAGAAATCCGGAAATAGGCCAGAACTGGTTCCACTTACTCAGAAACTTCTTACATCTGCTAAGTCTGCTTATCGTAACTACAAAGCTTACTTTGAAAACCTAAGAAAGGAGGAAGCTCAAAAAGAAGAAGTAAAGAAGAAACAAAACAACAAAGAGAGAGGTGATGGAGAAATTGACAAAGGAAAAACGGGACATGATGAGATTTTGGTCACTTTTTCGTGTCCTTTTGGCCATCTTTTGGTCACTTTTCAACTATTTACAAGAGACCAGACCACTATGAGCCCTGGGATTATTAAAATTAGGATATATTAAAGAAGACAAAACAGAAAGATACAAAATATTTGTAAATTGAAAAACTGGATTTCTGGAAAACAACTAAATCAATTAATAATTTTCTTATAAAAGATATTCAGAGCCAATAACGTAGCCAGGAAGGGGCAGAACGGAGACTAACAGATCAAATAATATTACAACAATTAACGTTAACAACAGGGTTAGAATATTAAAATAATGAAATTGGAACTATGTACAGAATAAATTACTAAACGGATGTGATTTTAGCATGGCACGAGGGATTTTTTTCCCAATTAATATTTTGAAAAAAAAAATATCACCCACTAAAACTTGCTGGGGGTGGATAAATTGAAATAATAGCAGAATTTTGCAAAATAATTACAATAATTCGTACGTAATCAATTCACGTGTAATTACTGGGTAAAATAGTGGAGGTTAATTCCTAATACAGTGAAACCTCTCTTAACGGGCATATCTCAATAGTGGACGTCTTCATAAGAGGACAAACTTTCTTATTCTTCCATTCCATAAATATGTGTGGTGTGGTGTTATGACAGAGAACCCTTCCTTTTAGGGACACTCCTCATTTACGGACAAATAATCGTGTTCGGAACCGATTCCGTTTTGAGAGGTTTCACTGTATTACTTAGTTTCATAATAATAATAAATGCTCAAATGTGTGAACTTACTTTATTGAACCTACCACTGCGAGGAGCTGATATTATTATTATTATTATTATTATTATTATTATTATTATTATTATTATTATTATTAATAATAATAATAATAATAATAATAATAATAATAATAATAATAATAATAATAATAGTATTAGTAATAATAGCAATAGTATTGCAATAGTTGCGTAACAAAATATACTTATTTCTTGTTTGAGTTTGTTTAAAAATTATATCACTATTCTTAGAGCACACACCCTCTTTTATTTTGAACACCCCCCCAAGTAAAAATTTCTGGCGTACTTACTGGCCAGACATGTGAAAAACAGGGACTACAATTCAATGTGAGTGGAGAAACAATTCGGCAGCACTTCCATCTACTTGAGAAGCACTACAATTTAAGTCGATGGGTGCCACATGATTTGACTCCGGGCCAGAAGGCAACGCGAGCAGATACCTGTGTTTCTTTGCTGTCTCGTCTGACGAAGAAGCCATTTCTGGGCAATGTGTTGAAATGTGATGAGAACTGAGTCTTGTACGAAGCTCCACGGCGCCGTCATCATTGGTTAGTATTCCATGAACCAGTTCCAAAACAGCCGAAACCAGCCCAGCGCCAGAAGAAGGTATTCCTGTATGGTTGGTGGACTGCTCCCGACATGGTGCATCAGGCACTGCCACCAGCTGGTCAGAGCATCAATGCAACTGTGTACTGTCAGCAGGTGAGCCATGTTCAAGACAAACTCAAAACTCTGGAGCCAGTATTTCTGAATCGCAAAGGGGTCCTCCTGTTACAGGACAACGCTAAGCCCCATGTGGCTAGGATGACACGGGATACCGTTCTGGGCCTTGGATGGGAAACAGTATTGCATTTGACATACTCGCAGCACATTGCACCGTCCGAACATCACCTGTTCCATTCCTTGGATAATCACCTTAGAGGATGCCAATTCAAATCCCTAGTAGAGGTGCAAAATGCACTTGATACCTTCTTCGCTTCACGACCTACCAAGTTCTACCATGGAAACCATGGCGTTCCAGAACGTTGGCAGAAGATAGTCGATGCTGATGGGAACTATTTTTGATCTTCCAGATACGTCTTGGTTGGCATATCGATGTTCGAAGGTGTTGGGTGAAAGACCGACTGAACTGTCTTGTTTACCTTTATACAAAGCTATTGTTCTCTAGATTGGCGTTTTCCTGAATATATTAGATTTTTATTTTTATTTTTACAGTAATAGAGGTCAGTATTTTTACGTGTTTTTAATGAAGGAACATGAAAATTCAGTAAAGAAACTAAGTCAGAACAGTCCAAAATATTTTAAGTTACCGTACTTTCTGAATAAATAATAAATCAATCATAAGACGTCTTTATTCTAGAAGATTAAAGGATTGTTTTATAGCTGTCGTAAGCAGGATGAATGTGAGTTTCTTTATAGGTTAGAAATTCCAAAAATTTTGCCTGTATTCTTTCTAATTGCTTATGATTTTTTTTAATTGAGACAAATTCAAAATAGGAGAAGCAAACTCTAATTTTGAACGAACATCTGGCAAAGAGGAATGTTTCTGGTGTATGAGACACATCGAAGTGGCGATGTCTAGTGCGAGTCACATCGAAGAAAGAAAAAATCTATTGCTGAATCTAAGAGAAGAAAGATTATAGTGGTTTAGAAAGCTGAAGACCAGAATTAATACATTCGATTAACTTTCTTCTCTTAGCTTGTAAGCAGACACGTACGAAGGAATTTATTTCAGGGGGGTCCAAATTCAATATTTGGATAAATTATATTAATCCAAATATTGAATTTCATTTGGAATAGCAGGCACTTCTAATAGTCTCGTGTCACCATTCCCAGAAACGAGAACCGCTGTGAAATTAACCGGTTCCTTAGAAGTGAGAGCAGATAACAACTTCTTATCCCAATGCATTGTAAGTGGACTAATAACTAACTCTATGGCCTATGGAACCCGGAGGTTCAATGCCGCGTTCACAAAAGCTCTCCACTGACTTCTATCCTTAGCTAACTGCATCCAGTTTCTACTTTGTATTCCAATCTCTACGAGATCCATCTTAATATTGTCCTCCCATCTGCGCCTAGGTCTTCCTAATGGTCGTTTTCCGATTGGTCTTCCAGTCAAGACTTTGAAAGCGTTTCTACTTTCTTCCATGACCTGCCCACCTAAGCCTCCTAGACTTGACGACCCTAACAATGTTGGGTAAACCATATAAATTATGTAGTTCCTCGTTATAAAGTTTCCGCCATTCCCCATTCTCGTTCCTCTTGGGTCCGAATATTCGTCTCAGGATCTTGTTCTCAAACACTTTCAGTCTATGTTCTTCCCTCAGAGTAAGTGAGCATGTTTCGCAGCCATACAAAACAACAGGCATGATTATCGTTTTGTATATTTTAAGCTTCAAATTCTTCGACACTAAGTGGACTACCAGATGGAAAAGACGAACAAATTTTAGTTGCGAGTTCCTTGTGGTTCCTTTAGCCTAACCGGCATAACCGTGTGACGTAAAACTCAAAGATTTCATTTTTCATATTTTGCAAGAATAATATCCCGATATCTTAATTAGTGTCCACACAGGAGCGGATTAAACAAGTGACACACCCGTGTGTACCACTTTGGCCACCTGAGCCACCGAGTATACATTTGATTACATTTTTTGGACTACTAACTCATGATGTTGCTGTAGTTATAGTCTTGACTAATAATATTATCGTTGTAAACAATAACTTTATAAGGAAAATTTTCTCTTCTTTTTACATCTTAGTTCCAACACTGTTGCTGAGAAGTGCAGAGTGTTTCAAAATAAATTTTGGGGTTTTAAGTCTTCGTAGTACTTATTACGTTTTACGTACAATTATAAGCAATGCATCAAGCAAAAGAGCACCAAGTGTTCTAGAAGTCTTCAAGTCTTTGCTACAAGTGTTCAATGTGAGATTCATGCGTCACACGTCACACATCTAGTCGATAGGCGAGGAAGGCCCATAAACTTTCCGCCATATGGCAGAAAACACATTCAATTTAGGAGAGTCTCGTTTCAACTGTACCATCTCCTGAGGATTTGCTGACGGCCAGATGCAAACATTATGAGTGTTCACATTAGCTCTTAGGTGAAAGGTCGATTTATCACTGAAGACGACACTATCCAGAAAATCTTCATTGTTATGCAAGAATATTTCACTTGCGAAATTGGCACGTAAACCGTGGTCTGTAGGCTTTAGACCTGTAGCAACTGCAAACGGTAAAGGCGTAGTTGCAAGCGTCTCCTTAATATTCTTCACACAGACGGTTGCACTGTACAGATTCAGTCATTATTAAAACACAAAAAGCTTTCTGCTCTCTAGTCTCCATCTTTGCTACTTGCTCTTTCTAACGGCAGACAGAAGAAACAATGCATGCACATGCGTGCGTACAAAACTGTTTGAGTTGCTCTTTCATTTGATATAATATTTATAATTGTAAGTTAATTGTAATAGATACTACAAAGTTTCAAAACCCTAATATTAATTTTGAAACACCCTGCATTACTTCAAATTGAGTCCTCCTATATTCATGTCTTTTATATACATATCATCAGGGCCGGTCCAAGTCAATTTGTCGCCTCATGCAATGGCATAATTTGCCGCCCCCCTTTCTCCAGAAAGAACAAATCTTAAAAGTCATGATTTTAAGTATGCTACTCCAGCATGAACAACAAAGGTGAGGGTAAGTGCAGTCGCACTCAGAAAGGCTTAAATACTTACTAAAAATGCAATTCCGTTGTGTCTGTTTTTCTTTAAATATTAATCTCTTATGTTAGTGAAAGATAAAGCAAACACACCTGCAGAGGAAAGATGGTAATTCTTTTTATAGAATTCACTATCGAGCTTCAATCTCAATGTATCAGTTTGCAATTCCAGTGCAACTAGCTCTTTTATCTTTATTTCTTGATTTTTCTTCTACACCTTCTAACATTTTTTTTAAAAAGAAAACTTGTTTCTATCTTCAGTGATAAGGAACTTGTTTCTGACAAAAACAAGACTAGTTTCATATCAAATTGTGATAACTTACTAAATGGAACAGATATTCAGTACTATTCGAGAATTAAATTCTGGCATTTGACAACAATCAAGCAATTTGTGCTCGGATTTATTCGACCATTTGTTTTAGCATTGTCCATGTGACCTTAAACTAATGCAACCTAAACATAATTTATGAATGTAGTATTCAAATAGAGGGTCAGCTTAGTAAATGTAACTACCATCATTATGAAGTCTGTTTCCAACAAGAAATATTTAATTTAAATAATATACTTATGACAGATTTTGCCGGACCATCCAAGCTTGCCGCTCCACGCAAATGCACGTGTTGCATATATGGTAGAGCCGGCTCTGCATATCATATATATCTAGTCGACAAAATATTTATATATGGCATTTAGAAAAATACTATTAGGCAAATTAGCATTAGTTTTTACCTTTAGACAAGTTATTGGATACTGTTCGTGACATTATTTTTATACTTATTAAAGGTCTGCTTTTACGAAAAGACAAAATTTCATTTCACCAATTTATTTCTTAGTTGATATTGATGAAAACTGCTGAAATCCGAATTGTTAATAGCTATGGTATTCATGTAAATTGTAAAATATTTGTAGCGTATCAGTATCTAGCGTATAATTTATGTTGCATTTTACGGTAATTACACCTACATAAAAATATTTCATACTTAAATAGACGAAAGATGTATTACAAATGACTATTTGAAAAAAAACGAAATTTAGAAAAAAAACGAGAGGCAATGTGTTTTTTCTAAAAAAAAACGTAAATTTCTGAAAAAATACGAACCGTTTTTTTTCTATTTACAACACTAGTGACAAGCACCCAATGAAATGTACTGGTCACGCACCCTATATATGAGAACTCTAAACTACCATCACTATACTTTACAATACCTTGTGAATACATCCTGAGGTCATATATTGTAAGTGTGAAAACTCTAACTCAAAGAGAAAGAGTTGGACTGATGCCGGTGAAGACACGCTCAGTTTCGCATGTAATGCTTAAGTAATGTAAACGTAGCTATAAGTTTGAGTGCGTTGAATGATCTTTAAATATTAAAATACTTTCATAAAATTTTGCACGCATGCTTAAATAACCAAAAGGAATAAATTTAGGCGCTGAGACCCTCTTAAAATAAATTTCAAAATTTTCCCATATAACTGGTTGCCACCCTATTTCACATATTATGAAACTCCAAAGAACGTTGATTTTTTTCGTCGTACAATTTTTCCTAGGAACACAGACAATCAACAATAAAATAGACATAAATAACTATGGAGTCTTACGTGAAAAACACCTCTTTATCCTCTTCCAATATGGCGGATCAATTCAATATATGCGAGTTCGATGCCATCAAAGATCTCGCGTCAGGGTTTCTCTAGTTGTTTATATTATCTCAGTGGTCATAACGTACAGATCTATAGACTAGAGAGTAAATTCCTGAATCAGAAACCTCGAAAGAATTTTATGTCCTTGTCCTTCCTAGAAATAAAATTCTGGCTACGCGCCTCCACAGGGCCTTATTGTGGTCACTTACCTTAGTGATTAATTACTAATTTATTTCGAAAGAAAACCGAGAAGATGTTTTGGTATTTGAGGCGAGCGCTCCAATTCACCCGTAGAATAAAGGTTAGAATGCAAAACTTTCGAAGACTATTGCGCGGGCATAAAACACCTACTGCCCGAATTCCAAAAATTTGAGTTTCAGTGTGGAATTTTATACCACAGGAACAATTATCTGTAATAAAATAAAGAACTTCACATTCTTATCCCGTTTGTTTGGATATTAATCTACCTGTTTAATTAATTATTTATGATGGAGCACAAAAATTCCTATTGTTGAAGTAGATTTCTATATTTTATCAAAATTTGCCTAATCAATTGCATTGTAATGTTCATTTAGCTGTATGTTTTGACAGAAAATTTGAACATCGTTTTTGCTGTCATCTAGACATACTTTAACATACACACAAGATCATATTATTATTATTGCAGAGTCCTTACTGTTTGTAGGACTAGCGTACATATAATTTAAACAAGAGATGGGGTTCAAGGTCCCAAACACAAACCGTTTCAGGATTTTTGTATAGGTACATGTAGCCCTAAATGCAGTGGCGCCGATTTCTGTATAACTTTCTGAAGGTCGATTCAGGTATATATGTGTTTCGCTGCCATATTTCGGTATATTCCAGCAAAACTCCAAGCAAAAATATGCAGATTATGGAAAGCCCTAGCAAACTTTGATGAGCTCGGGCACCTTCGGCCTTCAGGATCGATGCCAAGGCCTAAATATTTATTTTTCGTATTTTGCTCAAGGAAAGCAGTAGCGGATCTAGAAGGTAAAAACGGGGGCAACCAGAACTTAGACTATGATAGCTACTTTCAAAAATCTATATTATAGAATTGAAAGTGACTATCTTTGTGACTCTTAATCTCATGAACCGACCGACCGATCTCGATCATTTTTTTTTTATGTAGATGCAGTTTATGGCCTGGGAGTGTTTTTATCTATTCACTTTGATGTTAGAACTTAGGGGAGGGGAGATAAAAAATAATAAAACTTAATAACTCTTGAACCATCAGACCGATCTCGATCAAATTCTCAAGGTAGATGAGGTTCGAGACTGGGATGGATTGTATCACTTCTCTTTGATGAAACAACGTCGGGGAGGGGGTGGAGGGGGAGATATATATAAAAATCAATATAAGTGAAAATGAAAGTGACAAGGTATGTGAATAACTCTTGAACCACCCAAGACCCAATCGATCTCAATCAAATTTTCAACTTAAGTGAAATTTGGGACTAGAAAGTTTTTTTATATATATAACTTCACCTTGACGGTAGAACCTAGTAGAGGGAGAGGGGATGGGTATATATATATATATATATATATATATATATATATATATATATATATATATATATATATATATATATATATAATCTTGAACCATCTGACCGATCACGATCAAATTTTCAACTTAGATGAGATTTATACTTGAAAGTCTTTTAAATATATTTTTTCTTTGACGGTAGAACCCTGGGGCGGGGGAGGGAAAGGGAAGACATATATATGTATACAGTTAGGGATGCGCACGAGACAAGATTTGTAGCTGTCTCGTCTCGAAAATGTGCTGTAAAAGCGATGTCTCGACTCGAAATATGTATATTTCTCTATTGGAAGAGCCGTGTCTCGACTCGAATTTTGTCACGAAAATCCTGTCTCGACTCGTCTCGTGCGCATCCCTATATACAGTGAAACCTCTGAATAACAGCCACCAATGGGACGAGAATTTTTGTCCGTTACTGAGAGGTGTCCGTTACAGAGAGGTTATAGAAATTTAATTTTTCACAACGGTAATTGTATGCAGTAATATACAGTAAATACATTATGTATTAGCGTAAATGCGTAAAATTCAATATGAAAATTCTCTATGTGGTACGTATTTGAATTACTGGGAAGGATGTAGGAGAAATTCATTTCTGTTAAATAATATTATTGCTGGGGGATGTGTTAATATATTCGAATACTGGAAAAGATAATGCCTGTAATGTAATTTTCTTACGTACATGTCAACACCCTTTAAAAAAATCCATTAATTCACGTACCGCCTATCTTAAAAGTAAAAATAGAGCATGCAATATTGTTATTACATACTGAAAATATGAAGAACAAACTCACCAAATATGCTTTTTTTGGGAAAAAGTCTGCAATAATTGTTTGCAATCTAGGGACACTAGTTTCTGTTCGAAATTTGTTTGTAACTGTTTGATCAATTGAAGAGCTTGGGTGTTACCGCGATTAAAGGCATATTTCTTTAATTGTTCAACTGTTCGACACGCCAATTTGTACACAAAAATGTCACTTTTCCAAAAAGTAAGAGAGTAAACATTACTCGTTGAAAATGTTGTTGTAAAACAAGCAATGTTTGTTTTGTTATCTATGAAATTGTCAAGAAAGATGCAAGGCCCAGAAAAAAAGGACTAAATTTGTTAGGGAAAGGAAGATCTTTGTCATAGAATTCTTGGCCATACGACTGACCCTGCATGAGTATTATTTCTTATTGAAGGTGTACTAGGATTTCCGCTAGAAAGCAATTTATTGCGGACAGAAAAAAAAAAAAAAAAAGGATTTCGCAAGCTCAGCTTGTTCTGTTTGATGGTTCTCCAGGTCTAGACTCACGATAGCTACACTTGTGGGGAAAAGACTTTTCTTTCGACTGTAATATATGACAGAACCGAGAATAATTCCTGTCCATTATGAAGAGGTTATTGAAACGTTTGGAAAAAAGAAAGGACTGTCCGCGTCCGTATCTGAGAGTGTCCGTAAAAGGGAGGGTTTTGTTCCGTAAGAGAACATATATTTTTGCCGGGACAAAAAAATCTGTCCGTATTATAGAGGTGTCCGTTAAGGGAGGTTTCACTGTATATGTATATTAGTGACATACTAAAGAGTTCTACTAACGTATGTTTCCTGCAGTAGCCAGCCCTTTAGTATGACTCTAACCATACGTCAAAATGACTTTGCATAAGGCCCATGGTAACCAAGTGAGACAATGATCAAAAATAAGACCAAGACAATAAAAAATGTTTATTTTGTACTCTTTATTACAAAATAAATACAAATATTATTTAAAAAGTAGTTAATAAGGAACACAGATAGCATGATAAGTCATCAATTATAGTTTAGTTCATTTTTCTAGTTGCTGCCATAGCCTAGATTTTTGGATAATTCAAATACTGGTCATACTGTAATTTCTATGGATGACAACACTGAAAATTCTTCCGATTCTTATTTTCGGGTGTAGAATAACATTATCTATCACTGAGGTAAGTTACATTTCATTATCTCTTTTCACTTACGAAAAGCTAGCAAAAGAAAAATTGTTAGTTTTTGAAAAATATTTAGTAGTCTGCCCTTAAGGTCTTGTAAAGCCAGATTAAGTTGATGCTTGGTTTTGCCGGTGGCAAACAGCGCAGTGTCGTATGCATGTTGAAATAGTTTTACAGTTGCAGGAACCGGAGGAAAGTCGGTCAAAATAGAATGTTCAGTAAGGACAACAAAGCTAATCCTTGTGAAAGACCCGAGTAAAAAAAAAAAAAAAAAAAAAATGAGAAATGAGAAACTGGAGTTGATACACAGATAATCTAGTGTCACGTAAGAAATTTAAAAATGAATCGAAGATATGACAGAGATTTTTGAAAATATTTTTTTAATGCAAGCCAATAGCCACCTTATAGCGGGTTACACCCCAGGCACGTAGCCAATGGATGGGTCCGGGGGGTTGGACCCCTACTTTCGAAACCAGAAATGAAAAAAAAAAAAATTAAGGAAGGATGAAACAAAAAGAAACGAGAAAAAGAAGAATCAGTGTTAAAAATATAAAGCTACAGCAAGCGTTTGGCTACTCTTTCTTATGAGGAGCTTTGTGTGAAGGAAACAGGTGGGGAGATCAAGTTAAAAATGGATGTTATTGTAACGGAGCATTTCCAATTCCATCTAGCTCCATGCTAATCCTATAAAGTAGAAATGACGATCGATAAACCGTCAGGTCAGGTAGAACCTAAGAAATGCCCACAATCAGCAATAATATGAATCTGGCAACATTGATTCCAGTTACACTTGTTAAAGTAATTTTCAATTTCGCGGCAACACTAATCCATTTTATAGGATGTGTTTACTGCAAAAGAGATCTCGTTGCTATCTTTGACGGCATTAATCGAAGATATAAAAAGAAGAACGAAGAAGACAACAAGAACCGAGTTCCAATGATTTCGGAAGATTATATCTTTTTCAATATTTTTAAAAAATATTCTTTTAGTCCAGATTTCTTTATAGTTAGTTATTAAAATACTTACTAACATTTTATTGTCCTAACAAATCAATATATGTTGCTAGTAAAATAATTTAGATTGGTCGTGCTCCTGGTGTGATAACTGCAGTATTTCATGTCACTCTTCCTCCCCCCTCCCCCCATTATGAAATCCTTGTTAAAAGAACCAATATATGTTGCCAGTTAAATAGGCCCTAGTTTAGAATAATAGAGCACCTGGTGTGGTAATCGCAATATTTCGTCACGGACCCCCCCTATTACAAAATCCTGACTACGTGCCTGTACGTAACCCTCTTTCAAGGACGGGATATAAAGAGAAAAGAAGGATGTAACGAAAAGAGGAATGATCTTAAGGAAGTTAGTTTATTTTAACTTTATTTAAATAATAATATATCACTGTTGGGTTATTGTGATCTTTGCGATCATGATCAGAATTAAGGTGCTTGTGAACAAATCAAAACAGATAATGTGGTCACATCGAACAAACTGTAAAACAGAAATAATACTGATATAAAGAATTAAGTAAATAGTAAATTAAGTGCAGTGCAAAATAAATAATACTGATAATACGGATACAGACGCTGAAGAAAGAATATAGAATTAGAATAAGGGATAAAGTGAAGTCCAAACTCAAGATGAGAGAGGTGATTAGCAAAACGAATCTAATTATATTCTGCCTAGGGCTGCTCTAGGCTAATAAGGATATGTTGAGCCAGGGGCGGATCCAGGACCGACTTCTGGGGGGGGGCGGTGGGTTGTCATACTGCTACTTTTAAGGGCTCCAAACTTTGAGATGAGTTTTATTTATATATATAAAATAAAAAAGTTCCCTCTTCTGGGGGGGGGGCGATTGCCCCGATCGCCCCCCTGGATCCACCCCTGTGTTGAGCCCTGTTAGTCAAAATGAGATCACTGTGCATGAATTGAGGAGAAAATATGAGAAAGATGGACATGCAAACAATAAATCTTGAAGGAGAAGATGGTTCAAGTGAATTGTGGGAATCGTATAACAATACAGGGTAAAAAAATAGATGGAGTGGGGTTAAGTGATAGGGTGGTCGCGATGAGTGAAGACCAAGATAACGCATTGTTTGTAGGAGAAGAGGTTGATAAGTTGTGTAGCTATCAGTAATAAATTTTAGGCAGAAGGCTTTCAGATGATAGTAGAAAATGGTAGAAAAAATGAGGGAGTTCAGTGTATGGGCAGGTCTTGGGAAGGAAATTCGGAAAGCAATGCGAAATTTATGTCGTTCTAAAATGGCCAATTTGGAAAAGTACGAAATCCATTCGGAGAATTCACAAGTTAATACAAGCCAGAGAAAAATCTTGTATGTATTAAGAATAGTATGAGGTTTTTGACTCCAGCTGGCGCCTGTTAAACGTTTTAGTAAATTGAGTCTGTCGTAGGCTTTAGTTGTGATTTGTTTGAGGTGTTACTTCCAGGTTAGATGATGATCAAAGATAATGTCTAAGTACATGACAGGTTTTGTACCATAATAGGAATATCTTGTACACGCAGTGATAACAGAGAAGGTTTTACGTTTACGTAATGTATGAAAATTATTGTAAGACTATTCATGGCTTTGGATTAATTGTTTTAACAAAAGAGACACTGACCAAAGCTTAAAATTTTACTTTATTTTAAATTATAATTTGTAACTGTTTCGGATATCTAGCATATCCTTCTTCAGACACGATCGAAATTAATGAAAATACAGACATATATATAAATGTTGTTATAACAGAGTTTAAATTCTTTAACCGTCATCCTAATCAACTACTTTACCGTCTTTAACCGTCATACTAATCCGTTATGTAGTAATATCCGAAACAGTTACAAATTATAATTTAAAATAAAGTAAAATTTTAAGCTTTGGTCAGTGTCTCTTTTGTTAAGAAAATTATTGCTTATGTTTCAGCTGCATTGATCTTCAGACGCCATTTAGTACACCAATTAATGAAAGTGTTAATTGCTTCTTGTAAGAATATGTTCATGTGAGAAATAGTGTTTCCAAAGACGAGAAATGCCGTATCATCGGCATACCTTACGGTACACCACATAGAAGGAATATGTGATGCGACAGTTGGTCGTTGGTGGTGAAATAAGAAACTCTACATACGATGAAATGATATATGATGCGAATATATGGCAGAGGAAGTTTAAAATGAATGAGTTTATATAGAAGAGCCAAATGCCAAATTTTGTCGAAAGCTTTCTCCAGATCAAAGAGAAGGCAAGAGGGTCGAGCGGAATTAAAATAGTTGGTGATAAGAGTGGTGAGTCGTAACAATTGACTGTTGATGAAGAAAGCTAGGAGGAAGCTCTCTTGGTTTGTGGGAAGTAACTGTCGGCCAAGCAAATATGGGTGCAGTCGTTTCAAGAGGATCCTCTCGATGATTTTGCCAAATCTGCTAGTTAATTGTATTGGACAGTAAACTGATACAGCAGATTGTGACTTATTAGGTTTCTAAAACATTATAGTTTTGAATACTTTTCATTAGATAAGGAAATATCAGTACGGATGAATATATAGGCCTATAGGAGAGCGAAAAAGATATGAAGTACTATGAGTCCAGTTTTAATATGCCTTTACAGTTGGTAATGTTATCGAAACCAGGTGCTGTATTCCGTTTCCGCTGAAGGAAAAATATAATTACAGATACTGTAATTGGGCTGGTAAAAATTTGCTCTGGTAGTGTGTGATTGGTGTTTGGTTAAAGCGTGCGAGAATTTAGATTGACTCTTTCGACGGGATCGGTGGGCTCTAGTGTTTGAGGTGTAAAGATAGTCTGAAGAAATCTGCAAATGCATTGGCCTTATCCACGTCGGAGTGCAAGGGTGTATCTTGGAATAGTAACGGATAAGAGCGTTTGGTGTGTTTACCACAGAGAGCATTAAAATGTTTTCAGTAGAGCGTTGGATCAGAGATGTTGGAAAGACGATTGTAGATTTTCACCCATTGCCGAAGTTTATAAGCAGAGGTGTAATTGCGCACTGTTCGTTGTAGCTGACAATGAAGGCTGGGGAGCGCCAGGATTGCGTGTATGAAGATATTCGTAGTAGAATTGAAGGGAGCGATGAACTAAAGCTAGATAATGAGGAGGTAGTTTTGGGCGGTATATA
This sequence comes from Thermobia domestica, assembly GCF_964235325.1. NCBI lineage: Eukaryota > Metazoa > Arthropoda > Insecta > Zygentoma > Lepismatidae > Thermobia > Thermobia domestica. The sequence continues at coordinate 389,462,631 of NC_137454.1, read as the reverse complement.
TATATATATATATATATATATATATATATATATATATATATATATATATATAGCCCAATTCGTTAGAAATGTATGAGCTTTAACCGGGCCAATCAGCCTTATCGTATCGTGGATAGAGGCGAGGAAAAGATGAAGAATGCCGAATAACAATCAAGACCAGAGTGATAAGTGATTTTGATAAATGAGTGGTCACTACCTAGGAAGTCAAGAACTGTTACTGTGTAATTATTGAGAATGCTAGTAGAAACTAGTGCTATGTCTGGGGCAGTATTTGAGATGGGGCAAGTTGGAGAAGGTAGATCAATGTGCGTACCTGTCGTATACATTGTAATGAAATTACTAAAGGCTGTTTGCTCGAGAGCCGAGCGGCTGTGGATATTAATATCAGTAAGAATCATATAATGATTGTATGTATCAAAGATACTGTATGTGAAAAGAACTTGTGAGGTATTGGAAACCCTGGTCTGACGTAAATTGTTGTAAGAATAATGGTAATATTTTTGAACTAGAGCGTGGTGATGGTATGTTTCGGGACAGTTGTGATGTCTAAAAGACAGAGTATTGCAGAGACCAATTGCAGCGCCACCATTGGCTCGGAGGAATGGAGGATAGTTATTGTCTCCTAATAATATGTAGCGAGGAATGCTGGATGCTGTAAACGTTTTTATAAATGTTTCGTTGAGAAAAAGGCGGAAACGTGTTCTTCAACAAGTAGTGTTTCAAATACTGCCTTTTTCTCAGGAGGAACTTATATTCAGAAAAAAAAACAATATCCATGATGGCGTACTTTAAACTGAAGTTTCGAGTCTGTTGTGTGAAAATACGTAATTGTTGGAATAGGTACCCTGAATAGAGACTCGGCAGCTTGAATGATGTAATGAAGAATGTGCTGTTGCTGAAATGGATGAGTGTTTTGGAGAGAGGGCGAGAAACTGAAGCAATTTGCTGACAGTGACAGGTTCGTCTACAGTTTGGTTGGTAGAAGTTGTGGGGGTTTCTGCAATGCCTAATGGAACAACGAGCTCAGACTGTGCTTCTTTGGTCAATGGCTTTCCCTTCTACTTGTGACTGTAAGCAGGGCGTTGGTTAGTACAAGTGGGATACTTAGGGGGTTGATACATGTTCATGTATATGCAGGTGGAATGAGGCCCGCAGCAATAGCTAGAAACATATGGATTTTTGCATTCGAAGGTATGGTGAGTGTCGTACATTTGACACTTTTCTTACGAGAGTGGTAATGCAGCAGATGATCGAGATGGCTCCACAGGATGCTTAGGTTTATAGATATAGGTCCCCCGAGTTAGTAGATTGTTGATAGTGTATTGCGAAGGTGTTAATATGCGTACCATCTAGGTAACATCAGAATCGTTGTAAATACGCATAACTTTGCTCATCGTGTCTCCCTCTTTCTGCTCTCGTGATGGATGCCAGTTTACCAAATATCTCGAATGATGCTTTGTTACGGATTGTTGTTCAAAATTGCAATCCACTTACTTTAAAATTATTCCATTTCGGGATTTAAGGACTTCAGAAAGTTGAATGTTGAGCAGATGAAGATACTTGCGAAGTTGAGTCCTAGAACGTTTAGATGCATTTGATGTTGTGGAGACGTTTGAGCGCTAAGTGGTACGTCATTGACGTTGGTTGTAATCCCTCTGCTTTTCCACCTTCGTGCAAATAGCAGCTGGAGCTAAGAGCACTGGTGGTAAGCCTCCATTTCTAAACTGAAAAAGGTCCAGGTTGCAAATCAGGGTCCGTCATGAAATCCGCTGACAGGGCACAAGGCTTAACAAGCCATTGGTAAAGATGAGATGTTGTTGATGATTTTTAGTGTAGCGTCCCTTTCAGCAGCAAGACTATATGAGACATGGACCTACTGATTAACGTGGAATCCGAACCACATGAGCTCCCACCGGGAATCGAACCCGGGACTTCCACGCCAAGATAAGGTGAACAAATGATGGTAAGGAACCCGTTTGGATAGTCGTCAAGGTGGGGTGATTTCTCCTTTCAATCCCGTAGCTCTGTAAGCCCTTGGCTTGATCAGTCTGATGAATAGTGCCCTGTGGAACGATGCAGAGAACTTGTAATGATTTTACAGTAGTAACACTACATTTGTAAACCTAAAATACAGCTGTATTACTTTGTATAAAATGTTGTCGCCTGGAGAAATATGTTTCTTATGAATATATCTTTTCATACAAAGTACTAAATTTTACCTGTAAATCTTCCAAAATGTGGTGCGCCAAAACTACACCAGCACCATTTTGGGTACGTAAAACAAAAACATTGAAAGAGACATACATGCCACTCCAATAGAGGCACTTTTCAATCTTATAAACATGTACTTTTTAAGCAATTAAAGTCTTGAAGTCATATTATGTGGCGATTTCTATCTAGGGAACGCGAAATTTGCATTTTAGTTTGCGATAATCGTAATAATAGCTATAATTACTCTCTATATTTTTTTCGAATGCCTTTCAGTCTGTAAGTTTTGCAAAAGAAGAAGAAAGATACAGAATGAAATCCTTTCTATAGTTACACCAGTCACCTAAGGCTACTGGAGTAAGGCTAATTTGATAAGCGTTTTAATGAAGTAAGATAATATTTTATGGCTCTTCTAGTTATGTTTAACTTCATTATTATGTGAATGCAGTGCATTAAGTCATGATTCGTAACAATACAACTCTACGAAAGCTGTTCCACATTTAAGGCATAGGAACACCGCATGTTGCTAGCATCTTCATTTACACTCATGCCTACTAGCTCTGACGCGCTTGCTCTCTTGGGAAATTTCCCTAATTTAAGGAAATTTCATAGGTAAATCTAGCAAACGGGAAAAAGGGAATTTTTCGATAAAACCCGAAAAGTCCAGGGAAGTTCTCGCGTTGACTGATTGACCAATGTAAATGCTTAAATTTATGTTTGTTCTTCAGGTAAGAACAATATAGTAGCAAGATATATATATATATATATATATATATATATATATATATATATATATATATATATATATGTGTGTGTGTGTGTGTGTGTGTGTGTTATAAGTAGCATAATTCGGACCATTAGCTTTGAGTTTTTTTTCTTTTTTTGTTAAAACGACGAAGGAAAAAATTAATATACGCACGCCTTGCTCGACGTTTGTCACAACAACATCTACTTTTGCTGCGATTGGTCACCCGCTACGAGGAGCAGTTTGGACATCGACATATCCAGAATGAAATCGACTGAACCAATGTTTTGAGGTTTATATATATATATATATATATATATATATATATATATATATATATATATATATATAACGAATCTTGCCTACAATCAGCATACCAGCTTATGGCGTATGCTGATGATGTACATTTAATAGCGATGATATGAAAACAATAGAAAGAAAGGCAGAAGTGTAGGGAAATGGGTTTAGAAGTAATTGCAGAGAAAACTAAATACATGGAAGTTCGTCGGGATTGTAATACAGCATATTATGGATGCGTTAAAATATCAAATAGTACTTTCGATAAAGTAGATACTTTCAAACATGTAGGGCCTTATGCTGAGTCGTTTTGAAGTGTGACAATGCTAAATAGTTCGACTAACATATGTTTCCTGCAGTAGTCAGGCCTTTAGTATGACACTGATCATATGTCAAAACGACTCTGCATAATGGGGCGTTTACACTTAGTCGATTTGCGTTCGATTCAGTTGAATTGACGTCACTTTCAACTTAATCGACCGTGTAAACGGAAATTCTACTTAATCGCTTGTTGATCGAAAGCGACTAATCGACTGGCAACTGAATTAAAAGACGTTCTATTTTCTGTGGTTGAAATAATTGAACACATCCATCGATCTGATTCGGCCAAGTTGCTTCGATTTAGTGGCAAATGCAGCGAGTCGATTTAGTCGTGCGACTAAATCGACCAAGTGTAAACGCCCCATAAGGCAGATATGATCAATGTTAACAGATCAGAACTATATTCACGAAGAAATTAAATGTCGACTAAAAGCAGGGAATTCGTGTTATTATTCAGTTCAAAATCTCTTGTCGTCGCGAATCTTATCGAGCAATTTGAAGCTTAAAATTTATAAAATGATTATCATGCCTTTTGTTCTGTGTGGTTGCGAAACATGGTTGCTTACTATGAGGGAAGAACGCAGACTGAAAGTATTTGAGAACAAGATCCTGAGACGAATATTCGGACCCAAAAGGGACGGAAATGGGAAATGGCGGAAACTTCATAACGAGGAACTACAAAATTTATATCATTTACCAAACATTGTTGGAGTCATCAAGTCTAGGAGGCTCAGGTGGGCAGGTCATGAGCCAGGATGAAAGGAAGTATGAACGCTTTCAAAGTCTTAACTGGAAGACCAACCAGAAAACGAGCATTGATAAGACCTGGGCGCAGATGGGAGGACAATATTAAGATGGATCTCGCAGAAGTAGGAATACAAAGTAGAAATTGGATCCAGTTGGCTAAGGATAGAAGTCGGTGGAGAGCTTTTATAAACACGGCATTCACTCTCCGGGTACATAGGCCGTAGAATAGTTAGTTCCTTATTTGATTAGTTCCTGGAGAACTTAAAAAACTAGAGACAAAAAGCAAATAAATGAAACAAATGTGGTTGGTACTTCCTGTAAGATAGCTAAATTAATCTTATCACATAAGTTGTCATATAAATTGCTCACTCAACAACCTAGGGAAAATTTGACAAGAGAAGGGAAACTTTTGAGTCAGTAGAGGGAAATTTTCTTCTGAAAACCTACGAACACTGCTATTAACTCGCTGCCGCGCGAGCCCGTCTGGTTCCCTTTGCCTTTGCTTGAGTTAGACAAATTTTTTCCCCTATTAGTGGCCATCTATGACACGTTGGTTTCTGTCTTCAACACTATCATTTTTGTGTTATATGCTCATATACTGTATTTACGCTCATAACGATTCAGCCCTCCTAAAGTGAATCTGCCCACAGGAATGCAACTCCTCCGATAACAAGTAATACTTATAAATTACTAGGAGTACATTCTAAAATGAAAGAACGACATAATTCATGAATCCATATATCATTCCGTAAACTAGAATAGCACAAAAAATTTTCACAATTTTTATTGTTATCATTTTGTTTTTATTCTATAGACCTTTTTTCTTTCATAAATATTAATAATTGAATCTAGAGCTGCTCAATTGTTTCATAAGTTTGGAGCATTATGTGGTGGTGGTTTATAGAAAAAGAAGATGATACAATTGAGAGATAGAGGAAGTGCTAAGTGTTTGAGTTAAATTTTAATATATTAACAATCATAATTAATAGTACGAGCTATTCACAAGTATCTATTTATATTATATTTCAAAGAAATAAAGTAGAAATAAATAATCCAAGATGCCGCGAATAATGATAAAAGGAGGTGTTTGGCGAAACACCGAGGTAAGTGTATTTGGTTTCAAAATATTGTTAACCGTGTTTCTGTAATGAGTGAGCAATTTATTATTGTTTTCATGCATGTCAACTTGAGGCATATCACTCGAAATAACTGTTGAAAACTTATAATTCTTTCACTAATTTCCATTTTATTGTCCTTCAAAAGGTTTCCACTAGGCGGCATGACTATACTCCACTTAGCGTAGATGAAGTTCAGCTTGGCCACCAAAAGTAATTGTTGAAAAATATAATTGTTTTAGGATGTGTGTATAAATACAGCGTCTAGGTCAAATGTCATAAAAAGTACAGTTCAAACAAGCACAAGCCAACCTGTGCTAGGTGACCACTAAAAAGCACAAATGCTATCTGAGTCAGAGCAACGCGAAGCTGTTGGGCTTGTATGATAGTGCGGAGGGTTGGCTATGGACTTTTGATATTTCGGGTAGAAGAACGATGAATTTCAAAGAAAAACTTATTGAAGCTTAACTCAAACCGTATTACTACACTTTTGCGTGTAATTGTAGTCATGAATTACAATTCTTACAGTTAAACCAGCAACGTACGATACGAAAGCAGAAAGTGCCATAATTTTTTAACGAGATAATTGTTTTCCCATATGGCATACGTAACACTATTTTCATCAGGATCAATAATTAAAGACTCCACACTTATTGCTCCAGGATATTGACCACATTCTTGAAGAAGACAGCTGTCATTTTCTACGGATCATACTACTAAAGAAAACAGGTCACTCATGACAGCTTCAATACAGGCTGCACCTTTGATTTGTTGCAACGCAGTAGCAGCTAACTTAAAATTTGCAAAATACACACACTTATTTCCCTCGCAGGTTGCAGACTGACAGCTGATCGAATACTATAAAATTTCGAGTGACCCATTCTTATGCTAGGATCGTTGTTTAAAAAGTCCGTAAATTTCTTTGATGGAACGTGCAAGAAACGTTTCGATTTTTTAATTTTTTGTCCATTTTCGATTACTGTAATGATATCGCACTTAATTGAAACTTTGTCTGGAGCATTCCAAATCATCACTAAGGTAATAGTTCAGGCTTTTTACAGATCATCTGAATTTATTGGATGGCCGTTTCAAGTAAACTTAAAATTTGTGTGTTTCTTAATCGTAATTTCCATCTCAGATTACTTCGGTTGAAGAAAACGGAGGAGTAGGGGAGGCTCATTTTACTATTTCAGAGAGCGTTTTTGATCAAAATAATAAAAAGAAGTCAGAAAAAACTTTTATTCTTTATTTAATGAATGTGAAACAAACTTCATCAAATCGTCGCACTGCTATTGTTTCCAGTGTTGTCAACTGTAACATCAAAGTTAACGAATTTTCGCTAATTTCAAAAAGCTGTAGTTAATTCATGAAGCATTGGTCGAGAATGACATTTAGTATGTCTTTTATTCATGTAAAGTTGAACCATCTGACAAAATTTCAGAATTTTAAAATATGGTGTTTTCGAGAAAATGGCGCCCCAAAATGGCAATTTTTGAAAATTTTACAATTTCTAGAACTTTTTGCGACGAAACGGTTGCACACAGAAGCGTTACAATTTTTTTTCTGACAGCGGGTAACTAGGTCTTACCAAACGTGAAAACAGAATTTTAAAATTCTAACCGGAAGTGCTCGAAAAAGATTCGCAAACTTCGACTTTTCAGATAAACTGACGTTTATTTGTTAAGTTATATACAAAAAGATACGCATGCGCAAACCAAACTATAATAAAATATAGTTTATTTATATCCCTATCTACATACCACAACAAGAATTATAACTCTACCTGTCTCCATAGCTGAATGGTGGGGCTCCGAAGTTGACCATTTTCCATGTCTTCGACAATTCGTAAATTGGCCTCCTCTTTGATGGCCCATTACTTGGCGGGATTTTTTTTTCGACAAAACAAATATATATATATATATATATATATATATATAAATGGGTCTCTTAAAAACATGCCTAGTTGCTATAAAAAAAAAAAAAAAGTTTCAACAATATCTGAGATGGTAATGGTACATGCTCTGCCTGAATTGAAATGGAAGGCACCATGGAAAAACTTTAACACTTAAGGAAATTATAAATGAATAGATATATTACAAGAATTGTTTAATGAGTATAATAATAAATTACATAGAACAATTGGTATAAAGCCTGTAGAAGTTAATAAGAAAAGTTAATTCATTTTAAGTTTGTTCTGGCAATGCCTTAGGAGCATTCTCAAATGGTTTAGTTTTGTAAGTTAAGTTTTTGTTTATCTTTCTCTTATGTGAATTTCTTTCTTAGCTTATGATCATTTTTTAAATACTTTTCTATAGCTCACCGAAACACAATGTGAATTTTACTTACAACAAAAGAATTTGAGGAACAGTTATACGAGTAAATATGAAAAACCTTTTTCCCTGTCGAATTGTATCAGTTGTCCGCGAGTCTGGAACCAGTCTAGTTTGTTTGCGTGCAATAAATTAATGGTACCATTTAGATGCGTGCGCGTTTGTTCAGCAATCATGAGCTCACATTTTGAATAGAAGGGAAGCGAGAGGGGGAAATTGATAATGAAATAGTCAAACGTGAACAAAAAAAAAAAAAAAAAAAAAAAGTTTGTATACCGGATAAGGAACTATTTGTTTTAAATTTGTTTTTCGAATGAAATAGAATCTTCTACTTTCTTTATTTACACTTCTTGTATTTTTTTTATTATACATATACGAAGGTCGTCTGGAAAATCAGCACAAAACTTTATTGCAAAGCCACAGGACCTTACTCTGCTTTTCTATGTAATCACAATAGTTGTCAAGGTATTTTTATAACGTGGGACCAGTTTTTCAATGCCGACGTTATTCTGCCAAAGATTTGAGCGAGCCTGTGACTGCTTGCTTGAATTCCTCATCGTTTGCGAACTGTTTTCCACCCAAAAACTCCTTAGGTCTTTGGGAATAAGTGAAAATCACTTGGTTTTCCTGAATTTTTTCTTCGACTTTTTCCTTCAGTTCTTCTGTAAGAAGTGATGGCCTCCCACCCCAATCTTCATCATACACATTTGTCCTTCCTTGACAGGGTGTCTATCAGTCACGAATGTCACGAAATCAGAAAACGGTCATGAAAGTCACGAAAAAGTCACGAAATTTAGCTTTTGGGTCATGATTTTTTTTTTAAACTGTACAAATGTAAGTACAGATTGGAAATTTTCCTTCTCTAAAACGTATGTCTCTGGTCGGCTTTAGACGCTACCAAATCGCAAACAAAGTACGTTTCTATCGCATGGATGAAAATTCGGCCTAATTCGCACCCAAATTTGCTCTTGAAAATGTTAGGATATTTTATGATTTGGTGAAGAAAAAATCACGAAATTTCATTTTGGAATTTTAGTAGACACCCTGCTTGATTAAACATAATGCACTGTTTCCTCACTGACGACTCGTTCATCGCATTATCGTCATAAACAGTCTTTATTTGCCTATAAATTTCAATAGGCTTAACTTTTTGCACGTTCAAGAAACGAATGACAACCCGTACTTCACATTTGGCGAGATTTTCGGTTGACACCGCCATTTTGAATCGATGCAAAAACAAGTAGCGTAACCGCACAGCATTGAGACTGGGCTCACACTCAGGTTGAAGGAAGGAACTAACTGCCGTGCACGGCGTCGCGCACGATCCGCAATCGTCCTTTACTCTCTGTACGTCCCTTGTATTATGCTAATCAAGCTTCAAAGATATTACTCTGAATAAGTGAAGAAGATATGTGTAAAGCCAAAATCTTAACCTTTAGAATGCTACGCATATTTCGGTGTTCATTCATTAATACATGAATATATGTATGTCTTTCTATTATTCCTAATAAGTTGTTCTATGTATAAATTTGGGTCTGAGGGACCGGCAATCTGCACATGCTCAATAAGTGTGTCCAGATTTAACTGTACTAAAAGGAGAAAACCTTATTCTAAAGTCATGAGTGCTAGAAGCCAGTTGGTAGGCTCTGGCCCCCGCGAGGAGTGTTGCACATTCTTTCTATATCCCTTTTCCATCATCGAGACTGTATAAGATGGGACCTACTGCAATACCCAGACGGCTAATTTGGTTTGTATCCTGGGAATAGGGGGCTGCTGTGGCTCCGCGGTAGAACGTTCACCTCTGGTGCATGGGTCCTTGGTTCGATCCCAGCCCGCGCCAAGTGAACTTTGTGGTGGACAAACACCGTATACGTAGGTTTTCTCGGGGTTCACCCGTTTCCTCCCACTCTTCATTCCACCATTTCATTCATTTCTCATCATCACAGCTCCTTTAGTCTAGCCGGCGTAACTGTAGGACGTAAAACTTAAAGATTTCATTTTTTGTATCCTGGGAAAGCACTTCCACCGGGAATCGAAACCATGCTCATTGACTCGTATAGAATGACTTGTGCAGGATTGAGTCTTCTGTATTCATAAATGTTTTAAATTGCATAACACTAACAAGTGATACTATAATTTCCGAATGTCATCTTTGTTTTCTTTTTGTGTATATAGGATGAAATTCTGAAGGCGGCTGTAATGAAATATGGGAAAAACCAGTGGTCCCGTATTGCATCTTTGTTGCACCGTAAATCAGCCAAACAGTGCAAAGCCAGATGGTATGAATGGCTCGATCCAAGCATTAAGAAGACAGAGTGGAGTCGTGAGGAGGATGAAAAACTGCTTCACCTGGCTAAGTTGATGCCTACCCAATGGAGAACAATAGCACCGATCATTGGTCGTACTGCGGCACAGTGCTTGGAGAGATATGAGTACCTTCTGTAAGTATGACAGCTTTGCCTTGTGGGGCAAACGCAAAACATGCTTTAAAATAATGTGCACATTTTATGAAGTATTTAACGCGCAAAACACAAAATCGAATTGTCTATGTTATTCCGGAAAAGATTGTATTGTTGGTCAAGATTATGATATTACATTGGTGAAGATAATGGGATGTTATTTATTGTTTCAGTACAAACAATTACCTTCTTCAGTTTGAGATAAAATGACAAATTGAACGATGATGTTAAATTGAATATGCCACTTTGAAAACTGCAAAACTGGAAGAAAAAAAAAGTAATACTTTCAACATACTTGAGAAGAAAATTCTGAGTAAAGAAAGACATTTTTCATTTATAGTTTACATTTTTGTGGTAATTAAATTGCACTTTAAATTTTTGTTCCAATTTTTAGTTACCTGAATATTGCTATGAAAATATAATAGTGTATAATTTCTTTTAATTACTTAGTAATTTCTACTAAGATGAAAAATAAAATCCAATTAATTGTAGATTAACATCAATGTTTGTTAAGAGACCCCATCACGGCGAAATTAAACTACCGCTAATTTTACAGTGATTATATGATATCTTCAACTAGATAAAATATAATCGAAATGTGGAACAAGAGCTCAGTAGACAATATTGTTCGATATAAGATATCGTTATTACGACTCACCTATCTGCTTTCGATTTCCAGCCATTTAGAAAATCGGCATTTATTTTCGCGTTTATAAATGGCTGCAAACGGAAAGCTAATAGGTGACTCGTGATAACGGTACCTTATGCAAAATATTATTATCTAGGGCGGTCTTGTTCCACATTTCGATTATCTTTTGTCTAAATTAACGGTAGTTTAATGTCGCAGTGATTAGGTCTCTTAAACAGCTCCACTAACTACAGAAGTTGTTTTAATTATAAACCAAATAACATTGACGTCGCAGTTACTACCGGTTACAAATAATTCGGAGTACTAGTCAGGGTTGCCAACCGTCCCAATTCTGTCGGGACTGTACCGATTTCTGACTTACTTGTCTCACGTCCCGACCGGACACTCGTCGGGACGCATGTTGTCCCGATTTATCGATTTTCAAAGTTAATATTTTACTCGGCCTTTTTTTCAACAAGGAAATAGCTTATTCTTTTACAGGCAGTTTTATGTATAGAATTAATTTAACAAATTTGTGTTTAAATTTGACTCATAAAAAATAGCAGCTCGTCTTTAATTTAGTTATTCCCTAATTGTTTTGAGTTGTAAATCCAGCCGATTATGATGATAGTATATTCCATTCAGTGCTAGAAATATTGTTTTTGCAACCTCTATGTTAAAGCGACTGCTATCGCAAAGGCAGTAATACTAGCGCTTACTTCAGCTGGTGTCCGTCATGCTAACTAACCAGGTGCTGGTCGTCTGCCAGATCTGCCACCGGTGTCGGCGTCTTCTGCTTCACTTTTGGGTTGGCGCGCAATTGCTTTGTTTACACTAACCTGTGCTGTGCAGTATTATTCTGTTCTTCGACGTTAAGTTATAAAGTTATTCTTTTCATACAATGGTGGATCATAATGAAGACAACATCAATAATAAATCATCCACATCTACGTTAAACTCAACGAAATATCGGGGGGGGGGGGGCTCCAACACCAATTGTCCCGTCCCGATTTTTTCTTAAGAAAAGTTGGCAACCGTACTACTAGTATGTTTTTCAATCAGAATCCACCGTGAATAGAGTCCCGAGCGTAAACCTGGCAGTGCTTCTGATACTCAATTCCGTCTCAATAATCAAGAGCATTAGCTGATAACACACGACTCATAAAAGGTAATTAATACTGATCTTGTACTGTTGAATATTTAAACATTACAATAGAAACTAAACAAGAGGAAATAATGGAACGAAATTTCACAAACCAATGGCCAATATTGCGATCATGAGCCATTCCTAACTTAAATGCCACCATTAATGTTTTTTTGCGGCTTGCTGTGCACAATGTCTCAATTTGAAGTAAGGGGAAATCACTAGCACTTGTGTGTTTTCCATGGTGCACTTTCATTTGACAATGCAGTACCTCTTGACTGTTTTGTACAGAGTTTGTGTTGTTCGACGCGTAATCCTTAGTCTATTCGTGTGTTCACGTGCTGAGGCAAGTTTCCGACCAGATTTTAAAAAAATAGGACATTTCATTTGTACCAACCTAGTACTTAACTGATTGTCTAAACGTTTCAAATAATTACGTTATCATTAGAAATATAATAATAATGTAACAAAAGTTACAATTGGAGATGTGAAAAATAAGAATCCGGTAACAGTAATAAAAATGGTGCAGACGACATTCCCAGAGAGGAAGGTAATATTTTAATTAAAGTAATAAACACGGAGGCACAAGGTAAGCTACTTTCCGTATAAATATGTGCCCTATAACTTCTATAAGTAGATAGAGTATCATCAGTGTACTGGGTGATTAGCAATTCAGTGTCATTAATTAACTGTCAGTTTGGAGATTGTCTATTGCGTGTTCGCTATTTGTGATCTTACATAGAAATAAATAGCATTTTTTTTTTTTTTTATTTGGAATAAAATCAGAGAAGAACAAAATATTACTATCAAATTTTAAACTCATTCATGTTTAGTGTATGAAATGGACAAATAAAAACTATTTCACACATGTCTTTTAGTAACTAATTCTGTCAATCTTGTTCTTAGGGATCAGGCACAAAAGAAGGAAGAGGGTGAGGATACGGCAGATGATCCTCGGAAGCTGAAACCAGGTGAAATTGACCCAAATCCTGAAACCAAACCAGCGAGACCTGATCCAAAGGATATGGACGAAGATGGTAAATACACTAGACTTCACTATACACAGTATGTCCAAAAAATAACGAAACTTTTTATATTAAACAAAACGAATTAGGTATTTTATCAACTGTATTTCCTTTTATTCAAAATACATCCCTTCCGCATCAGCACAGTGCTGGGTACGTTCAACCTTTTCTTAATGTATTTTTTTCGGAATCGCCTAAAAAAAAAAAAAAAAAAAAGCCCTCGTCACAGCACACTGAAGGTGTGTAACATTGTCACAAAATGTTCCTTTCATGGCCAATTTTAATTTTGGGAGTAGGAAATAGTCTCACAGCGTTAAATCAGGCGAATACGGAGGATGTGCAAGCACATAGATTTGTTTTTTGGCCAAACAGTCACGAACAGCGACGGTTCTGTGACATGGTGTATTGTCAAGCGATAAAGATCAACTGCCTGGCGCTCGATACTCGGGCCTTACGAGAACGATTCGCTTCCACAAACGCTCCATACCACTAAGATAATATTCACTATTTACAGGTTAATCCTGTGAAACGAATTCCCGAAGTATAATACCTTTGAAATCGTAAAGATAAATTAACATTGTCTTCGTACGTGACTTTTGAATACACATTTTTTCGCTTTCGGAGAATCTGGAGACTTTTACTTAACACTTTGGCGTTTTGTTTGCGGGTTATTCTTGAAGCACTAAGTCTCATCAGCAGTTACAATCGATTCCAGGAATGTCCTGCTCCGTCTGCTGTTTTAATCAGGTCCCTGCAATGTTCAACGCGAGTAAGGTTTTGGTCGTCAGTTAAGATGTACGGAACAAATCGAGCACAGATTTCCGCTTCTTTAAATCCTTTGTCAATATTTCGTGAATCATGTCTTTCGTCGTATTTAATTCCCCCGCCATCTATCTCACAGTCGAATTCGCATAGTGGGCGATCATTTCACGCACTTGCTCCACCAACTCATCTCGATTTTTCTTTTTTGGTCTGTCTTTGGGTCGTCTTCCAAGAACTTTTGACCGTCCCTGAATCGCGTTTACTACTTGAACACACGTGTACGAGATAAGCACTCATCACCATATACTTGTTTCATCATTTCCAATGTTTGTGTAAATGTTTTACCTAGCTTGAAACGAATGGCTCTTTGCTCCATCGTGTTTTTTTGTGAAGAGGTAACACCAGAAACACTCACATTTCTTGCTATAACTTAACACTCCGTTAATCGGTTCTCATGATTGAGGTCTCGTTTTGTTGAGCAGATATCCACCTTTCCGGTGATATGTTGCTTCAATAGATGGAATTAGTGGTTATCTATCTATCTATCTATATATATATATATATATATATATATATATATATATATATATATATATATATATATATAAGTTCCGTTAATTTTCCGACAAACTTTCAATCAGGAAATATCTGTTGTCAAATAAAAGTAACTTCAATAGTCATTCAATAAGAAGGTATATATATATATATATATATATATATACCGGTTTTGCCGGTCAAGAGTTTCCGGACAAGCACTTTGATTTTGATTTTACATTTCGATGAACTAATCAATGAATTTTCGATAGGGAAAACTACCAATTCGAAATATTATTTTTGTATAAGTCTCTATAATGTCTCAGAAGTTTAATAGATGTGTCTCGTTTTGTAACTGATACTTTCAAAACGAAGGAGAGAAAGAATTAGTGTCTTCAATTTTTAAGAATAAAAATAACGCGATCAGGATCATTAGATAACTGCCTGATCGAAGTATGTTAATGTTAGCAATTAATTCGTTTTAGTAGTGGCTTCTAGAAGGTAATTGTGGCAGATGTGCCTTATTAGACAAGATAATATCAGAAGTTTACATTAGTACTGATCAATATTATAAGATATAGTGCGATGAAGTGTTTGTGTAAATTTTTTGAGTTTTCTAAGTGTTTGTTGCTGTGATGGGTTGGAAAACATGGGCGGAGATAAGATCTTAACGTGTAGAGACACCCTCTGGCGTCATTACGCTTCATAACGCAGACTTTTCTATTCACCAAGTAGCTTCCAAACTAAAACAGACTCCATCTAACACTGGTGATTTCATCAAAAGTTTTCAGCGAACAGGAAAGAACATGGACAAAAATAGGACTGGAAGGCCTCGTATTACGTCACGTACGGCAGATCGTACTATTGTAGTGTGTAGCCAAAAAAAAAAAAAAAAAAAAAAAAAAAAAAGTTTACATGGTGGTCCGGAAGTGGGCGTACCCTCCCCAGCCCCTTTAGTTTCAACAGTATAGTGCTAGTTATGGTATGGTAGAATGTCTGTGCACAGTTACCTTGAAGTCTTAAGAGTCATAAACATCGGTATGATCACCGTCCATGTCGTAACACAGCTGAATTCTGCGCCAAGTTCTCGCAGATGTTTTGCGGAGATACTCAGGAGTAGAGATGCAAAAAAACCGGCTTTTTTGAATCGATGGTTTTTTTCACATAAAAAGCCGGCTTTTTTGGGAAAAAAACGAGAATTTTGGAAATTTTGGCTTTTTTCATTTTCATGATTTTTCTATCTAAATAGCTTTCTTATAGTATATTCTATACTTAGATAAGAATTCCATGACCTAAATGCCATATTTCGCTCTAAAATTCACCATCAAGATGGATGGAGCACATGTTTTACGAATTAAAGCTAACATGAAGAATGTAGTATTTGAGGGCAATTTTAGAGGCTATTTAACTTTATTTTAACTTTTGAGTTATCGATATTTTTTCTTCTCGATATCATTTCAGTTTGTCGTCTGTTTCATTTCTAAGAGCTTAGTACTCTAGCTTCTAACGCAGAAGTTAAACTTACGTTTTTCTATATATATGTCAAAGCGTACGTTTTTCAATATATTCGTCTAACCGTACTTCCACATTTCTGTTATACTGTAGCTGTGCAACGATTTAGCAATAATTTTCCGGATACAACCTTGAATACTAATTTATACAAATAATCAGTAGCGGATTTAGAAACGTACTTTAGGACGGGTTTCTCTGATTGTTTCATTTTCTAAAATCTCCTAATTTTATTTGGGAGGAGCTTGAAGTTTATGAGTACAGGCATAACTAATATTGTATTTAGTTTCGTTTATATATTTAGCGATAATCTTCCGGATACAACCTTGAAGGTCATTTTATACTGAGAATCAGTGGCGGATTTAGAAAAGTATTTTGGGAGGGTTTTTTTCTTACTAATGTTTAGTTTTTCTAAACATTCGTAATTTTTATTTGACGGCAGCTTAGAGTTAATGAGTAAAGGCTTAACTAATAGATATTTCGTTTGTTTTAGACATTCCGTAATTTTGGGGAACAGGCTTCAGTCCGAAAGACCGCCCCCCTAACCCTCGCAAAACAGTCACTGCTGGTAATTAGTAATAATAACGATTTAAAAACAATAAGAAATGAAGTCAGCCAACTCACAGTACACGCACTATTTCTACTTCATAGATGGAATGAAGAAAAGTTTTGTCAGAATGGTCGAATGCTTAGTTGAATTCCGGACTTCTCGATAGAAGCGCAAAAGCTCCAGTCAATCATGTTTGTTGTGCAGTTGTATTTATCTTAACTTAAATATATTCTGTTGTGTGTGTTGGTGGGGTGGGGAGAGTTCCATAATGATATGAAGGGTGTGAGCCAAGAACATGGTAACTAACAAATTTTCAATTGCTGAGTTACGCAGCATCAGATAGGCAGCAACGCATACCGCTTCGTTTAATCCCTCATGTATAGACTTATGTGAAAAATCAGCTTTCCGACTTTCAAAATGGATTGTGCAGCAGAAAATTTCTAATTTCTTAAAATAGTAAAATTAAAGGTTACCATGTTCTTATCTCACACCCTTCATGTTCAATCCCTCTTGTTAAAAATACAGAAAACTTGAGGACTGAATAAACCGTGATGGTGCTTATATAAAACTGTAGAATTTCAAGAATATACAAAACCAAAAGCTCTAGGTGTGCAGCCTTTAAGTGTATCATATAAATCTAAGTATTTTTCTTATGTTTTATTTTAATTTTATTTTGTTCCAAAAAGAGGGTATGGAATATTTTGAAGTAAAAATACTACATAGAATTTTGCTACTTATTTGAGTATTTTTTTAAAAGAAGTATTTACTTTTAGGGTTGGCTGGTTTACACCAGCTAATTTTTTTCTTTTTTTAAAATAAACAACTGATTTAAACCGAAAAAAAATAAAAGGTACGAAAAATGCGAATCGTGTGAACTTCATGGTGACGTTTCCATACATCAAACCATCTGCATTAGTTTTATTTCCTTTTCACCTTTTAATCAAGGTGTCCCATGTTCAATTCTCGGTCGAACCACAACCCTTTTTTCATGCGTAAACAAAGTAGCGGTTCGAATGTCACTTTAAGCGAAGGTCTTCTCCTTGATAACCTCGGTATTACGTAAGGATGTTAAGCCTGAACACGAAACGAAACTAAATTGTATATTTCTGCATGCCTGAATGCTTGTTGTTTTATAAAGAAGCCAAGGTTGCTTAAATATACTGATATAAATTAACAAAATTTATCGATTGCCTACGTAGCTTCCAACATTAGCTTGGATTGTATTTTTAATGATATGTACGCACTAAATTTGTAATTTAATACCTCAGTTTTAGCGTACTGATTATGATACGTTGACCTTTAAATTTTACATTCAAAGTAATTTACACAGAATTTTTTCCGTTATTGTTTTACATTTAGAGTAATGACGGGATTTTCCCGATGGCTAGGGCGGAAGTTTCTCAATTTAAGAAATTTACTGACCGGACTTCTTTAAGCTTATGTGACCTCTTCCAGCATAACACCGTTGTTGCATAATAACACCAAGGTGAAACAAACTTATTTCTGTCAATATGTAATATAAATACATAAAACAAAATATCTAAACCCAAAAAAAAAAAAAAAAAAAAAAAAAAAAAAAAAAAAAAAAAAAAAAAAAGAGGTTCAAACCAAAAAAGCCTAGTTTAAACTCCCCCCAAAAAACGGGTTTTTGGCATTTACAAAAACAACCATCGCTCTTGCCAACCCTGCTTACTTTTGTATGTAGGAGGTTAAAAAAAATCTTATTATATACATTGGTTAATCCTTTGGAATTCATAATGTAAATATGTTGAGAAGTAAAACTGTTTGAAATATCTTTTCGAAATTCATGGTTTATTTTCGAGGTTTTATATTATTATCGGCATCAACCACTAATTAAATGACTTTTTGTGTTGTAGAGAAGCGAAACAAAATCTGGTTTATCAATTTAAAGCAGAATTTTCAAAAAAGCCCAAAATTTCCCAAGCAAAAAAGCGAAGCAGAAAAAACCGAGTTTTTTTTTTTTCAAAAAAGCCGGTTTTTTTCCGAGCCCTTGCATCTCTACTCAGGAGTCACGAGGGTAAAGGCGTGTTCCACAGCTGCTCGTTTTGTGTGATATTGAGTGCTTCTTACTTGTTGCTTTATGAAACCCCAGAGAGCATTGTCTAGTGTCATCAGATCGGTACTTCTTGGAGGCCAGGCAAAGGGAGCTGGTGAAGATGCACAACCTCTTTCAATCCAGCGGCCAGAAAACGTCTGATCCAGGTAATTGCGCACGTGAATCGCGAAGTGTGCTGGTGCTCCATCGTGCTCTATCACAACAGTGTCTTTGATACCATTTTCTTCCAGTTGAGGCACCAAACAATGCCAAGCAATGTTAGCAAACAAATGTCGGTAAAACCTAAAACCGTCAGAAAACACCAATTAGGGGTACGCTCACTTCCGGACCACCCTGTACTGCACCGAAACTCCAATTGAAATTTAATAGTAATCAGCCTAAAAAGATTTCAGTTAATAGTATGCAACAACGATTAAGAAATAACTGGAATCTAGGACAGACTTGCTGTGCGGAAACCATTGCTACGGTGTGGAAATAAACGAAAGAGACTTCAATAGACTCTTAACTCCTAATATTTTCTTCTATCTTTGAAATCATCGATCAGTTGTATTCTTGTTATTCCTTGCTTTCCTTCTATGGCGATATGAAGAAGACAATTTCTTCACAAGATGTGTTCAATCGTATAGGCCTTCCTACGAAGGATGCTGACTAAAAGCTTCTTCTTTACTCCTATCCGTTTCAGAACATCTTCGTTTGTTACTCTCTCTGTCCATTTTATCTTCTCATCTTCCTCCAACGCCTCATTTCCAAGCTCTCTAAATATTTTTTTTTTCTTATGTCCAAGTCCAAGAACGCCGATCCTGAGGGGGCCGGGGGGAGCTCGGGCCCTCCAAAGCTCATGTGGGCCCCCCTATTGTATTTATGAATATTCAATATTTGGCATAATTTGAATGCAACTTGTCTTAAAATCCTCATATATATATATATATATATATATATATATATATATATATATACCTTCTGCATCTGAATGCCCCGCCCCCAAATTTACATAGAAATCGGCGCCCTTGTCCAAGTCCCCGAATCATACAGTCCAGTATTCCATATAGACAAATAATTATTATTATTTTCGTGTCATAAAGAGAACATTGTTTATTTCTTTATTAAAATTGTCATATTCTAAAAAGCCTCAAATTTCCAGGAGAAAATATTTAGTTTTTCTTTAAAAAAAAAAAAAATCCCCGTCCCGAGCATTTAATATTTATACTATAGTTTTTCAAGCTGCTTATATTGTCAGTGGAATATGAGAGTAGTGCTCTCCATTTGATGTCTTATGTACCAATATAATATTTTTGTTTTATAGAACTTGAGATGTTGTCAGAGGCAAGAGCCCGTTTGGCTAATACTCAGGGCAAGAAAGCCAAACGTAAGGCACGAGAGAAACAGTTGGAAGAAGCTAGACGATTAGCTGCACTTCAGGTTAGTATTATTTTAGGTTTTGTAATATTTTGACATTGCCTCAACAAATTTAATTTATTTACGAATCTATCTTTTGTCAAATATGTTCTTACTGACACTACCAAACCGTTAACCGAAATTTCGTGATAAGTTGAACCGTTTTAATAATGTCTGTATTTTCTCTGTCTACGATTTATCTATATAAATAAAAGTAAGACTGATCATGCTTGTGACTACTTCGCGAGAAAACTGCTGAACCGTTTGAAATTAATTTTGGAATATACGAGGGAGGATCGGAAACTAAGGTTACAAGCCCGATATTTCTGGAGTTTTGTCTGTATTAGAGAAATGAGGAGTGCGCGGTAATTTTAATACATGGAGTTGGCAACTGTGCAGAGATTCAGCCACTCGTCACCTACGGCGCTAGTTGTAGGCAAACACAAATGGCGACTTCTTTGAAAAACTAGTCTCGCGAAGTCCGCTTAGTTATACTCGTAGAGTTTTTGGAATGAGGGCGCACAGTGAGTGTTGACTGATACTGTGACACCTTGACACAACTGCGAAGCGATCAGGAGGAAACGATCAGGATTTCTTACCGAGTACGTAATCTTCCTTCACGACAACGCCCGCCCGCATACAGCGCAGAAGACCGCCACGCTGGGATATCATCGACCACACTCTCTACAACCCAGAACTCGCTGCAAGCGACTTCCACCTGTTCCTGCACTTGAAGAAGCACCTAGGAGGCTGTCGCTTCACTTCAAATGAGGAGGTGAAACACTTCGTAACAACGTGGCTGAAAACGCAAGAAGTTTTTCAGTGGGCGAGAGATTCCTATAATACATTGCGTTCAAAAGTTCGCGCCGTAGTGGATTATGGCAAAGAGATACTTAGAAACATTCCACTGTAATAAATGTTGAAAATGTTTTATCTTAGCTCGAAGGCACAGCTTAATTTTCCTATACATTGTTGCGAACAATGTTCTCTACACATTTTCAATCAAAAAGCTTTCTCGCTCCATTGTTGTTAATATATGTAGTGCCTCGGTCAGTTTTGTTTTATTAATACTCTATTACTCGGTACTCAACAGAAGTCTGACCGACCGTTAGGCACAAGAACTGGTTACAATGAAACGCAAACTGTGTATATTGTGCAGTATACGTGTGTCTGCTGAGTTGAAAGTTGAAAATCTAGCTTCGTCTCTGTCTGTGTCGGACATTTGCATAATTTAACATATAAATACACAACGAGAAACGTAGATGTTTCAGTCCTTTTCTCACAATAACAAGTACCAACATCCATTGCGGAGCGACTCTTTGAACGCTTTGCATTTTAATTTCCCTCTTTATATTTACGAGGTGCCCACCAAAAGTAATAAGCCGTTTCGTTCTTATTTTCAAGAACAAGGAAATTCAGGGAACTAACCTGTGCTAATTTTTCAACAAACTCTTCCTCTTTATTGGTACACAATTGCCATCGCTCCGTCCATTTTGTGTAATTGTTTTATTATTATTATTATTATTATTATTATTATTATTATTATTGATTTGATTTAATTTCAATTTAGCGCCCGTTTCAGCAGTGAAGCTATATGATACCTGAACCTACAACTTAAAGTGGGATCCGAACCACATTGAGTTCCCACCGGGAATGATCTCGGGTCTTCCACGCAAAAGCGCGTACGCTAACCGCCATTTTGTGCAGTATGTGGTATATTCATCTTTGGGGGTATGTTTCAGATACTACTTTCCAGGGATGAGCTACTGGCAAAATGACGTCCACGAAGAGAATCCTTGAGGTTTGGGAACAACCAGAAATCACTCGGGGCAAAATTGCATGACCTTCCGGAACAGGATGGGACAGTATCACTCTCTGGAAATCCCTGGGGGCGCGGTGGCTCAGTGGTAGAGCGTTCACCTCCGGTGCTTGATGCCCCTGGTTTGATCCCAGCTCGCGCCGTGTGGACAAACATCGTGCTCGTGGGTTTTCTCGGAATTCTCCCATTTCCTCCCACTTTCTTCATTCCACCATTTCATTCATTTCTCATCTTCACTGTCTCCTTTGGCCTAACCGGCATAAGCATGGGACGTAAAACTCAAAGATTTCATTTCATTTCATTTTCCAAAGTATAGTTGGCTATTTTGCAATTTGGTCATAAGTTTAGCTCCTAGAATTGTAACCGAATACTTTTTTTTTTTAATCCTCTTTCTCTCAGTTTTCCGTATAAGTAATAAAACTGTCAAAAGAGCATAAAGAGCATTCGAGTGACGTACAAACTGTCAATAAGTCAAATTTTGCCACCATTACAAACGAATAGCCATCTGGCACAAAAAAGATTTCCTTCCTTTTCCCATCAATGATCTCACCTGTAGATCTTGCCTTTTAAGGAAAAATGTTGATTTTGTTTGTGTGCAAACTATAATGGTATTGTTGATTTGGCTAACATTATCATGGGAATATACCAGATAGAATTACATCAGAAAAATCGTTATACCAGCTCAGTTGCACAGAATGTTTTAGCTGCATAAGAACTTTGTAATTTTTCTGCTCTATAAGAATATTTAAATTTAAGATATTTTTTGTCTCGACTCGCCTCGATTTCTGTCCATGCAGCTTTCTTTCTTCTACGTGCCTCTTTGTCAATCCCTCGTTTAAATTACTTTTTACGATGCTTTCCATCTTGGAATGAGACTCCATTACTGGAGAAATATGATCATATTCTTAAAATGGGTCTGGAGTGAATTTTAAACTGCTTCTTAAGCGACGAATCTTGGATTCAAGCATCTTTACCTGTAAGATTAGGGGGTCTTGGTATTCGGCGATCCGTGGATATGGCGATTCCTTCCTTTTTAGCGTCCTACCACGGATCTCTTCGTTTAGTTGAGGCTCTTCTTCCGCAAGGTTACCACCTAGACCCAGATGGCACAGTTCAAGAAGGCTCTACCAAATGGAAAAATTTAACAGATACAGATCTTCCAGAAATTAACAAAATAGGTTCTCAGGCATCTTGATACACACCAATTGCAGCGCATTTTCATGAACTTCTCTTAGAGTCAGTTATTGCTCCAGAGGATAAAGCCAGGATTCGTGCTGCCTCATCCCTATATGCTGGGGATGGTTGAATGCAATACCCTCCCCACCATTAGGTCTTCATATGACTAATGAGGCATTTCGAATCTCTGTCGCCTTAAGATTAGGTGCAGATATTTGTAAGCCACATCGCTGTCCAGCTTGCGGGGATCAAGTTAACCAACGTGGCCTGCATGGCCTTTCATGCATGAAGAGCATGGATAGACACGCTAGACACTCCTGTGTGAATGATATCATTTTACGAGCCCTTACCACAGCTGGAATTCCTTCAATACGTGAACCATCAGGATGTTGTTGTTCAGATGGTAAACTACCTGATGGCATGATATTAGTTCCTTGGTTGAAAGGCAAGTCACTAGTATGGGACTTTACGTGTTCAGATACATTTGTCTATTCAAGTCTCCTTTTAGCTGTTATGAATGCTGAAGCTGTTGCTAGTCGTAGAGAAGTAGAAAAGCAAAGGAAATATAACAACCTCCTTGATAAATTTATTTTTGCTCCAATTGCCATCGAGACTAGTGGTACTTGGGGATCTGCAAGCCTTGATTTTATTAGAGAAGTAGGCAGACGCATTTCTATCGTTACTGGAGATATTCGTTCAACATCTTTCCTAATTCAACGTATATCTATTGCTATCCAACGTGGCAACGTGTCATCGGTTCTTGGCACCTTACCACATGGAAAAGAACTAGATGAGGTATTTCTTCTCTAACACAAAGGACAACACTGAACATTTATACAACTGGACGACATACTATACAAATAAGGTGTAATATCATTGGATGGCGTAGAAAAGCAGACAGTAACACTAGATATGATGCCATTGATAGGTGGTTTTCTACCCCTTCCTTTGGTTCGACTATCGAAATATATTTCCTGCTGACTTAATTATTTTTTCGCAATTGTTTCATAAATTTATTTAATGCAATTGTTACAATTTTATTCAAATTATTATATTTTTCTGTTATTCTGTTAGCAATTATTGTTCCATTCCTCATTTATGCCTGTTGTTATTTTATTTGAATGTCGAACAATTTTGAATTGTAATAAAGTCACAGTGTAAGTTTAAAAAATAAGTGAAGAAATAAAATAAGATACTCATCTCAACGATAAAAAAAAAGTTTATAAAATATTACTTTTAAAACTTATCACTCTATATACTGAGTATGAAAACTAAACTTTATTTCGAAAATACATAAGCTAATTTCCTGAAATGTTCATATTATTATTATTTTATGTACTTTTGAAGTCGTATGTAATAATCAAATTTAATGATAAACGTTTATCTATTTCAGAAACGAAGAGAACTTCGAGCAGCTGGAATAGAACTACCTCCTCATAAGAAGAAGAAACGTGGCGTGGATTACAACGCAGAGATTCCATTTGAGAAACGCCCTGCTCCTGGATTTTATGACACAAGTCAAGAGCAGTATGATCCAATGGCGCCTGATTTTGCTCGTTTGAGACAGCAGCATCTAGATGGCGAATTAAGAACTGAAAAGGAAGAAGTAAGTGTTATTTATCAATGTTGTGTGTATGTAATTTGTTGCTAGATACAAGATCACTTCTGATTGAATACAAGCGCTTGTTTATCAATGTTATTAGACCTCCAAACTATACTATGCATCGTAAGTGCAGATAGATTCACAGAACGTTATGTCCGTCCGTCTGTCTGTCGAGAGATATCAGAGTGAAATTAGTAGGAGATATTGAGAAGCAGTTTTTATGGTCGATTTAGCGTTTCAAGAATAGCTTCCATCTGTACCCATATCACTCTAGTAAGTATCACTGTCAATTAGTTCACAAGATGTCAGTTGTACACAGAGTCATCTGTTCACTACCCCACCAAAAGGGAATCGTATGATTGACACCGTCCACTGCAAGCTATGTCTAGTCGATGGATTGGCCACCCTGCTGTATGGCATAGTTAAATTAGTCTAAATTCTAACTTTTTTTCTTTCTAATAATTGGGAACAAGATGACTGCGTCCATCTATACCAATCAACTCATCTTCAACATCAAATATTTCATATTTTGATAAATGATATCCAAGAATAAATAAAACTGCATTTATTTTTCCTATCCAGACGATTTAAATCACTCGTATATCGAATATATATATATATATATATATATATATATATATATATATATATATATATATATATATATATTTGTTTGAAATATTCAGAACAGTTAGTACAGGAAGTCCTATGATGAATAATCGTACCGACAAAGTCAGGAAAGTAGATACTTACATATAAATACGAGTAAAGGTCTCCTTAATATCTGTAAAATGGTCGTTTTATATTTGTAATGACTTATTATTAAAACATTCTACCACTCACGTGTCGAAGATTGAATAATAAAGTAGTGGCCTAATGCATTCTTGAAATGTTTAAAGAACAATGATTTGATAGATGTGTAGAGTTTTGTGATGAAGTTGATTGTTGATAATTTCAATATAATTAACAGTGGAATCTTTACTTTCAAGTTTGGGTTTTTAAAATCATCTGAATTTGTTTTATGAGGATCACACAGTTGCGACTTGCAAGATTGTAATGTTGGTACGTCCGTTACTCCACAAAATAGTAATATGTCCGTTGCTCCACAAGATGGTAATGTTAGTACGTCCTTTACTCCACAAGATTGTAATGTTAGTATGTCTATTACTCCATATCATAACTATTGAGTGAATGCGAATTTTGAATTCTATTTTCTTGCAAATGATAGGTAGAGCAATTATCTCGGGCTAGTTCATTAATGGAGTTAGTCCGTTAATAACTTACCGGATAATTGTGACCGAAGTTTTTCCGTTATTCCACAGGTAACTTTTAACAGAAGACGAATTTTTGATTTTTGTAATGGACAGCATAGAGCAATCACAAGGTAATTAACAAAATTCTTGCCGATTTCGACGTCCCATTAATCATGCGCTCACACAGAGAAAACGAGATGACGCACGTGCCTGTTAAGCGATCGGGAATTAGTCTGAGCATCGACTTTCACATTGTACACACACAGCACTAATAGCTCGTCCAGTGTCGAAGAGAAATGGAGGTATCGAAGCAGCTTGTTCACATGTGTTTGTTGTATGACTTTAAAGTGGACTTGTTAGCTACTACATCAAGTCACCGCATATGCCAGGCATTTGGGGAGAATGCCGTGAACGAACGCATCACCAGGCATTGGTTCCACAAATTCTGTTCGGGAGATCTGAGCCTTTCTTATGAACCTCGCAGTGGACGACCATGTGTGTTGGATGACGAGGCCCTGAAAGCAGCCATCAAGGAGGACAGTAGTCTTAAAGTGTGATGAACTTGCAGAAACGTTCCATGTTTCCGCTGAAACAGTCAGATTGCATCTGTATGGGACAGAGAAGTCGTGCAAGCTAAGCAAGTGAATACCCCACACATTGCCGGCAGCCAACAAGGAACAACGAGTGACAGACTATTTTTTCTTGCTCATTCGGCACCTGAACACACCCATCTTTGATTGCTTGCTCACTGATGACGAAAACTAGTCCTCTGTGACACTCCGAAGCGTACCAGACCTTCCTGGCAATTCAAAAACCATCTCTGCACCCACGAAAGGTTCTGCTCTTTGTATGGTTGAATTGTCGTTAAGTGGTGCATTACGAGCTCCTTCCATCTGCAGCTCCTTCGTGGCTAAGCGGTTAGCATACGCACCTTTGGCTTGGGAGATCCGGGTTCGATTCCCGGTGGGAGCGTATGTGGTTCGGATTTCACGTTAATCAGTAGGTCTACGTCTCATATAGCCTCGCTGCTGAAAGGAACGTTAAACTAAAAAATCAATCATCCTTCCACCTGGTCAGATTATCACTGCTCACCTCTACTCTCAGCAGTTGCAAAGTGTGCACCGTGCATTGCAGCAGAAGGAGCTGGTATTGGTGATGCACAACAGTGTCAAGCCACATGTGGCAAAGAGGACCCGGAAACTCTTGAGCAACTTGGCTGGAAGACACTGTGCCATACACCATATTCACCGGATCTTGCACGGAGACAACCTGTTTCATTCCCTCGGTAAGCACCTCCATGGGAGATCCTTCTCAAACAAGAAAAACCTGCGGAATGCACTTACAGCCTTTTTTAAGCACAACCGTCGAGTTTCATCAGCAGGGTATTGTGCAGCTACAGGACAGTTGGCAAAAGATGTTGGATGCTGATGGAGATAACTTCGAAACTAGGGGCGCGGTGGCTCAGTGGTAGAGCTTCACCTCTAGTGCTTGGGGTCCCGGTTCGATCCGAGCCCCCGCCAAGTGAACTTTGTGGTGGACAAACACCGTCTGCGTGGGTTTCCTCGGGGTTCTCCCGTTTCCTCCCATTTTCTTCATTCATCTCTCATCATCACCGTCTTCTTAGCCAACCGGCATAACCGTGAGACGTAAAACTCAAAGATTTCATTTTTCATTTTAAACTTCGAAACCTAAAGGTAGGTACCGTCCTCTGTATTGCTCTTTGTTTATCACTGCTAGAGAATGGCAAGAACTTTTTTGGTTACCTTGTATCTCGGTCGAGTTCATTAACGGAGTTAATCCGTTAGTAACTTAACGAGTAACGATAGCTCTAACAATAGCTATCCGTATCCTATTTTACTGCTATTGAAACAAAGGCAATACCGTAGAAGTTTCGCCGTTAGATTGCAGTAAACATTATCCAAAGGTTAGCATGTACCGAACTAAATTGAAACTTAGAGCGTTATCCTTTTTACTGTCTATCAGAATTTAATAAACCCTCGTACATGTTAATAACCCGTGAAACTTCAACGGGTAATACATTAATGAAATATTCTAAGAAGTAAAAATTAATAGTTACAGTATTATGTACTTATATAGTGTTATGTAATCGTTATAGTATTACAGTGTTATATACTTAGTAATGATTGCTAAAAATTATTTCTAAAGTTTGTTTTCCTTTTTTTTTTTTTTTTTTTTTGTTGTTGTTGTTGTAGAAAGACCGAAGAAAAGACAAACAGAAATTGAAACAGCGGAAAGAGAACGATATTCCCGTCGCAATGCTACAGAACCAAGAACCAGCGAGAAAAAGAAGCAAGTTAGTACTGCCAGAGCCACAAATCACGGACCAGGTAAGAATAGAAAACATAAATTTATTGTTTAACGAGGTTGATATATCTCTGTAAGTAGTAAGATTGTGTACTAATTTCTTGTTTACAAGTGATGTTAGACATACGGCAGTGTTGTCAGAGGCGTGAAATTTCTTGAATGTGCACAAATTTTCAATGAAACAAAAAGAATAATCTAATCCAATTTCTGTTAGACACGTCGTATATATAGTTTAAGTTGCTTTGCAGCAAATACGTAAAAGTTTTCAACATGGAATCAAACATTAAACCCTTCCATGGCTTGTAACTCAATTAAAATGCATTTAAACATTAAAGAACATTTGAAAGAATTCAAAAGTCCTTTCATCTTTATGATAGCGAATGGCAGATACTGCCAGACGCGTTGCGTTTGCCTCAGTATCATATCAGACACATCACACGTGAAGCAGACGCTTATCTAGAAGAAGCAGAGAGCAAGGGTCTCAGCGGCCAAAACGCCTCCAAAAATTCATACATTTAGTGAGTAGCCCTTGCTGACGTAGGCTATAGCTAAATTAAAAATAGTATGTAATAAGGGGATAAGTGCGCCAATCCATTGTAACGTAAATCCACCCTGCAAGGACACAACGCCCGGCCAAAAGCCGCAGAAGAAGCTTCCCGCTCCGCAGCACACTCCAGACGCCACTGCTAAAGTATGGCAATAAGTAAGAAAAAAGAATCCACCACCGTAACGTGAAATAGCGCATGTCCAACGGTCAGCAGCAACTGTTCATTGGATCATTTGACAGGAGTTAGGTTTCAAAACGACACACAAATGCCAGGTCTGTACTCATAACACCATCGCACATCGCCATTCAAATGTCAATATGTGTACTACCTAGCAGGTGCTAAATGGCGTTATGTCATCTTCCTAGATGACAACCTAGCCACTCAGTGCCTAATTGGGGATGCAAAGTTGAGTGCGACTAGGCGCCTTCCACTCACCATCTAGAATGAGTGGGACAAACACTGATATTTACTTGCGAGAGGTTTCTCATTTGAGGATAAATTAAATAACAATACGTCCACTTCATTAAAATAAAACACTGTATTTCGTTATGCTTGAGAGTGTACTGTAAGATTTCAGAACGTTAGTAATAACGGATATTAAGGTTCATTTTGCCAGACGAGTACAGAAACGGTCAAGTATTGTGCTTTTGAATACTGACTCGGTGCTACACATACCTGGATGAACTGGTGTATTTCCCTCGTTGTTCCGGCGTTGAACTCGGCTCCTTTAAGCTGAATCTCCTAGCTGATGAAAGATGAAATGAGCATTGGAGTATGACTCCGTTCCAATGCTACCCTCTGCGTGACGTTCTACGTTGTTAAGATGATTTGGAATATGAAGTATTTTCT
The DNA here is from genome assembly GCF_964235325.1 of Thermobia domestica. Classification (NCBI taxonomy): domain Eukaryota; kingdom Metazoa; phylum Arthropoda; class Insecta; order Zygentoma; family Lepismatidae; genus Thermobia; species Thermobia domestica. The sequence continues at coordinate 389,433,212 of NC_137454.1, read as the reverse complement.
CCTCCTGTCATCTGGCTGATTCTCGAATAGAACTTGGTTCTCCAAACTCGAACCAAAGAATGATCACTGTAACTTGATCATAGACTCTACTATAGACTTCCTATCGAATCTCGAAGTACTGTCCACTGTCGAATCTCTACGAACTCTCCAAAGACGGTCTACGAACTCTCTAAAGACTGTCTACGAACTCCCTAAAGACTGTCTACGAACGCCCTCCGTCGTCTGCTTGTCGTCTGCTGCAGCACGTGCAACACCGTTTTCACATGGAGAGACAAATTCCTTCCATGTGTCAAAACTCAAAATTGCAATCCTCGACACGTTCTGATTTCCCGATTCTAAGCAATTCTCCGAACATCCGTAATCTCATGAAATTCGTGAAATCTTACAGATTCACTTTATACAATTTCTAGAATCTGGCTAATGTGAGGATAGACACATTGTCAACATTTCCTTCCTACATTGCCAGACTCTCAACGATGACATTCTTGTACACATGTGTTTACAATAAACTGCTGACACAAACATTAGCAACTTTGTGCAGCTTGCATTTACTCACATATACAACATTTAATTCCCATAACCTCAATAAATGATTTTGTGACATAAACATAAAATAAAATCAAAATATACAAATTACTTTCCTCGAAAATCGAGTCCTGCTACATGGCCCCCCTTAAAAACTTGGTTGCTCCGCAAACCAAATTAGACCTCGTAAGAGGGCGATTTTCCATAAACACCCTGTACATGATATATATATTGAATCCATATAAAATAAAATGAAACATGTATTATTATGCAGAATAATTATATAAATAGTAATGAATATTCCTTCACCTAAAATTATTCAAAAATATATTTGAATCTTTAATCTTTTTTTTTTCCTTAATTCCTATAATTATAAAATACAAAAACTTCAAATGTAATGTAGCAAAGTATATCCTCACGACATCTAGTGAGTTTTCGCAGAACTACTTGCTCATCACATTTGGTCAAGAATGATTGTGCATAATTACATATATGTTAGTTTGCAAGTACTCTTGAATTATCTTCTCTTAGCGACAACGCTTTTAGAGTCTCAAGTTACCAAAAACTTCCACTACTCTGTCTGTCCATACGTGCCAACCAATGAATTTATTGGCCGTATCAGTACTGGATCAACTTCATTTATTTCCACCGCTATGTGAATGGAAATCTAAAACAAAGAACTTGTAACATAGTTTTCAGATCATAGTTAGTTAATATATTCACATTTGCACTGTAAAACTTGAAAATATAATTGTTTTATTTTCATCAAAATTTTATTCACTGACATTTTAGCATAAGCGCAAATATAATCTAGCCGCAGGGCGTTGGATATCCTGTATATACTTCCAGCATAGTTACTGCAAGATCAACAGTTTTCAATCAAGTGCATCAAGGTTAACCTAACTTCATTTCCTGCCTTTCTGTTCGCGCGTCACTGTTGACTGGATAACATCGAGTGTTAATATTCCGTAGCGACTATTACGTTATTAGTTTTAAAACACTATAATTTATAATACCACGATATCACAGGGATAAAAACAATCACTTTTTATGTTTTTCGGGCACTCAGTTTTTCCGTGTCTGTCGGAATTTTCGTTGAAAACGTCGGTTTTCGTGAATTTATAGTGTCCCATTGATGTATTAGTGTATTTCTCATCTTCTGTAGTGATGTGGTGCAAGTGTGTGTTTTCCCGTTCAGTTTCAGTGCTCTTACTACAATCCGCTATACTACCATCTGGCAAATTCTTAAAAATAGTGATATCAGTGCTTTGTGGGATAGTTTTTAGTGTAGATTTGCTCTTATTAAAAATAGTGGCATAAATTGGTGATATTTGGGAAACTGCGTAAGTCTCAGACTCATCTCTACCATTTGCTTCTACATCTATGTTTGATCTTACATTAGTTTTACTATTTCTTACACTATTTTCGTATTTTCTCTCTATCCTATTTAATCTTAACAAAATATAACATGTGATAGTTACTATTACAACTAATACACTTCCTAAAACTAACGCTGATATTAATAATAATATTGTATTGATGTCCATTTCCTTCGCTTTTGGATATTATCTGAAATAGACGAGAAATAGATAAAGTCGGGATAGGCCTACTTAAAATTCGTAGAAAATTACATTTATTATAGTTAATTAAATAATTAAAACACCTAACTTGTGTCTGCCTACACTCTTTTGCGTTCTAAAAGTCGCATATTTTGAAGCAGTCTTATTTTGTTCTTTCTGTGTCGAGCACCCTTGTTACTTTCCTAGTAATCTTTGTGCATGACCGTTGAAACTTTAGCTATGTGTGAAGTTCGTCTACCTATAACTTGGAGACTATGTTTCACACTTAAAAAACTCGTGTTTTCACTCTTTTTCTATCATAAATATAGCATTAAATTATACTCACTATATCTCTCTATATTTAAGCTTTTATTACTTATTTCCTACGTATTTATGTAATTTAAACTTTATTTTAATCATTTACGTGGTTAAATATCTTTATTTTTATTAAATACTAATTTTTCTTGAATTTCTAAGAACATATTATATGAATTTACGCTCGAACTAGGATACATCTTCACGCTTTACGGAACTTCAGCGGGGCTGGATAGAGCGACTCCTGTTCGTGTCCGCTCGAGTTCACTCGGAATCCTTCGTAATTACCATGTGCTCGAGACCTGGAGTGGAGACTAGCGTAGCCTCTCGCGGAGATACTCTCTCGCACGGGTCTCACTTCTCATTCTTACCTCTAACTGCTCAGAGTATTCAAAGCTGTTGACGCAAATCCATACAGAATAATATGTGAGCCTTTGCTCATATCGTTTACAAATTACGTTCTACAATAAAATTAATAATTCTAATGATTCTTTTCAATCAATATTGATTGATTATTAATAATTATAATAAAATACATTAATTTCGTTTCTTTTCTTTTCTAAAATTTACAAAAATTTTCGGACTTTAAAAATAATGAATAAATACGTTATTACTACATACACTAAACATTCTTTAACACTATTTGTGAATTATTTCTAGCTTTATCTATGCTTATTTGCATCTTTTAACCTTTTAATTCACCATTTACATACAATATAAAATTCATTATTCACTATTTTATAAAACACTTGTAGTAATTATACATATATACTATCTACTATTACTATAATAGTAACCTATTACTAATTCGTCTATTTTTATCTATTATTAACTATTTTCTATTGTTGTTATTACCAATATTATTACTTTCTACATTTATTTTCCTTATCCCTTCTTGAATGTTTGAATGTTTTTTAGACTTTATCTATTCTTAATTGATGTAACTATCCTAGATTTGTCTAGGTTATCTATTCTCATCTATTTCTATCCTTATTTCACAATTTTCTTCATTTCGTTCACACATTATACGGAAATGGGACATCGTTTGGTATACCGTATTACAATACAACCTATCCGGTTTGGGTAGTATGACTATTATGGACTATCATAGACTATAGACTTTGTTTACTTAACCTTATACCTTCATATGGTGATGGTGTTTACTATTGGTGATGGCTGTTTGGTGAGTATGGAATGCATGATTTGAATACACTTTGACACATTTACATGTTTGTTTACATTCGATTTCCTGTTTTTTTTCAAAATTATTAATACTTAATTTCAATGTTTACGAACTGGTTTACAACCTTTTCTAGACTTTTCTCGCTCTAGTTCACAGAATACAAACGATTTTTATACAATATGATCCTAACTAATGTTATTATTATTATTGTTGTTATTATTATTATTATTATTATGATTATTATGGTTCACTATTTTCTACTTTATATTTTCTTATCGATTTATACAGTCTGCAGTACAACGTTATTAATGCAATGACTGAAATAATTAATACAATTATGATTGCTGCTATTACGTACATTATGTAATTCGTTCTAATTATTAGTAGTGGTACAGTGGTATCCACTTTCAGTTTTAATAAATTTTCAGCTAGATTGTTGAGTTCCTCATGATGTATACTAAAATTTAATTGCTTTAGCGTCCAATTCCCTATCAAACTTAGATGCTTATTATTTACACTTATTACTTTTCTTGTTGGAATCGCCAATTCTCCAAAAATTAGGTTATCAAATGAACTATAATCAATGAAGTACGAACAATTATTCCCAAAATTTACCTTCGTCGATGTAACTTCGTGATGTTTACCTAACTTAGTCACGTATCCTTCTACCAATGATGAGTATAATACTCCAGCATGAGTATACTTGTACACTACCTTGCCTAGGTATTTCTCTGTTTGTTGTTCGCAACCACTTAACGATCCATTGAACACAATGTTGTTCAAGCATTTAGCTGCATCATCTAGTGATATCTGCTCACAAAAATACAAGAAACTCTTGAATTCACATTTCGATCTATCTAGTGTGTGATATATTCCATTAGCTAAGTATACCACTTCCGGTAACTTATAGTACGTTCGAAAATTGTTAGTTAGATAACCCATTGAAATTACATTAAACATTTTTGATACAGTATTTTCATAAACAATAGGCGTTTTTAGTAATAAGTCGATGTTGTTTTCGTTATAGTCATATTTCATTATTCTAATGTTTCCTTTTCAGTCTCGAATAAAATTCTGGAATTAGTAAAACCTAATATTAATTTCCTGTTACTATTCATTTATTTATTTATTTGTGTTTTAGCCTACTGTCAACAATTTATTTAATCCTATGTATTCTATATTTTATTTTATTTTCTAGGTGTCAACTGATTTTAATCAATAATTTTAATTTTACATTCCATACATTTATTATTTATTCACAATTCTAGTAACTATAATTCAAAAAGTGTCTATCGATTCGGGAAATTTCCTGATGGAGATTAGCATTTCCTCCAATCTCGGGATTAGGGTTTGGTTGAGAAAGTGCCCCCTTTCTGACACTTCATCGGTAGACCCAATTTGTACCATAGTTACATTAGACCCTATATTAAAAACTTTTTTTTTTCCAAATCAAAATTTATTCATCACCATCTGATGTTTGATCTGTCTCACCATACTTTTCACCATTTTTACTTTCTACAAATAATTTTAATCGTCTTAAGTCTATAGTGTCACTCTTCTTTTCACCATTTTTAGTTTCATACTGTACTTTGTATGAATTATTGTTTATCTTGTCCACAATTACCCCTTTAGTATTGTAACGGTTACCAAAACATGCGGGCAAACCTGCTCTTGGCATTTCCCTAATTAACACTTTTTGACCAATTTCAAAACTCGGTTGATCAAACTTTTTCTCTATTTGCTTCTTCTGAGATCTAAATCTTCTCTGCAAATTTTTGTACGCTAGCTGTCGTGCCTCTTTTATGCTCTGAAGTCTCACCTCATTGTCGACGTATTCGCAAGGAATGTCTAGGTCCTGCTCAAGAAACGTTCTTGGTTCGACTCCATGCAATAGATAGTATGGCGAAAAACCAGTACCATCATGCACTTGCGTATTAATAGTAAATATCAAACTTGGCAAAATCTCGTCCCAGTTTGAAAAATCCTTGTCAATGTAATGCTTCATTACTTGCTGTAATGAGCCAATGGCCCTCTCTGCACTCCCTATCGAATAATGGGCGCTTGTATTCGCAAAATGCAATTGCATTCCAAATTTCTCTGCCATTTCTTCCACTATTCTGCTGCGATGAGATGATAGCCTGTCCAGATGGAGCTGAGATGGAACTCCATGCTTCGTAATCAGATCTTCGAAAATTACCTGCGCAACGATCTCTGCCGTTACTGCGGGTACCGCTCTAGCGATAACAAATCTAGTTGCATTATCTACAAACACTAGAATGTACTTATTTCTATTGTTACGAGACAATTTAAAAGGACCAACCTCATCCATCACAACTGACTGAAATGGAGCATAAGAAGGGTACGTCTGCGCGTGAAATGGTACTCTTCCTGTCTTTCTTTTCTGTATCTGGCAACTTATGCATTCTCCTATCTTCTCCATGAAGAATTTCTTCATGTTCGGAAAATATATTAATTTTAACGCACGTCTATAGCATTTCGTGTACGAAAAATGTCCGCCACCATATACCGAACAATGTAGGTTCTTAAATACCTGTTCTCTTAATGCATACGGAATACATAATAACAACTTTGTACCACCTGCCATTCTTTGTGTTCTATAAAGCCTATCATCCTTTACCGTATACCATCGGGCTTGTTTCTCGGCCTTTACATCAGCATGCTCTGGGTGTTCAATTGCATGCATAATCGGTCCGAAAAATGAATCTTTTCTCTGTAACTCGCCAACATTAATGTCCTTATCAAAAGTCAAATTAACTTGGAGATCTTCGGAATTCACTTTCAACGTTTCTAACTCAATATCGTCTACTGTTGGTTCAATGTCTGTGTTCCTGGACAAAATATCACTAGGATTCTTTTCTCCAGGACAATGCACCGGTGTGTACTTATACTGAGCTAAGTCTAAACACCATCTTACCAATTTCGGAGCTAATTTAGGTGACGTTTGCAAATACTTTAATGCCTTACAATCGGTGTACAGCTCAAATTCTTTATTGAACAAGTAATAATTAAATGCTCTTAAAGAACTTATCACTGCCAATATTTCTAATTCCACTATGTGTCTGGTCTTCTCTTGTGGACGTAACACACGACTATAATACGCTACTGGTGTCCATTCACCATTAGCCTGTTTTTGCATTAAAACTCCGCCAATCGAACTAGTCGATGCATCTGTGTACACTCTCGTGTCCAAATCTTCCCTAAATGGAGCAAGTAATGGTGCATTCAGTAGTGCTGATTTTAATTGATCGAACGCCTGCTGGTGTGATTCATTCCATTCGAACTTATGACCCTTTTTCAAAATTGGTTGAAACGCTGAAGTGATTTTGGCATAATCCTTACAGAATTTTCTAACGTAATTTGTTAAACCAAGAAAAGATTTTAACTGCTTTACATTATTCGGGGCCTTACATGCTTTTATCGCCTGAATTATCTTCGGACTAACCTCATATCCTGCGTCACTGACAATGTGTCCGAGAGCCAAAATTTTCCTTTCTATGAACTGACATTTTTCTACAGATAGTTTGAGTCCGTAATGTCTCAATCTTTTAAAAACTGATTGTAGTACATCTACCATTTTCTCCTGATTATTCGTATATATAAATACATCATCCATATAATAGGAAACTGACTCTGGATTTACATTTGCCAGGGTCATCGCCATTATTTTTGTATATATGGCGGGCGATTGTAAGTATCCCATTGGAAGAACACGATACTGATAAGCTCCTACGCCTGGTATATTGAATGAGGTATACTCCCGTGACTCCTCAGAAATAGGCACTTGATGGTAAGCTGATTTTACATCCAAAATACTAAAATATTTATGTCCTCCCATACACGTTAAAATTTGATGGATCGGAGGCAGCGCAATGCTATGTAATTTGACGCATTTGTTCAAAAACCGACAGTCCAAAACTGCACGAATACCCCCTGACGGTTTTTGTATAAACAACATCAAAGAGTTGTAAGCACTTGAACTTTCTTCAATTATTCCTTGCCTTAACAAAATATTAATTTGTTCCTTGACTTTATCTCTTAACGCTATGGGAATTGGATATTGGTGTCGTCTAAATGGTACTTTCGTCTCTAACTCGATGTGGTGCTCGAAATGTTTTACTTGGCCTAATTCGTCGTCCTGCCATGCAAAAACATCCGCAAAATCATAGCATAAACTCTCAATTCTATCCCTAATTTCCGGTTTCGTTTCGGTCCCAAATTTCAATCGAGATTTATCAAAATTTCTACGAGATCTTAAAATACTATCTATATCTTCGGTTGATAATCCTTCGTTCTTCAATTGTTCTTCATCCACACATTCTTCAGCTTTTCCTAGCGTTACATTTGGTCTTAATAAAATTGCTCTATTAGATGGATTAATAATTTCAATCTTGTTATTTTCAGCCGATAAAAGTGCACGCGGAATTAACACATTGTATTGGGCTTCTATCTTCCTGTCCGGTTCTAACAAGTATTCCCTGTTATTCCAAGAACTAACCAAATTCACTTCCACAGTAGTCTTAGTCCTAGGTAACAACCGTACCTTATGACCTAATACCCATTTTGGTCTAATACAATGTTTTATTCCTAAAGCTGCATTATCAGACACAGTCACAGATTCCTGTTCTTCCCTTTTCCTTAATCTTGGCTTTCCAAATCTCTGCAATGTCAATTTATTCTGACCGTAATTTATTTGGCAATTCTGACTCTGTAGAAAATCATTCCCGATCAAAACTTGATACGGAAAATCCTTCACTACGCGAAATTCCAAATGAAATGTCTGTCCGGCCATTTTAAATCTAATCACAGCGATCTTATTTACTACTAACACATTCTGTGTTATTCCACGAATACGTGTAGGTCTAGGGATTACCTTCGCACTAGGTGGGACTAGCTTTTCATTTACAATAGATATCTGCGATCCTGTATCAATCAACGCCTTATGACTTCTACCATCTACTTCTATCGGAACATAGAGCATATTATTATCAGTAAACGTAGAGGCTACTATTTCTCTAACTTTTAATTTACCACCTGTAAATGTGCCTCTGTCATTTACAGTTTGACTTAGTTTAAATTATTTGAACTTGTAGCCTGATAATAAGTTGTACCATTTATCTGGTTCGGTACCACTGGAACATACTGTACGGGACTATTTACTTGGCTATGATTTTGGCACCATGATGGACCATTAACACCATTCGCGCAACAACTATTCCCTCTTTGTTGCCAAAAACTTGTCTTCCTTCCGCCTCTGTTATTACGCCAATTATTTCTAAATCCTCTTCCATTATTGTATCCGCTAGAACCTCTATTCCTATTATAACTATTATTATTGCCATTCCGATTCCAATTCCTATTTCCATTATTCTTGTAAAAATTTCGTCCTCCATTCCGAAAATTTCTATTTCCTCTAAAATTATTACTATTATTCTTCTGTTGCTTCGAATCACTACCGCTTTTATCTTCTCTTCTATTTCGGTCTTGAAAATTAGCAGCTAATGTCAACTGTAATTTCTCTATTTTCTTCTCTAGCTCACTCAACTGAGTGATACTCGTTGGTTCTTGCTTAATTTTTACGTCTTCCCTATTTTTAATCTCTTTCTTTAACAACAACTTATCAACTTCCACATCGCTATCTTCCTCTTCTACTTGTTCTCTCATTTTCTTTAACAGGTCTTTGACAGTAACCTTTCCGTTTTCCCGTTTAACGCGTTTCTCTACTTTGCACTTATTCTTCTCTATTTTCTGAAGATCCTCTACAAATTTATCAATTGTGGAATACGAGTTAGTTCCTACTCGTTCCATAAAATATGGCTGAAGACCATCTACAATTATCCCTATTTTCTTTTTGTCATCCATGCTAGCGTCTAATCTTTCGCACAAAACTAGCATATCATACACATAATTTATTATAGGTTCATCCTCGAGATGCAACCTTTCTCTTATACGTTCCTCTATATCTAATGTTACATTTGTACGTGTAAATTCTTCTATTATGCTTTTCTGTAATTGCTTATAACTAGTTTCACTAACATTCCTTCTCTTTAAAAATACCTTCATCCATTGTCTACCATTCCCTTTGAATACACTAGGTAATAGCTCTTTTCTCTTTTCCTCACTCACGCCTGCCATTTGACACGCGTCGTCAAACTCATCAAAGAAACCAATTATATCGCTATCTATCTTCAAGTCAAACTTCGGAAGTTTGTTTACATCGGAATAAAATGTTACGCCTGTCGCCATTTTATCTTCTTTTGTACTACTCGACTGCTTATTACTAATTACGCTACTTTCAAATGGAAAAATTGATGTAAAATCTTCCGTATAAGATTTTGCTATAGGACTGGACGGAAAATTCTCGACGGGTCCTAATTTCAAATTCGGTTTCACACTTTCTTGCTTTTTCTTACTCGAACTTGCAATATTAAACAAGTTTCCAACCTGTACTCCTTTTGCCGCTTTTTGTGCTCTCGTACGAATACTTTCGTTACTCATTTACTTATTAATTACTTAACTTATACGTATATTCGAGCTACTTAATTAACTTGTCGGGAGAATCGGATAACTATTTTCTTATTGCAAAACCTTAAATTCACACTATATCAATTAACACATTCTAACTTAATCCTTTAACCTAATTCGAGAAAATACGATCACAATACTTAAAATTACACTTCATCGTAGAAAGGGTGGGAAGGGTGGGTTTTATCTACGTAATATAATATCATTTAACCTATGGGTGGTTAAAGGAGGGTTTAATTATTTAAATTTACTGTCTGAGATCGCTACTGATCAGCCTATTGCCAAAACCAGCAATTTTCAATATGGGAGGGATGGGAGGGAATTAATCGTGTCTACTGGGAACGATACAATTGCAAAAGCAAACCAGCATGTCCACCATGCTGTCTAATTACTAGGATCGCTACAATAGTCAAAATGACCTCACAGCATCTCCACTATGCTCTAAATTACTACTGGAATCGTACCTTGATCCAAAAGATCTTAAGACCAGCATCTCCACCATGACAACCTAGCCACTCAGTGCCTAATTGGGGATGCAAAGTTGAGTGCGACTAGGCGCCTTCCACTCACCATCTAGAATGAGTGGGACAAACACTGATATTTACTTGCGAGAGGTTTCTCATTTGGGGATAAATTAAATAACAATACGTCCACTTCATTAAAATAAAACACTGTATTTCGTTATGCTTGAGAGTGTACTGTAAGATTTCAGAACGTTAGTAATAACGGATATTAAGGTTCATTTTGCCAGACGAGTACAGAAACGGTCAAGTATTGAGCTTTTGAATACTGACTCGGTGCTACACATACCTGGATGAACTGGTGTATTTCCCTCGTTGTTCCGGCGTTGAACTCGGCTCCTTTAAGCTGAATCTCCTAGCTGATGAAAGATGAAATGAGCATTGGAGTATGACTCCGTTCCAATGCTACCCTCTGCGTGACGTTCTACGTTGTTAAGATGATTTGGAATATGAAGTATTTTCTCCTCCTGTCATCTGGCTGATTCTCGAATAGAACTTGGTTCTCCAAACTCGAACCAAAGAATGATCACTGTAACTTGATCATAGACTCTACTATAGACTTCCTATCGAATCTCGAAGTACTGTCCACTGTCGAATCTCTACGAACTCTCCAAAGACGGTCTACGAACTCTCTAAAGACTGTCTACGAACTCCCTAAAGACTGTCTACGAACTCCCTCCGTCGTCTGCTTGTCGTCTGCTGCAGCACGTGCAACACCGTTTTCACATGGAGAGACAAATTCCTTCCATGTGTCAAAACTCAAAATTGCAATCCTCGACACGTTCTGATTTCCCGATTCTAAGCAATTCTCCGAACATCCGTAATCTCATGAAATTCGTGAAATCTTACAGATTCACTTTATACAATTTCTAGAATCTGGCTAATGTGAGGATAGACACATTGTCAACATTTCCTTCCTACATTGCCAGACTCTCAACGATGACATTCTTGTACACATGTGTTTACAATAAACTGCTGACACAAACATTAGCAACTTTGTGCAGCTTGCATTTACTCACATATACAACATTTAATTCCCATAACCTCAATAAATGATTTTGTGACATAAACATAAAATAAAATCAAAATATACAAATTACTTTCCTCGAAAATCGAGTCCTGCTACATAGATGAGGCGTAGGTCTATTCGACCAGGTCAAAGCGGATATACATGTGATTTACTACCGTCTTGCCGATGGAAAGGAGCGCGCATAATAGATTCGGACGTACGAAGGAAGTTTCCCAAAGAGTTAATGATACTGGCTGGTTTCTTTACCAAGTGGGAGCTTCTTGTATACAGAGTGGCATCTAATGTGAAAGTAAATGTTCTTACAATATACAGCGTGTCTTAAATCACATATACGCCTACGTCTCCCAGGATTGTATTGCAGTGACACCGCCAAAGTCCACGTCCACCAAGTCAAGGCTAGTAGTGACACCGCCAAAACAGCGGTGATCTGCATGGCCCCTATGAAACAGAAAACACGTATCAGGGCTTTTTTTTCATTTCGACATGTCCGTGTTAAATCTCCAGATACATCATCCATGGATTTTTGTGTCTTTGACCTGTTAAAATGGAACATCACAAAACATCGAGACACAGTATTTGAGGGATTCTGTACTAAACTGAATCAAGCTGGGCTGAATAGGAGCTTCCTTCAATGAAAGGTTCGATGTCGTGCAATTGTTCATAGTCAGGCCTATCATATTGAACATGATTGATTGTGAAAAAATGGATTGGCATTAGGAATTAGATTTCTAAGCTTTTGGCATTCATGGCCATGTTAACCTGTCACACATATGAGGATGACGTCCCTTGCGGATCACACCGCCCGAGGATTTGGGAAAGAAAGGAATGGGGAAGGAAGTAACCGGCTTATTACTATTATGTTATGTATCATTCCGGCATTTGTCTGGTCTGAAGAGGAAAACCCAGGAAAAACCTTACTCGGGATGACTGGCCTGAAAAAGCTATTACACCTTTTCAACTGAGAGTTCCCACCGGGAATCGAACTCAGGACCGCTCGCACCAAAGGTGAGAGCGTTTGCAACTACGCTTCGCTGGGCCACTTGTGAAAAAAGGGTTTAACAGACTAGGGCAGCCGAGTGCATTTCACTATCAAAGGATAAAATGACCTGTAGTAACATTAATTGAACTACAGTGTAGTTTTCTTCTTTTCTAGAGATTTTCAATATTTTATAGTTTGTTTTTCCATTATGGGACCGAATATCTTTGTATCGCAATTTTTCTGTTTCAGTTTACCTTTTCGAATCACAGCAACAATCGTATGTAATTACAAAAGAAGTGAAACGGATTATGTACAGTATACTGACTTTTACTGCTCTTATATTGAAGCAACCCCGTAAAGTAATCCAGAAATTCACTCAAGTCTCTCCTCACTTTGTAATTTTACGTATTAGGCCAAATCGTATTGTAGAGCGTATTTTCTACCTACTACCCAGTAGTTCTTCCTCCAATGCAGTGACTGTCGATAATGTACCCACTGCATTGGAAGATTTATTAGTTGGTACACTCGCCAATAGAGGCAGCACTCCTAAGCACAGCAGATCTATCGTAGTCAAAAGCGATAGATCTTACATATTCACTTACCATTCTTTAATACTAACATTATTATATTATCATTACTTATACAGGGTGTTTTAGAACAACACCGACAGCTTTGGGAGATGGTTCCTGACACCGAAGTAAGACAAAAAGTATAGACCAACTTGAGTGCATAAATGCTTCCTTTCGGAGTTACAGGATGCCGAAAACATGGAAAAATGAACTTTAAAAGTCCATAGCTCCAATACTATGAGACCTACCGTAGTCGGATCAAGACTTCACTTAGGAACTAGTATGTGCCCTATCCAAATATCGATGTTTCAGAATCTTGTGGTACTTCCGCAACAATTTACTTCAAATTATATGCCCGTAGCCAAACTCCCTCTATAAAAATTGTTGCGTGAGTACCGCAGGATTCTGAAACTTGTATTTTTGGATAGTGCACACATTAGTTCCTCAGTCATGATCTGACTACGTTAGGTCCCATAGTATTGGAGCTATGGACCTTTAAACTTCATTTTTTCATGTTTTCGGCAGTCTATAAACTCCGAAATGACGGATTTCTGCACACAGGTTGGTCTATACTTTGGTGTCAGGAATCACCTCCCAAACGTTGTCGCTGTTGTTTTAAAACACCCTGTATATCGATTACGCTCTCTATCTGTCTCTATACGCGGTTGCCTGTCAAGTTTGAGACAGAAATAATAATGATTGGTAATTCTTCTTCTTCTTCTTCTTCTTCTTCTTCGTATTATTATTATTATTATTATTATTATTATTATTATTATTATTATTATTATTATTATTATTATTATTGTTATAAGTCGAAAAAAGGAAAGTTTACGACTTATTACTTATTATAATCAATTTTTTCCTCATAATCACAATTTCATCACTGTCTGTGCATGCGTTTTGCTTTGTTTTCTTTTTATAATTTGATTGTAATTTTAGTTGTGTTTCATGCAATATGTTTATTTGCTGCTATTGTATGTGCTCTTGTTTTTCTCTACTTAATATGATTGTATGTTATGATTGTTTTATTGTTTATGTACTGTACTTGGAATTGTAAATGGACTATTAGTCTGTAATTTCCAATTAATAATAAAAAAATATTATTATAATTATTTAGTATATTTGTTAAAGTAGATTCAAAGTGCTGATATAATCCTGTTTTGTTTTTATTAAAGGAATTGGAGCAAGTTGTGAAGTTAGGTCGAGCAAGTGAGGCGGCCCGGGAGGTGGCAATGGAAGGAGGCTCTCAGGCTTCAGATGCTTTGTTGGCAGATTATTCCCTAACTCCTGCTGGGGTGCCACGAACTCCTCGCACTCCAGCACCTACCACGGATAAAATTTTGCAGGTTAGTAGTAAGCTTCTAAAATGTTGACTATTTTAGTAATAGAAAGTGAACTCAAAATTTGATTTATTTCCATTTGTTTAGAGTTGATTATTTCATTATTCATTAAGGTAGACTCTATTGACGTGGAAAACCTGGAATATGATAAAAGGCCTAAATTTTTTGAAGTATTATATAGATATAATTGACAAGAGGATATTCAACTCTGTTTCCTTTCGTGATATCTTTTGACAATGTGGACTTTTTTTAAATTTTTTTTAATGTTTAAAGATAATTTAAGGAAACTAGCTGAACCTGCGCTCTCTACACAGCGCATTATTCACATATAAGCATGAATCCCCTTGTCATTCCTCACATCTGTACATGTCCCTTTACAGACATAAGTGAAGGACGTCTTAATAAAAAAAAAAAAAAAAAAAAAAATTGCAGGGGGTACCTAAAGGGGAGATATTCTTTTAAAAATTTTTTTTTCAATATCTCGCACTGTTTGCAAGATTTGAGCCTACTTCCGGTTGGAGTTTCTAATTCATGTATGACCAGTGTTTTCTTTCTTCTTGCATGCAGTATGTAATAAGCAGATACATTACATATACAATTAATTATAATGTCAGCTATATATGGTGTTCATTGGGCCAAACACTCAAAAAATAAAGATTTATCTTAGACTGGAGAAATGGTTATCCTTCCTTTTTCATTATTTGGCCATGAAACAAACGCCTGAGACACATACAACAATGTGGTGTTGGAATGTATAACGCATAGGGTATGATGCCTTAGATTTTTTTTTTTAATCTCAACGCTTCCAGTGTACCCTAAAAAAATGTAATAAAGAAATAATTGCCATATTTTTTTAAAAAAAAAATATTCAATTGGAACTGGACAATCTACGCAAAATTTGCAATCGATCAGTTAAAACGTTATCTTTCTAGAGCCTGTAGTTTCCGGAATCTCATTGTTGAAAGGATTGACCACAAACATATAAACGTCCTCAACAAATAGTTCAGAAGAACTCGGAAGATGGAAGCACAATTTACATGCATTGATTTTAAAGAAGGCTTATTAAAATACAAAGGCTTTGAACAATAATTTTATATCATAAACTTTATGAAAAAGATCTAGTTAACTAAATTAGACTATTTAAAGTACAAATACTTAAAATGTTTGTGTCTGTTAAACGTGAAATCACACATAACCGTAAATGAAATATTTGAAAGCTAAAGTTATAGGTTAGAGCTCAGGCGCTTTTAATTGCTGTTGTAGCATTTTAATAGATAGTATTTATTTCATATATAAACATATAGACATATCTAAACCTTTCAGTTAATAACATAATAATTGAAAATTCAACGAGTGAAAAAGAGCGACTGAACTAGTAATCGAATCCAGATCTATAGCTTCCCGTGCTGAGGTTCTAAGAACTTGCTACTCTGTCTGTTCATTGAACAAACACACACACCTTCTGTTTCGGAGATGGGTACTAAGACATTCGTACCGTCTTGACTATACCACGTATCTTGTTGTGCTTGGACAAGTAAGCATTTTATCAAATTCCAGGTTTCCCACGACAATAGAGTCTGTGTTAATGAACACTTTTTACTGGTGAGACCGAAAACGGTAAGAGATAGTGGGTAATGGGTTTTTGTTATGGATTCAGCGTCGGAGAATAAGTTTTATATTTGATCTTATCCCTGTATTGCAGTGTTGTTCTGAAATGGGTAAGCAATTCCTATGAAGCTTTTTAATCTATTTTCTGTAAACTGTAAAAACATTTAACATTTGAATGAATAGCACTACTACAAAAACAACCATATATTCATGAATTGTTGTACTATTAAAATGTCGAATACATGTTTTCACTCTCACTGGAAATAATAAGTTGTGAGCACATTCACTTTTTTATTTTCCTATGCTCGAGAAGCTAAATTAGATCACCGAAAATCAGAAATTATGCAACCACACTTACCTCTATAGCTCCTAACTTTGTCTCCATTTCGCAGGCTTCTTCCCTCCACTGCAATAATCATAAACTGCTATTGCATACGTTACATAAGATTCAAGTACGTCACTACACTGTTAAACGATCGAATAACACAGTAAAACAAACACACATTAATAAAATTTATGAATGTTTTTGACTAATTTTAGTATCTAATAACGACAAGAGGATTTGACGCTCTTTCATAGTCTTTCTCTTTTAACTTTCGGCACGAGTATGCAATACGAAGAACTTTCTTCCAGACCCGGAAACAGTACTAAAGAATGACGCTAGAGGGTAGGCATATGCTATTATGCTGCTTACTAGTGACAGTATGAGGAGCTCACAACAACTGTTCAATTCCATTGTCAAGGGAGGGAAGCAAAAGAGCGATTTTGGAAATTGATCGGAATAAAATAAATGAAATAATAGTGTTATCTTTGGCTATGCACTGCTTACCTTACATGCATGAGATAACCGCCACTGCTCTATTGCAACCAGAAGTTATAAAAATACCACTTCCAGTTTCTATATTCAATTCATATAGTTCGGAAGTCTTTTGTGTTGTGCGTCCTTATGCAATATGAAGGTTATGAAGAATGATATCTGCTATTAATATGTAGACTCCGAGCCACGATCAGTGTCTAAATCCGATGCATCTGGTGAGTACACAGGAGATGACATGGAATATCAACTCTCACAGTACAAACCGTTTCTCACCACACTATCTTGCCTTCAAGAGAGTTGGATTACACTACCACTCAACTGTCCTCGGCTGTCAGTACTGTAGTAATTCCATATTAAGAGTGGGTTATGTCTCAAATAGCCTCAGCTCAAAAATTGGCTGTTAAACTTCAAATCATTATTTTTTTCTCTACATTGGAGAGAAATACTATATAAAATGTACCTTTGTTAGATTAAGGGTTTAGCCATCGAATTTCTCCTAATTATATTGCTTGAGAAACCCGTGGGTTAATCGCTGCAGAAACGAAAACTCGTCAATTGATCCTGTTATGGGGCAATGTAATCCATTTTATGAACAGTTCTAAGATCATGTTTTAAGAACTCAGTTGTTTTATTTGAACTGTTACTTTGTATTCTTTCGGCTATAAGTACTAAAGATTTGTATGTATAGTACTTCATCTTAGAAGAAACACAATTCAGGTGCGCGTTTTTATTTAGTGTTATATATACGTAACAAGTTCTTAATTATTTATATAACTGTCATTTTCATTTAATGGTCTTCGTACAAATGTAAGTTTAATCATAATGTCACATAAGAAGGAAACAACCCATTTAAACTTATTTTTATACACCAAATTCTCTGTATTTGCGAATTCAATAACTACAAAGAGTGAAAAAGTGATTTGACTGAACCGGGACTCGAACTCGGGATCTCCGGCATACCGTGCCAATGCGTTAACAATTACGCCACCCAATCCACTTCCCAGAACAGCTAAACACTCTCTCACTCCTGGAGTCGGTGCTCTCCACTCAGACCACATGGCTTGTACCACAGCCTAGCTGCTGTGCTTGGTCAATCCAGTGTCCATATATTGAAAACATCTTTTGATGGTTGTGATTTCATATACTGGGTTCGAGTCTCGGTTCAGTCAAAGCACTTTTTCACTCATTGCAAGTTATTGAATTCGTACCTGCAGAGGATTTGGTACGTAGAATTAAATTTACATCTGTTGTTTCCTCATTTCATTAACATATGAAATCACAACCGTCTAAAGGTGTTCTCAATATATAAACACTGGATTCTCCAAGCACAGCCATGTGGTCTGAATGGAGAGCACCGACTGCAGGAGTGAGAGAGTGTTTGACTTCTAGGAAAGGAACTGGATGGTGTAGTGGTTAACGCATCGGAATGGTATGCCGGAGATTCCGGGTTCGAGTCTTGATCCAATCAAATCACTTTTTCACTCCTTGTAAGTTACAAGGTCACATTGTTTTCTTTAGTTTAAGGAATCCTGAATATTATCATTTCACTTGTATATTCAGCTCAAAGAATGAAACATTCCATCTGTACATGGTTTTCTAAGTTTGTAGTTTTCAGTTAGTGACGAAGACGACGATTGTTCGTTGAAACAGTGTTTCGATCTACCGTATTATAGAATGTGTACTGGTGACTTCTTTAGCAACTGGTATATGCGTCCAGTATTATCTTTGAGCTGTTGACCCTGTTTTGTATTATATTTTATCTTCTTTTGGCTCTACCCAAAATTCTTTTCTCTAGAGTTTTTTCAACCAACATCATGGGTAAAATTTACCATGCGAGTTACTTTACCTGGTTCATCAGACCTCTCGATCTGATTATTCCCACTATGTTCAGCAATGAATAGATATTGTGGAGTTTCACGTTAATAATTGTATCTATTCGCCAGTGTGTTTTGGTCATAACTGCTTTCTTCCCTTCCAGTGAAAGTCACTCTTTCATGAAATGAAAATGAAATGAAATCTTCGAGTTTTGCGTCGCACGGTTCTGTGTGCTAGGCTGAAGGAGACGGTGAGGATGAGAAATTGAATACAGTGGAAGGAAACGGGAGAACCCCGAGAAAACACATGCACACGGTGTTTGTCTACCACAGTTCACTTGGCGCGAGGTGGGATTGAACTAGGGTCCCCAAGCACTAGAAGTGAACGCTCTACCACTGAACCACCATGGCCCCATACTCTTTCACATTTACTGTTTAGTGGTAAACATTTTTGCGAAGTTGAGCTCCTTCGTGGCTAAGCTGTTAGCGTACACGCCTTTGGCGTGGGAGAGGTTCGATTCTCGGTGAGAGCTCACATGGTTCGGATTTCACGTTAATCAGTAGGTCCCGTCTTACATAGCCTCGCTGCTTAAAAGAACGTTAAACTCAAAATCAACTCACGTTTTGTGTAGTTAGAATGAGTAGAGGTTTTGAACTAAATTATTTTTTAAAACATCTTTGCTTTTCTTTCTTTTCTAGGAAGCACAAAACATAATGGCTCTCACCCATGTAGATACTCCATTGAAAGGTGGTCTAAACACACCTCTGCATAATTCAGATTTTACTGGTATTACTCCGCAGAGAGAAGCTATACAAACACCAAATACAGTACTAGCTACACCTTTTAGAACAGCTCGAAGCGACGGTAGGTAAATTCAGTGTGTGCTTTATTGCATATTGTCGTAAATATTTTCTAGAGGATTGTTGTGTAGGAAATTGGAAATTGACTTATATTTAACATACCGCTTCCCGGCTAGTGTCATATAACAAGCCTTTTTAAGATGATGATGCATTAATCTGTTGCTATACTGATAGAATTGGTTCGTTTTCAATAGTCTTACTTGCGTTCCTCTTCAATTCTTATAAATCGTTTAAAAAATAATATTGAGCATCGCATTTATTGATAAGAATGCTCTTTAAGATATGATTTAATTTCGATATTAATTAAAAAGATATCACGCCATTAGTAAAGCTCAGATATAATAAAAGTCGGTTGTCATGGCAACACTTAGTTTTTAAGTGATGGAAGGGAGAATAAGGGGAAATGTATCGTTGAGAGGTGATTTGGAGAGAGCGTGCAATTTAAATTTATATTGCCGCCTCCTGTCTCGTCTCAAGTACGTCATAGTTTTTGCGTGGGGAATGATGGGTAAAGAAAAATGTTCAGAATTGTTGTCTGGCAGAGGCAATGGGGGAACTTCTGTTGTTGAGCCGTTAAAAACTTCAAACTTCAGTTTTCATCCTGTGAACACTGTGACAAACCAAACCTTTCACGTGGAATACACAGTGGGACTGCTAGTTACGAGGGTTGATCAGAAAGTAAGGTTACAAAACCTGCAGTGAGACGTATATATATTATTTCATACAACCAATACAGCCAATACATAATACATTCTTTAGGTCAGTGGTTCTCAATGTGGGGTACGCGGAACGTAGCCAGGGAGTCCACGACGCCTAAAAATTGAACTCATAGCTGTTGTGCTAGAAGTTTTTCTTTTCAGTTAGTAAAAAGAAAGTAATTAAAAATTATACTTAGGTTTGTAAATTTAAATATTTTTGTACTTTACTAAATTTCTGCCCTGTGACTATGAAGAGTTGTCTAAAAAGGCATTGCAACATTTGATGCCTTTCCTTACCACTTATGTGAACAGACCTTTTCTGCTTTTTGCAGTATTAAAACCTGAATAGAAAGCGAAATCGTCTTAATGTGGAATTGGACCTAAAATTAATGGTGACAAAACTTATTCTGGATTTCAGTGCAATTATGGAAAAACAGAAAAAAATTCATTCCTCATATTAGTGACCGCATATTTGAGAACATCGTTTATCAAATGAATTTCCTTTTTCAAAAAGTACATTGATTTTCAGTCTTGAAAGTTACTGCATGTTCAATTGAAATTTCGTTCACTAGGAAACAATCATGTATCTTTAGAATAAATTACTTATTGCAATGTTTTTCTTGGTCTTTTTCTTGTCAGTGGTAATTCTATATAGTATACTTTTTAACACCATGTGGAATTTCAGATAGCATTGCAAGGGGGTCCGCGGATCACTTTCCGAATGAACAGGGGGTCCGCGTTATCGGAAAGTTTGAGAACCACTGCTTTAGGTTATTTTTCGACATAGTCTCCTTATCAGTTGAGGCACTTGTTGCATCGGGGGGGGGGTTAGTTTAAAGATTCCCTCCTGGTAAAAACTTTTACATGTTCAGATGCGTTGTCACGAAGTGTTTCACCTCTTCGTCTGAACCAGAGCAGCGACCTCCTAGGTGCTCCTTTAACAAGTGGAATAGGTTAAAGTCGCTTGGAGTGAGGTCGGGGCTGTAGGGAGGATGGTCGATGATGACCCAGCGAAACTGCCTCAACAACGTGGTGGTCTTCTGGGCTGTATGTGGGCGCGCGTTGTAATGAAGGAAGGTGATGCCCTCAGTGAGAAGTCCTGGCAGTTTCCTCCTGATTGCTTTGTGCAATCATGTCTAAGATCTCACGGTACCGGTCAGCGGTCACTGCGTGCCGCGGTTACGTTTCGCTCACAGAAACCGAATAACTGAGCGGAGTTCTTGTGAGACCAGTTCTCCAAACGAGTCGCCATTTGTGTTTACCTACAACTAGCGCCCGTAGGTGGCGGGTGGCTGAAACTCTGCACAGTTGCCAACTCCATGTATTAAAATTACGCACACTTCTTATTCCTCTATAACAAATGAAACTCCAGAAATATCGGGCATGTAACCCTAGTTTCTGATTTTCCCTCGTAACATCAACATTACGATAAACGGTTCTTCGTAATTACCATATGCCAATATCATTCTCGAATTTTGCTAAATGTAATACAATGACTACTTTTTCACTGGACTTCGCAAGTGATATGCCTTTAACTCTTGATACCTAACATGAAGAATTTAAGCCACGGACACCTCGATGACGTAATGCGATAGTCACATGTCAGACCGTTACAGTCGATAGAGTCTACAAGGAATTACTAATCCGATGAGAGCTAGAATTACTTAGAACCATCGGTTTATCACTTATCGCAGTCAACTGTTCATAAGCTCAGTTTTAACTTCCTTAAATACCTATGGCACTCTTAGCGTACTTTTTTTAAGTATCGTATATTTCTGAATCCAGACGACCACCATATGTTTGACAATTACAAAAAATATATCTACAACACATACTAGGTATATTTTGAGGACTTGCTATGAAACTACTCTAAAACAGTACAAATTACAGATACAAACCTCTGTTAGCCTTCCTCAGTAGAAGGGTTCTCTGAATCTGCAAACGTTCAAGGTTAAAACTGCAGGCGAAGAAGATGACAAAGCTTACTAGAAATCCCTGATTCTGTTGAGTAAAGAAAAAACTTAACATCATATGTCGCGAAAGATAGATAACCCCTATAGTTTTGACCACGAAAATGCGGGAAAAAAAAAAAAAACGTCATGGATTTGGAAATGCACGGTGTATATATTTTGTGCGTATTCTTGTGTACCCATGCGGTTCTGATGAGAGCACAGCTGCTTTTGGTGTTGGCTTATCATTATGAGACAACCGGGAACTTATTTGAGTTAAGAATTCAGGAATTCAGGTTTCGAAAGCCGAAAGTAATTTAGCTGTAACTCGATGCTGACCACACACATCACACAATTGAAAAGTCACATGGTAGATCCAAGCCATGTGACTATCGAATCTTTTAAATGTATATTTTATACATTTATGTTGAGTAATACAGGGTGATTTTTTAAAACTCATGGATGTCATTTGGGTCTAGAATTTCTAACTGAAGCCCGTTTTTCATGCGATTTGTGGCAAATGATCAAGTAAGGATGGGAAATTTATTGGTCTAAGTTTACTGGTTTAAATTCATCCCGGGTAATATAGACCACACCTCAAGAAAAACAGCAAATATTGCCAGTTTGCCTTACAATTGGAGTGAAGTTCTGGACTTTTGAAGCGAAATTGCAGAATACAGATTAAGTATTAGTGAGAATACAAATTAAGTGTTAGTGGTAACACCATAAATCACATATTGAACAGCTATAGCCGGTTTCTTGCGACAAACAGCAGAGAAATTTCTTGGGCGACCTAAGGAGTCTATAACTGACATCTTCCACAACACCCACCTGCTGGATCCAATGTTTCCCTGTCTCACTCAGATGCGATCCTGTTTCTTCCAATTTATTCACTAGCGACCGTATTATGTTCCTATCTGGGGCAGAACATGGAGCAAATTTGTTTCTAAATGCACATTACATAGCCACAACAGGTTCCATTCTTCAAAAACTTTTAACGATAAACTCATGTTGCTCCAAAGAATACACTATTTTCACTGTGTCCTGATCATACTCACACAGTAGCACAGAACTGAGCAGCATAATCCCAATACAACAGCCCAGTTTCCTGTTCTTAATGACCTTGGCGAGGTTGCCATCTAACGAAAAAATCTCCACACCGCACCGCACCTCATTCCAATTGTAAGGTACACTGGCGAATATTTACTGTTTTTCTTCAGGCGTCACCGATATTACACCGGATGAATTTAAACCTGCAAACGTAGTCCCGTATATCTCCCATCCTTCCTTGATCATTTGCCACGAACCGCATGAAAATCGGACTTCAGTTAGAAATTCTAGACCCAAATGAAATTCGTAAGAAAAAAATCACCCAGTATTTTCATAAATAAGGTGTTATATTGAAATTATTTCTAAATTGTAGGTCGCACACCAGGTTCAGCCACAGTTGGTTTCAACACTCCACGAGGGGAAGGTGGCAAAACGGTTACTGCAACACCTATTCGTGATAAATTAAGCATAAATCCAGAAGAGGGCCTCGAAGTGGGGAGCACTCCACAGGCGATGAAGAGCTACCAAAGACAGGTAAACAAAACGTTTTATTCTTTTGTGTATTAGGTGTAACTGTAGGTTTAAGTTGAAGCTTTAAAATTTCCAACATTTTTGTAGCAATCAGCAAAAAGTCTTAAGAGCCTGACATACTAAAAATAATAGAAAATTTACCATTTTTCTTTTGCTAGTTTATTCATAAGTGAAAGGAGATAATGAAATGCAACTTATTAGAATCATAGATAATGTTATTCTACAACAAAATATGAACCTGAAGAATTTTCAGTGTTGCCATCCATAGAATTAGTGTTGCCAGAATAACATTTCTCCCAAAATCTAAGTTAAGGCAGCGATTAGAGGAACGAACTCAACTGCATTTCATTACGTATCGTGTTGTCTTGAAATCCTGTGAACTACTTTTTAAATAATAGTTGTATTTAGTTTGTAATAAACAAGATAGTTTTAACATATAGTTATTAAAATTAAATAAAAATGTATGTGCTTCTGTGTAGCCTAGTTGTTAGCTCGTATTTAAGCGTGGGGCAATTGAAGAGCTACTTGAATTACAATTTAACGAATTCGGGTCTAAAAAATCGAATAATAGTGTTTGAAGCCGATGCTCTGAATTCGCTTTAGTGAAATATAACTATTAAATTCATAGAGTTTATTTATCTATTTATTTATGAAATCGTATATAGATTGCTTAAAATATTTTAAAGTTTTTATTAGCATCTTAAGCACTAAAGATGATTAAGTTGCGTGTAATCTATGCCAACTCTTTTTTTCTTTTTTTTTTCTTTCTTTGTATTTTGTGAATAGTTGAAGGAGCAGTTGCGGGAAGGACTAAGTTCTTTACCAATGCCTCGTAATGACTATGAGATTGTAGTCCCAGAGGAGGAAATGCCTCAGGTAGTTCAAGAAGAGAAGTCCTTGGAGGAGGATCAAGCAGATGTAGATGCCAGATATGCTGCTGATATGCAGGCGAAGAGTAAGTATATAGTCATAGTTAATTTTGCTTGTTAGGGCTTAATTTTTCATAAGTTTATAGAATGATTATGTGGAGAGTTTGATTAACGAAAAAATTCAAGTAAAATAACCATTGAAAACAAACAAATAAATAAATAAAAAAATTAGAGATTCCTTAGGAATGGTCGTGGTCTCAAGCAGGGTATCTATCGGTCACGAAAAGGTCACGAAATTTAGCTTTTGGGTCACGATTTTTTTAAATTGTACAAATGTAAGTACAGATTGGAAAATTTTGTTCTATAAAACGTCAAAATTCACCACCAAAAAGGTCTATAGTCGACTTTAGATGCTACCAAATCGCAAGCAAACTACGTTTCTATCGCATGCATGACAATTCGGCCTAATTCGTACCCAAATTCGCTCTTGAAAATGTTAGGAAATTTTATGATTTGGTAAAGAAAAGGTCACGAAAAAGTTACGAAATTTCATTTTGGAATTTTAATAGACACCCTGTCAAAGTTCAAAATAGATTTTTGTAGCATGTACGACGTATATGGCAATAAAAGTAATGGCTTCCCATACTTCAGGCAAAAACAGTTATTGTGCTAAACCTCTTCTTTATTTCAGCACACTAACAAGGAGAAAGCAGATTTTGGTAAATGAACTTCGGGGCCATTTCTTGCAAGGTGATAGTGCACATGTAAAGTGTTCATATTACAAACTGGGAGAACGCAATGACCTAATATAGCAGAGAAAAAGCGTCTTAAAGTTTTCGATTTGCCGCATATGTCGTACATTGCGCAAATTTATCAAGTGACGGCGTGGCAGAATCAGTAGCATCTGTGGCTCACGTGCGAAGGGTCCCGGGTTAGATTGCCACTGGAATTAATCCTTTTTTTTTTCTTTCTTCAATCAATAAAGTAGCCACTTGTAGCTACAAGTAAAATGTTAATTCACCATGTGTTTATAATAAATTAAAACAATAGAAATATTCAAATCAGTTGTAAAATCTTTTAATGTTCCATGCTAACTAGATTTCGTAAATATATTGATATCACGAGTTATATTATGGTTACCACAGTCGTTGTGTAAAAAAATTCCTTGACGCTTCGTGTCTACATCTGTTATCTGTGTGTGTATTACAAGCACTGGTGCAAATGGCACGGGGGATAAGGGGAATATGTTTCCTACAATCTTGGAACTGAGGGACTGTTCCCCCCAATAATCCGATTTGAAATGTGTCTTTTGGGGAAAAATGTGATGATTTGTGTCCGATTGCCGCAAAGGAAAATGAAATTGATATCCCCCCAAAATAAGTCTCAAATCTGCCCGCCTCCCAATGTTGAAGACAAATCTGCTCCCCTGATCCTCCAAACTATTATTTTTCAACTTCATAAATATTTTGGAACATCGCTTTAAAAAATATGGGAACGGTCTTACCCGTCCTCCTTTTAATGTTGAAGACAGATTTTCGCCGCTTATTACAAGGGGAATAAGGGGGAAATCTTCTTTCGTTATAGTAACATCCAGTATTACCAAAGAGAATTTCCTTCTCATCCCCCTTGTAATCCTCACACTGTCAACAGATGTAGACACGAAGCGTCAAGAAAATTCTTTACACAACGACTGTGGTAACAATAATATAACTCGTGATATCAATATATTTACGAAATCTAGTTAGCATGGAACATTAAAAGATTTTACAACTGATTTGAATATTTCTATTGTTTTAATTCATTATAAACATATGGTGAATTAACATTTTACTTGTAGCTACAAGTGGCTACTTTATTGGTTGAAACAAAAAAAAAGGTTGACTAGCGGGAATCGAACCCGGGACACTTGGCACGTGAGTCACAGATGCTACTGATTCTGCCACACCATCACTTAATAAATTCGCACAACGTACGACATATACGGCGAATCGAAAACTTTAAGACGCTTTTTCTCTGCTATATTAGGCCATTGCGCTTTCCCAGTTTGTAATATGAACACTTTAAATGTGCACTATCACCTTGCAAAAATGGCTCCGAAGTTCATTTACCAAAGTCTGCTTTCTCCTTGTAAGTGCTAAACTTTGTAATACCACCTCTAGATGCAGCTCTTGCTATAAGTGCATTGTTGTGCAGCCACCTATTATCTAACTTCTAAAAATGTTCTTAAAGTGTTCGAGTAAAAATAAAATTTAGTCCTTCAATGTAAGATGATATTGCATCTCTCAAAATTCATATAGGCAAAGCTTATTTGTGTGCGTGAAGAATGTGATAGTGCTTTTTGTTTTTTATTCCGTAGATGAAATGGAACATACGTAATTATTAAAGTATTCTTCATGAGTTACAGTATACACTATATTTCATTGAATTAGTGTTTAATATGTCAGATATAGAAATATTGTATGGAAATAGCGTTCAACGATAAGCAGTAATTGTTCACTATAGTATTGAAAATGAGTAGTAACTAATTGTTATAGTAGTGATAGCCACTGGTAATGTACACCAAGTTAAATCGCATTAACCTCGTTGTTTACACCGTCATCAGAGTTCACACTGGTCTTGAAAGTCAGGGAAGGTCATGGAAAGTCACGGAAATATAGGGTTTCAAAATGAGTCGGGGGTCATCGGGGTTTTAAGTATTTATAGTATTTATTACGTTTAACGTACAATTGAGGACCGTTTTTTCAAAGTTGACGTCTACATTAAATAATATATTTTGTTGAATAAATATAGCATATTCATGGCAGCCGTAGTAAGACTCACAGTATTTTCTTAAGTTCAGCACTGTTTCCGTATTTGAGAGCATAGTTTTATGCCTCCAGATAGAGTGTTTGGTAATTTGGAAAAACATATAAACAAAAAGAAATTCTTTCTCTCTGTGACATGATGAGCAGTCATGCAATTATGAAAATATTAGAACTGGATTAGAATGTGTATGATCTGAAGGAGGAATCGAATTCGATTCTCAAAACAAGACTACCATTCAAACTTTTGAACACTCAAGTTATACATTACAACAAAGCAAACAAGACAGTCACTGTGACACATTCAGTAACATAAACTTTCTCAGAACCGATAACGAAGCTTGAAGTACTGAAGCCAGGGAAAACTGATTAAAAAAAACTGATCCAATAATTTGATGTTCCAGAGAACGCCAGAAAATTCTATGAAAATGTGCTGAGAGGTACCGAGAACAGTGATACCAGCAACGCCTTTGTTACTGTCAAAGACTCTGATAGTGAAATTGAGTGAAGGACATATACAAAAACATAAATACTATTGCTGAAGGGACTATGGTTGCCCTGATTTATTCTCTTTTCTAAGAAAATTATTCACGGTGGTAACAAAAGACCTAAGCATTCATATTGTGTTCATGTCAAGTTTTCGTGTTGATTATAAATGTCAACTTTTATATAAGTAATCCTGAGTGTACTTGTTAAAAAAACAGTTATAATTTGCAAAATATATGCATTACAAATAAAATTAATTCCTTGTTGATAAATCACCATAAATCACAAAATAATCTCAAAAACCAGCAGTAGTACGTCAGAAAATTTAATGTAAAAAGAACGTTTTGTAAAAACAGCAAAGATTTAAACGCTTGTATAAAGTGTAGTACAGCAATAAATTTACTTCACATTGACTCACATGATATGCGGCATCACTTAACAGGAAACCAAGAACGTTATATTTAACCTCGTCTTAATAAACAGTTTTTTGTTCCTACTGAAAAGTTAATTTTTTCACTAATCAAGTATTGGGAAAACGTTCCTTAATTATAAATAATACATAAAATAAAAGAATAACTGAAACAGTTTTTGCTACAAGTGTTTAATGTGAGCATCATTCGTCATGCGGCACACATGGAGTCGATAGGCTATATAAGATATGGCACAAAACACATTCAATTTACGGGAGGGGGACACGATGGCTCAGTGGTGGAGTGTTCACCTCCGGTGCTTGGAGTCCCTGGTTCGATCCCAGCTCGCGCCATGTGGACTTTGTGGTGGACAAACACCGTGCTCGTGGGTTTTCTCGTGGTTTCCCCTTTTCCTCCCACTTTCTCCATTCCACCATTTCACTCATCTCTCATCATCACCGTGTCCTTTAGCCTAACCGGCATAATCGTGGGACGTAAAACTTAAAAATTTCATTTTATTTTCAATTTACGGGAGTCTCGTTGCAACTGGACCGCTTCGTGGGGATTTGCTGACCCCCAGATGCTAACATTATGAGTGTTCACATCGCCGTTAGGTGAATGTCACTGAAGACGACACGATCTAAAAAAATCTTCATCGTCATGTAGCAACATTTCATTTACAAAACTGGCACGTAAACCGTGGTCTGTAGGCTTGAAAATCTGAAATGAAATCTTTAAGTTTAACGTCTCACGGTTATGCCGGTTAGGCTAAAGGAGACGGTGATAATGAGAAATGAGTGAAATGGTGGAATGAAGAAAGTGGGAGGAAACGGGAGAACACCGAGAAAACCCACGAGCACGGTGTTTGTCCACCACAAAGTTCACACAGCGCGAGCTGGGATCGAACCAGGGACCCCAAACACCGGAGGTGAACGCTACCACTGAGCCACCGCCCCCCGTCCTTCCGTCTATAGGCTTGTAGCAACTGCAAACAATAAGGAGGAAGTTGTAAGCGTCTCCTTAAAATTCACCACACAGACGGTTGCATTGTAACTATAGATTTAGTATTTGCAAAATGTAAATTAAAAGAAATGCAAAAAGTTAATTGCAAAAATTGCAAAAAGTTAATTATAATAAATACTACAAAGTCTTAAAATCTCGGTATTGATTTTCAAATATCCTGTACTTCAATATATGCCAAGAGCTGCTGAAACTGCTATACTTCATAGAAGTCAGGAAAAATGAATTCAAACTTCACAAAAGTATTCAAAAAGTTCCTATTACTCAAGCGATGTTAAGCATTACATCTGTTCACAGAAGGTATGGAGAACACCTTCAAGAATCAGTGCAAATTCAAAAAGAAAATGGTAAAAGGACTGTAGGAAGATAGGCTTGAGAAGTGCCAAAAGATGGTAAAACTTCAAGCTTTGAATGAACAAATTAAATAAAAAAAATTAAGTACTGCAAAAGAAAATTCGTTAGGTTTGTTGGTTGTAGATATGACATAGGCCAGATTGTGATATAACTTTATTTACTTGTTTAAGTTTGAATGTATTCAGAATGCCTAAATATTACGTTAATATACAATTATTATTTGCTATTAATGTTCTATTATGTTCTAAATACAGGAATATCAAATAATACCTTCGACAAAATGGATACTTTCAAATATCTTGTTCACCTCAACCATAGGTTGGTGGACAACATGGAAATTTTAAAACTTTTCTCTCTCTTGGGAGAGCTGTTTTATACTTTGATAAGGTCTCTTCGTAACTGCATCTAGATATTCTATCCTTGGTCTATATATATATTCTATCCTATCTTCCTCTTTCTGGTTTTCCTTCTTCCTTTCCCTCTATCAGTACGATGATCCAATCGGAGTGCCGAATAAGATGGCCAAGCATGGTGTTTCTTCTTTTTCCTATTATCTTCATGATATGTCGTCCTTCATTAGTTTCCTTTAGTACGTCTTCATTCATTTTCCTTTCGGTCCATGATATGCGGAGCATTCTGCGCCAACACTACATTTTAAATACTTCCAGCTTGAATATTTGAGCTTTTCTCAATGTCCACATCTCTGATCCGTAAGGCGCCACGCTCATACCAGGGTGTTAATAAATTGTTTACGAACGTCTATTCTTGATGTTAGCAGTTTCAAATATCTACGATCAATAATTAGAGTCCAAAATCGTATTCACGAAGAAATGTCGACTAAAATCAATGAATTCATGTTATTCAGTTCAGATTCTTTTGTCGTCGTGAATTCTGTTGAGGAATTTGAAGCTTAAAATGTATAAAAATGATTATGTCTGTTGTGTTTTATGGTTGCTACTCTGAGGGAAGAACGCAGACTGAAAGTATTTGAGAATATAATCCTAAGACGAGTATTCGGACGCAAGAGAAACGGGAATGGAGAGTGGTGTAAACTTAATAACAAGGGACTGTATGATTTATACCTTTTACCAAATATTGTTAGTCATCATATGTAAGAGGCTCAGATGGGAAGGTCATGTAGCTAGAATGGAAGAAAGTAGGAACGGTTTCCACGTTTTAGCTAGAAATCCAATCGGGAAACGACCATTAGGAAGACCTTGGCGCAGATGGAAGGACAATTTTAAGATGGCTCTGGCAGAAATAGGAGTACAAAGTAGAAACTGGACCCAGTTGACAAAGAACAGAAGTCAGTGGAGAGCTTTTGTGAATCCGGCATTGAATCTCCGGGTTCCATAGGCCTTAGAGTGAGTGAGTGAGTTAAACACAGAAAGTTAATAAATATTTCAACTAAGAAAATTATATTGTATTTCAAACATAAAAAGGAGAGATTTGGACGGATATGAGGTTGCTGGAGGCCTATTAAAAAAAATTATACCCAACCAAAAATAATAATTTTAAATGATTTTTAAATTTTTTTTTTTTTAGTTTAACATCCAACAATTATTCCCTTTAGGCTAAAGGAGACGGTTGATTAATGAAAGTGAATGATGGATGAATTATTTTTTGTGCTTTTTTATCGAGAATCGAACCAGGGACCACGTGCACGAAAGACACACGCGCTGGCCACTAGACCATCAGGGAGGGCTATAAATGATAGGGTTCACGGTATTGAAAGTCAGGGAAAATTAACTTACTTAGTCATGGAAAGTCAGAGAAAATTTACCTAGTCAGTCATAGAAAATCAGGAAAATCACTTCCAAAATTTCATAGTGAGCCATATTCATTGTCTACATATTTCACCACTTAGAAGTCTATAAAATGCTTGACCCAGCATTCATTCTTATATGACAATTACAATGACACTCGTGGCCCAAATGGGTTGAGTTGAGTTGATTTTGAGTTTAACGTCCCGTTTAGCAGCTTGGCTATATCAGACGTAGACCTACTGATTAACGTAGACTCTGAACCACTTGAGCTCTCGGTGGAAATCGAACCCGGGTCTGCCGCGCCAAAGGCGCGTACGCTAACCGCTTAGTCACGAAGGAGCTCTCATGGCACAAATGGCTCAATATTTCCCAACAATACTTTCCTGAAGTGGGAGATCCATCAAGGCACATATACTACATTATTATTATTATTATTATTATTATTATTATTATTATTATTATTATTATTATTATTATTATTATTAATATTAATAATAATAATAATAATAATGCAGTGTAAGCTTTGAACAATTGGTTTTCCTCTTAATACATGCATGAATATGCTTATTGCCTGAAATGAATGTGAAATAGTATATTTTCTTTTGTAGATTGTAATATTGACCGGGGGCGCGGTGGCTCAGTGGTAGAGCGTTCACCTCTGGCGCTTGGGGTCCCGGGTTCGATCCCAGCCCCCGCCAAGTGAACTTTGTGGTGGACAAACACCGTGCTCGTGGGTTTTCTCGGGGTTCTCCCGTTTCCTCCCACTTACTTCATTCCACCATTTCACTCATCTCTCATCATCACCGTCTCCTTTAGCCTAACCGGCATAACCGTGGAACGTAAAACTCAAAGATTTCATTTTCATTTCATGTAATATTGACCTTCCCCTATTTTCTTTGCAGGAGAGAAAGAACTGAAATCGCGATCTCAGGTTGTACAGCGGGATCTTCCGAGACCACTTGAAGTGAACTCAGCAGTGTTGCGTCCCACACACACGGATCCTCCGCTGTCAGAATTGCAAAAGGTATGTACTTAAGTGGACTTCAGTCGTCGCTAAGAGTTTTTACTGTACTATTGCACCGTTGTACTCTTTCTGCGGTCATCAATAGGGTTAAGTCACTGACGTGAAGATCGAATCGCTTTTCATGAAAATCTCATGTATTATTATGGTGTGAAGGTTTTAAAATCGAAACTGGCGGGTTTTTAAAAACTATTTCTCTTTTGTTATTGAAGAATTTCAGCTGTGAGAGTTCCTGATGGAGCAGTAGATATTAAAACTTCTATATTGACAAACTACGTATATGCCTCAAACTGTGTTTTGCGAGTGCTTTTAATTTCTTGACGTTAATTTCATAGTTGAAGTGGAGCATACATGAAAAAACCTAAGGATATTAAGGTGTATATAAACTATTTATATTACACTGCAAATTGCATTACCTGTTGAAATTAATATGTGTATCTGAGTTTCAACTTAGAGAAATGAGTTATATATTTCATATGTTTTTTTTTTATTTTTTTATTTTTTTTAAAAATTGAGTTTGAACCATTAAAAGTTGAAGTCTGTAGTTAATTAGAAAGTTCTAGGTACCCGATGCATGTCCTCTGTACGTCTTAACTGTCTTAGCACACCTCAGTTATAGTACTAAGGGATTGACAGATGTTGTTCTGAACGTAGAAACGCTGAGGTAATGAGCATCAAACTTACCAATCGCCGCTCGAATGTTTATGAATTTATTATTAGGTGGTTCTCGTAATTGTCTTTAGCATATAGGACGAAACCATGGAAATAATACTTTAAAAAGAAAGTGATGAACTAAACCAGGCCATATATATTTATATATACGGGGTGGACCTTGTAAAGTGACTCCTCCTTGTAACTTCTAAACTAATTGGTAGAAAAAGCTGAAATTTTGTACGAAGTAAGTATGCTAACCGAGCATAAAGTTGGATTTTTTTTCAGATGGCAATAGGTCAGATTATTACATATTTCAAATCTACATGTTAATCTTACATGCGAAAACTTACCGTACCGCATTTATTATTCACTGCTGCAAAGTAAGGGTGGTACAGTATCACAAACATTCAAAGTTTGGAGGTCACTGCAACAGAAAAAAAAAAAAAAACTTTAAGATATGGTCTTTCGAGCATATACATAACTAGTAACTGGCATTGAAAATTTGTGTTACCTTTTATTTTTTGCTATGAGCAAACTTCACGCAGTATATTTGGCATTTGTTCCAAGTAACGAACTACGTACTATGTTTTCTGTAATCGGTTTCGAAGATAGTTTTGCAGGCGTATGAATTGTCTAACAACATATACATGAGTAGCAGTTCTGCGATCTGTTACTTTTATATGCTAGGAACTTAGTATAATAATACGTTAGTTGGTGTTATTGCACTAAAAAGTAACGAACAACGTATTGTACCAAGTTCCTCGCACGTGAATCAACAGATGGCAGCACTGCTAATCGTGTAAATGTTGTCAAACAATTCATAGGCTTTCAAAACTATTTTCGTAACCGATTATAGAAAACATCTTACAAGGAACATAGTACGTCATTCATTACTTGATATCTTTACCAAATATACAGCATAATGTTTTGCTCATAGCATACGATAAAAACTAATGCAAATTCTCACAGTTAGTAACTAGTTATTTCTGATATGCTGGGAAGGCGATGTCCTTGTTGTTGAAATAACATACAAGTAACTCGCTAAAGTGGTAGACATTTTGAATCGTTTTAATAACTCATTTTTTGCTGTATTTTAATGCAACTTACTTTGACGGGAGAATGTATATCCAAGGAAATTTAGTGTCGGATACCATGACTATGGTATAATTCATCTCGCTTTCGGAAAAGTGATTAGATAAGTATCATATCTAAAGATATATATGTGATTTCTAGTAGAAGAAAAAAAATTGTAATTCTCCTTCCGAAGATGTGAAAAGCAGGAGTCGAGATTGCTGCACTACTTATAATGGCTTATTTGTGAGAGAGGTTTATTTTTTTTTCTTTCTTTGTTCTGCGTTTGATGTTATAGTAATAGTGTTTGGCAGTTGTAATTACAAGTAATTGGATTACATAAATTTAAGCAGTGTTGCAAATTTTACGAATGTTTTTCTTAAAGGTTAGTCATAGTACCTAGCCCTATTACCAGTGTTTATTATTGCTTTAACTTATTACAATGTTTTTCTGCTGACAGAGAATGAGCATTCGGTAGTCCTCCTTATTGTTGCAATTTAAATATAAATTCACTTGAATGTGTTCTGTGATGATAATTAATTTTTCTGATATTTTAATTTTTCATCTAAATTGTAAGATATTATAGAAAATAAAATGAAATGAAATCTTTGAGTTTTACGTCCCACGGTTATGCCGGTTAGGCTAAAGGAGACGGTGATGATGAGTAATGAATGAAATGGTGGAATGAAGAAAGTGGAAGGAAACAGAAAAACCCCGAGGAAACACACGCACACGATGTTTGTCCACCACAAAGTTCACTTGGCGGGGGCTGAGATCGAACCCGGGGACCCCAAGCAGCAGAGGTGAACGCTCTACTACTGAGCCACCGCGGTTCCTAAGATATTATAGATTTCACTACTAAGAACTTAAAGATGTTTTATTATAAGAAGAATTTTTCGATTTTATTTCAGAGGTTGCACATTGTTAACCTGTAAATAGAAAGTATAGTGAAACGTGTCTATGTTGGCCACCATCAGTTCCATCAAAAAGTGGCCAACTTAGACAGGTGGCCAACTTACAGAAAATAAGTGTGATTTGTGTATTTTTAGAATAGGATTTCTAGTAAAATTTTAATAAACAGTGGCACGACAGCTACTTATAAATAATGTATATAGAGTAATCATAAAAATATACAGTACTAGAAAATATTACTATAGTATGTTTAATATATGTGCATACATTTCTCTTCCTGAAAACTAGTCTGGTACATTGGATTATTTGGATTGAAAACACAATAACACAAACAACCATGAAATAGAAGCGTATGTACGCAGTTTATTGAAATTGATATTATAGCACACTGAGTTATTCAGATTGGAAACAAGAAAAGCTAAGTTATAAATTGAGAGATTTATATGCAATTTATATGACTTCTTTTCAGTTGTTACTGAATAGTGGTTCATTCTAGACGTA
Source organism: Thermobia domestica (assembly GCF_964235325.1). Classification (NCBI taxonomy): domain Eukaryota; kingdom Metazoa; phylum Arthropoda; class Insecta; order Zygentoma; family Lepismatidae; genus Thermobia; species Thermobia domestica. The sequence continues at coordinate 389,397,455 of NC_137454.1, read as the reverse complement.
TTTGTTTTATTCTTTTTGGCAGATATGCAGATTCTAATAGTGTAGTTAACTGCCTCTTGTTAATGAACTAGAAGTGTTTCCCTCGGAGCAAAATATGTTTTGAGAAAATCTTGAGGGAATTGATATCTCAAAAACTCCGCTATCTTTTGACAAGCCGACAGGTGCCAATAGTTGACAATAATTGAAATGGTTAGTTTTAACCTTGAGAATTTTCCGGAATTACTAAAGCTCCCCACTGATGAGGGGTGTTGATATAGCTAATGGTTTTACCAAAACAGACAAGGTAAACAAATACGTACAACCATTTCCTGAATTCCTGTACGTGCTTTTTCTTATTCACACCTTCCTTCACCACCCCTTTATGAGGGTAGTGTTCTGGCCATTGACCTCCAAGAACAAAAATCATGCGAATCTATGCTTCTTTGTGTCCAGTCACAAATACAGAACATCTGCCTCTCATATGGGAATTCGAAAGAGTTAAGAAAAATAACAAAACTGTATTTTGCGTGGCCAAGATACACAGGTAAATTTATCATTATCATCATAGGGTAAACATTGCTTCAGTGTGGCCAACTTCCAAGATAGACAGGTGGCCAACTTATAGAGCAGTAAGTAACGAATGTCTTATGGAAAAATGCAGGTTCAAGACGAACTAGGCCAAGATAAGCAGGTGGTTAACTTAGAGAGGTGGCCAAGTTGACAGGTTTCACTGTATTATTTTATACAGGCTTAAACAATGCACTGTGAAGTCTATTATAAATAGAAAATAGAAGTTTTGTACATATCACCACTCCCATAGAGCGTTCTCATTGTCCTGGAATGCATAGATTTTGAAAAGTTAATTATTGCCACTGAATGCTATATACAGTTTGCAGATGATAAGGCGTTTGTTGCAGAATCTGAAGAGAAAATCATTAAGATATTAGTCCTGTTGGGAAGGGCTGTGACGAATATGAAATGGAAATAAATGTTAGAAAGGCAAAAGCCATTGTGATTGGAACAAAGCGGTCGGTGTCAAATATAGAAGTAGGAAGGGGAAAATAGAACAGGTGACTAGTTTTCGATACCTAGGTAGTATTATTAGTAATGATGTGAAATGTGAAAGTGAAATAAAAGCAAGGATAGGAATTGCGAAAGAAGTCTTTAGGAGGAAGAAAATACTATTTTTTGGGACATTGAACGAAGAGTTGAGAAAAAGACTCACAAAATGCTTCGTGTGGAGTATTCTACTGTATAGGCCAGAAACATGGACATTGTGCAAAAATGGAAAACGACTGGAAGCTTTCAAAATGTGGATATGGAGAAGAATGGAGCAAATTAGCTGGTCCTAGCGGAAAACGAATGAGAGGATGTTAGAAATGGTAGGAGAGAAAATAACAATTTTAGATATTATTAAGAAGAGGAAGAGAAACTGGTTGGGACATTGGCTAAGAAGGAACTGTATTATGAGGGACGGTAGTAAGTATAGTGGCAGGAAAGAGAGGAAGGGGGCGAAGGAGACTATAATTAATGGACAATATCAAAACAGAGAAATCGTACGTGAAAATGAAGAGGTTAGGGGAAGACCGTGGAGCATGGAAGCTTCTCAGTTGTAGCAAGTGATCTGCCAATGAATAACTACGATGATGATGGTGAATGCTATATATTAGTATCTGAATAGCCAGAACTCACACGAAGTGGGCTGTGTAGTTGACAGACACCATGTGCGTTGGTTTTCTTAGGAATCCATCATTTTATTCATTCTCATCATTACCGTCTTGTTTAGCCTACACGGCATAACCTTGGAACACAAAACTTAAAGATCTTCACAATTTAAACTTTGAAATCCGAGCTCCGTCGTGGCTAAGCGGTTAGTGTACGCGCCTTTGGCGTGGGAGACCCGGATTCCATTGCCAGCTGAAGCTCATGTGGTTCGTATTCCACGTTAATCAGTAGGTCCACGTCTCATATAGCCTCGCTGCCGAACGGGACGTTAAACTCAAACTTGGAAATCCATCCTGAAGAAAGACAATCAGGTATCTCGCCAGACATATAGATGAGTTATTAAAGCAAAAGCAAAATTTATCATAATCGCAGAACACACGCAGGTTAATATTTTATTTAATTTTGATATGTGCTCTATACATTCAATTAGTTCTTATAAAGTGGGGCCGCGGTGGCTCAGTGGTAGAGCGTTCACCTCTGGTGCTTGGGGTCCCGGGTTCGATCCCAGCCCCCGCCAAGTGAACTTCGTGGTGGACAAACACCGCGTGCGGGCTTTTCTCGGGGTTCTCCCGTTTTCTCCCACTTTCTTCATTCCACCATTTTATTCATTACTCATCATCATAGTCTGCTTTAGCCTCACGGGCATAACTGTGGGACGTAAAACTCAAATATTTCATTTCATTTTTTAGTTCTTATAAACTTTTTAATTATTATTAATTTTATTATTATTATTATTATTATTATAGGAAGAGAAACTGGTTGGGACATTGCCTAAGAAGAGATTGTATCATGAGGGACGTCCTAGAGGGTATGGTGGCGGGAAAGAGAGGGAGGGGGCGAAAGAGACTACAATTAATGGATGATATTAAAACAGAAAGATCATACGCGAAGACGAAGAGGTTAGCGGAGGATCGTGGAGCATGGAAGCTTCTCAGCTGCGGCAAGTGACCTGCCAATAAAGGCAGAATACCTATGATGATGATTATTATTATTATTATTATTGTGAATCAGGAAGAAGTATGTTGAAACCTTGAAACTTGAACATAAAATTTCTTTAATATTTGTTTCAGGCTGAAGAATTGATCAAAAGCGAAATGATAACTATGCTCCACTATGATTCTGTTTATTCTCCAACTGCCGCCCAAATGGGAATGACGCCAGGGAATCCAGGAAAACGAAAACCCGGGAGCCAGGTTCTCAATCAAGCACAACATTTGGCGTATTTAGAACAGCACCCGTATCAGAATTTTAATGAAGAGGAAATCAACCAGGTAAACTCACAAGCACCTAAATTAGTTTTAAATCTAAAATTAAGATTGCTTATAAAATAATACGAGACGCATTTCCCCCTTTCTAAAAAAAGGTGATTAGATATTTTTAACTTGAACTTCCAACATTGATGAAGCTGTGTGTGTGCAGATGCATGCTCTGGTATTCTGAGCCTGCAACAGTTGCATAATTATCAGTGTGAAGTTGCGTACATACGAATAGCACAGTGGTTCTCAACCGATGTGTCGCGACACATTGATGTGTTACGCATCCCCTAAGGTGTGTCACGAAATTTTAGAATTTAAAACTCATGAAGAATTTTAATAATTAGTTAAAATCTATACCGACTGTACCAGTCAACACCTCCAGCATTAGCAATAATGCTCAGTGCTATATAGAGGTATTATAAAAACTAATTCACTATTATAATAGATGTTATTATTATTATTATTATTATTATAAAAAATAAGCAAATGTGTCACTAGGTCCTGGACGTTCAAAATGTGTGTCGCCCGTCAAAAAAAGGTTGAGAACCACTGGAATAGCAGTAAGTTGAAGTGAATTCGGTCAAAGGGAATCCCGCCAAATGTGAGGTGAGATTTGTGATCGTATTTCTCTACTTAAACACGGCAGTTGTGTATTGCCAAACACTGTCTAATGTGCAACGTGGAATGCAAAACCGGCGAAAAGGAGTATTACCGTCTGGAATTCTGCATTATGACACACATGCCCATACACAGCTGCCCGTGCTGTTGAGATAATTCAGTAATTCCAATGGAAACATTTTAATCATCCCCAATACAGTCCCGACTTTGTCCCTAATGAGTTTGGTCATTCATTTGGACAGGTGGCTTGCTCCCCAATCAATGTTCCAATCACAGGAAAGTCCTCAGGAATCAATACTCAATAGCTGAAGCCTCAGGCGACAGATCTGTATACAGAGGGTCCACGAAAGCTTGTGCCACTCAGCCAACATGCTTAAAGCCTTATGGTGACTATGTGGCAAAATAACCAAGATATGTACACTCATGTCCAAAATTATTGTCGCATATCTATAACTGTCTTCTTATAAGAATATAATTTGATAATGATTTTGCAGGATACTTTTAATACTGATACTATGTGTATAATCGGGAAATGTATATTTGTGGTAAATTTCATAGGAAAATAATTATAAATACAAAAATTAGAATGACTAAAACAAAATGTTGCTAAATGAATGAGAAAGTTTTGTTTTTGTGTTATTCTTCTTATTTACTGCTCTTAGGACATGAAATCTGCCGCATACATGTCTTTGCCGATTATACACATACTAACATTATAAGAAATACCGGGCGAATTCGTTATCAGATTATATTCTTATAGCAACATATTTATAGACAGCGACAATAATTTTGGACATGAGTGTACTTGTATAGAATCAACAATACAATTTTTCTCCCTTTGGTTTCGTGTTTGAAATAACCAATCGGCATTTTTACATGCGTCTCATATCATACTACATTGTAAACGACAAATGCTGAGTGGAAGTAATCTTGATTTGTCACATACAATAATTACCCTCGCGCATATATATACAGGGTGCGGCAGCTATTTGAGAACAAAATAATATTCGCGGAAAAAAGGAGCAGAGACTGAAGACAGAACATTTATGACCATTGAACGGTATGTACACTTGAAGACAGACCCAATACATGATATCATCCAATGAAACTGCCATCTGCCGCAATAACAGCTTCTAAACGGTGTCGAAACCGTTGGCAGACATGAATGAAGTGGGTCCTGAGAATGTTTGTTGGGGCTTCCACAATAAGTGCCCTGAGAGCCGCAACGGTGTTGTGTGGATGCTTATTAGAGGCCCTCTCAACCACGCCCCAGACGTAAAAGTCCAAACATTTGACATCTGGGGAGCTGGTGGGCACATATTTGGGGTGACGTGGTCGTAAAAATTCGTGGCCAACCATTCTTTGGTTGAATGGGCCGTATGGACGGGAGCGGAGTTCTGCTGAAAAACATACGGCCCTGCCATGTGGTATATCAGTAGTCCAGGGCTGCACAGCCTTCTTCAACACATCAGTGTAAGCAATGACGTTGACTCTGGCACCTTGACTAAAGAAATGTGGAGGCATCACGTCGCCTTCAGTGCTCACGACCCCCATAACCATCACAGAAGCGGGGATCTTGGTGTGCATGACAGTCGGAACTTCTTCGGGTGTTTCACAAAGCCACCGATCATTTCTGCGGTTCGCCTTCTTGTCCTGGACGAAGATTTTCTCATCCGAGAAGGACCAGAGTATTTCTGGCTGCTCCGGATGTTTAAGCTTGTTCAAAAGGCGCCTTGCACGAATTACTCTATTCTCCGCTGTTCTCGTGGACATAAACTGGCATCTTTGCATCATGTACGACTTGTAACGGAGGTCTTCATGCACCACACGTTGAATGGTGGCCTCGTCAACCGACTTCTCCCTTGCGAGTGCCCCCATGGACTTCCCCGGGTCCACTTCGACAACAGCTTGGACGGAACCGATGAATTCGGATATCCTGGTTCTGTCCGAGCGCTGACAATGTCGTTTCCTGTGGGAAACGGTTTCCATATCACCACTGGCGGCCTCCAGTTCTCTCCAAACTTTGAAGACGAATGACCGGGCGACGTTCAGGAAGGCGGCGATCTTCGAATCGGCGTGTCCTGCAGCCAAGAAGACGATGACTGCATGCCTCTTCATTTTCTGAGTTAGCTTAGGGTTTGCCATGTTTACCTGCAACATAAAAGGATGTGTTACAATGGCATACAGGATACTGTGTCACTTATAGTATGTGTTCTCAAATACGATGGTTGAGCGCCAAAAGGGCGTAACTGTCGAATTTTAAAATTTGGAGGTAATGCTATGAGGATATGTATAATGGATTCAATTTTCTTGTGCCAAGACGCCTTAATGAAAATCTCTATCCTTGGAACGTTATTCGAAAATGATATAAAGGTATAACTGAGTTATTTTCATTTGGTTCTGTGCCAGAGAGGCACATATCACTTAAGCCTCTAAACTAATAAAATTGCAGTTACGCCTTTTTGGCGCTCAACCATCGAATAGCTACCGCAGCTATAGCCCCCCCCCCCCTGACGCTCAGGTATATACTGGGTAAAATGAGCTTCAACCCTGCTTTACACTGGATAAAGCGGCAACTATGGTTTAGCCCCTCCTTTGATCATATCCTGGATCCGCCACTATATATATATAACACTAGTTAACAAATTTAAACTTTTTGTTTGTTACATGAGAAAAATCACCTGATCTTAAAGGAACTTTTTGCGCTGAATTCGAATATGCACTCGGTTTCTCTCCATCACGTACAGTTTTCCCGTAACAGAGGGATTTTCGGGAAATTCCCTCAAAAATTTCCCTTTTTCAGATATTTATTCCCTTAGCTCCTGTCCCCTTACATATAGTAACATAGAAATTATACCTAAGTATACCTCGATTTATATTTAATAAACCCTAAAAGTTTCGTAAAAATCGCTTTGTTCTTTCTAGAGAAATAAATATATTTGTATGTATACTGTGTGCACTGTTTATTGCACCTGATAGTAATGCTTTCAGATCTCCTGAGTTGGGGTAAAAACGATTTGCTTTATTACTACAAACACAGACATAAAAATGAATATTTACAATAGTCAACAACACACTTGTATTGCTCTCTGTAAATTAGAAACGTGTATAAAAATAGAATGTACTTCCAACGTATATTTTTTTTAAACGTACAGTATATGTATATCTTAATACATATATATACAATTCTCCAAGTTTTTTCGTTTTGTTCATGAAATGGTTATCAATATTTGTTATCAAATGTAACAGAATGCAAAAGAAAGAAAGAATGGAATACAGACTCATTGTTGACAACAATGAACTAATGCAGTCTGAATTTTCCACTACGGTATCGTTTCCCCCCTCCCCCCGCGCATTTCTTTCTTTCTTGTGTTCTTGACACCTGGTGAGGGAGTTTTGTACATTTTTATATTGACGTGTGGTTTAACACTACTTCACTTTCAAAGTTGTCTTTGCTGCTAAGAGTGCTTTCATGTTTGATCTTAACGGCATTATACCCAACTAAGACCAGAAGTTTAGTTTGTGATCAGTACAATGGCGTCAAGAGGACGGCGTTCGTGTATTAACTCACCAAATAGTTTTTGTTATGTGTGTGGCCAGTTTGTAGTTAAAGGACAGTGTAGATCCATTACGCCATCGGTGAAACAAGCATATTATATATATTTCGGATGTCGTGTGGGAGATCAGGACAAAACTTGGGCACCCAACATAATTTGTGCGTCGTGCTACGTCACTTTACTTGCATGGGCCAAAGGGAAACGGAGGTTCATGAAATTTGCTGTACCAATGGTGTGGAGAGAACCCACCAACCATCTGGATGATTGTTATTTTTGTCTCACAGTAGTTAAGGGACATTCTAAAAAAAGCAAATACACAATAAGTTATCCCAACGTTAAATCCGCAATTAGACCTATTCCGCATGGGGATGAACTTCCACTTCCCGAGCCCCCTACCAACTGGGAAGAGATATGGCCAAAAGACTTTGATGATGATCATGACCTTGATGAACCATCGACATCAACATGTACATCCAAGGATCCAACGTTCATCCCTGACTGTGTTCGCGAGCCACATTTCATCCGGCAATGTGAACTTAATGACCTAGTCCGTGATTTGCACCTGACAAAACAAGAGGCGGAACTTCTGGGATCAAGGCTCCAGCAGTGGAACTTATTGGATGCAGAAACGAACATATCAGTGTACAGGAAAAGACATGTTCAATTTTCAAGCTATTTCTCAATGCAAGATAATGTGTGCGTATGTACGGATATAAATGGGTTGATGGCGGAGCTAGGAATTCCTTACGTTCCAGAAGAATGGAGGTTATATCGACGCGTCAAAGGTCAGCCTTAAAGCTGTCCTTTTACATAATGGAAATAAAAAATCTTCTATACCACTTGCGCACTCAGTGAAGATTAAGGAATCCTATGACACCATGTCAACTTTGCTAAATCTTATAAATTACAAGGACCATTGTTGGCAAATATGTTGTGATCTCAAGGTAGTTGGTATTTTATTCGGACTGCAGTGCGGTTACACCAAGTACCAATGTTTTTTATGTTTATGGGATAGCCGACCTGATGACAAACATTATGAAGTGAAGGAATGGGAACCTAGAGTGAATTACGTACCTGGAGAATGCAACGTCAAATACGCTCCTTTGGTAGATCCTAATAAGATATTACTACCGCCACTTCATATCAAGTTAGGACTTATGAAAAACTTTGTCAAAGCCATGGACACATCTGGTGAAGGTTTCAAGTATTTGCGAGATAAGTTCCCTAACCTGAGTGATGCTAAGATTTCAGCGGGAGTGTTTATTGGTCCCCAAATTAGGAAATTAATGCTTGATGATAGCTTTGACAGCAAGTTAAACAGTGCTGAGCTAGCTGCCTGGACAGCATTTAAGTGTGTTGTGCGCAACTTTCTGGGCAATAACAAAGCTGAGAGTTACACAGAAATCGTACAGAACATGATACAGAAATACAAAGAGTTGGGTTGTAGGATGTCTTTAAAAATCCACTTTTTGCACTCCCACCTCAGCTTCTTTCCTGCTAACCTAGGTGCTCTCAGCGACGAACAGGGGGAAAGATTCCACCAAGATATAATGGCAATGGAGAAAAGGTACCAGGAACGATGGGATCCTTCAATGATGGGGGACTATTGTTGGGGTCTTGTTAGAGAATGCAACATTTCTTACAAAAGAAGGAAGTAGTGTACGTTTTTGTAACCCAATGGAAGTTTCATATATTGTGATAGTTTTGATTGTCTTTTCATGACCTTTTGGTACATTTGTATTATTGTTTATTGTAAATTGTCACACTTGTAAATTATATTGTATTATATTTTATATATGTGTTTGTGGTAATAAAGCAAAACGTTTTACCTCAACTTAAGAGATCTGAAAGCATTACTATAAGGTGCAATAAACAGTACACACAGTATACATACAAACATATTTATTTCTCTAGAAAGAATAAAGCGATTATTACGAAACTTGGAGGGTTTGTTAAATATGAATCAAAGTATACTTAGGTATAATTTCTATGTTAGTATATGCAAGGGGACAAGATCTTGGGGTGTAAAATAAACGAAAAGGGAAATTTTTGAGGGATTTTCCGAATCCCTCTGTTACGGGAAAATCGTACGTGATGGAGAAAAACCGAGTGCATATTCGAATTCAGCGCAAAAAGTTCCTTTAAGAATAGGTATTTCCTTTTATGTAACAAAACCTTTGTTAACTAGTGTAATATGTACAGGGTGTTTCAAAACAACACCGACAACGTTTAGGAGGTGATTCTGACACCCAAGATAGGAAAAAAAAAGTATAGACCAAGCTGGGTGCACAAATTGTTCCTTTCGGAGTTATAGGCTGCCGGAAACATACAAAAATGAACTTTATAGGTCCATAGCTTCAAAACTATGGGACCTACTGTAGTCGGGTAAAGACTTCTTAAGAACTAGTATGTGCTCTATCCAAATATCCAAATTTCAGAATCCTGTGGTACTTCCGCAACAACTTTTATAGAGGTAGTTGGTGAGTACTTCAAATTATACCCGTAGCCAAACTCTCTCTATAAAAAAATTGTTGCGTGACTATCGCAGAATTCAGAAACATCTTTTTTGGATAGCTCACATATGAATTCCCGAATGAGGTTTCGGCTCGACTACGCTAAGTTCCATAGTTTTAAGTTCTGGACTTTTAAAGTCCATTTTTTTCATGTTTTCGTAGCCTATAACTTCGAAAGGAAGCATTTGTGAATTCAGATTGGTCTATACTTTTTGTCTTATCTTGGTGTCAAGAAGGGATTAGCATATGCGCCTTTGATGTGGAAGAACCGGGTTCGATTCCCCGATGGGAGCTCATGTGGTTCAAGTGCCACATTAAGCTGTAGATCCACATCTCATATAGCCTCGCTGTTCAAAGGAACGCTGAACTAAAAATGAAATCTAACCTAAAGCAAGAAGCCACCATATAGCAGATTTCGTGCCATATTCTATCGTTCTAAAGAATGTGTAATAATGATAAAGTCTACCTCATTCTCTTCTCAGTGAAATTTCCAAAATTCGCGGTAGTAAAAATGAGATATTTGTGTTGTCTATATCAAAAGGATCTTTACCTAGCGGGTTTAGAAAGAAAGAGAGAGAGAAAAAAAACTATCCTCTGTCATGTTGAATTTGTGGAAGTGAATGACATTTTGCAAACGAAAATTCACATAATTAGTTAAACTTCACACGTATTGCGTCTTGCTATAATTTTCCTATGTGGTTTCGGTATATTTGTCTTTTGCCCTCAAATAGGTTGGAGTCCTTTATTGGAAAATCATCTCACATTTGAAAATGGAATGTCATCTTGAACTTTATTTGCACAAAATTGAAGAAGAGTTAGGGCACAAAATCTTAATAACCAGGTTTCTTGTTCTTCAAACACTCCTAAAGTGAAGCAAGAAAAATATTGTTTGAGATTTATGACATGAAACAGAGAACTCACTTGTTCCCATTAATTTCACTTTAATAGAATTTGTAAACTAATCAATGATAACTAAAAATTACGTTTGCTAATAATAATGTCACCAGTTATGATCATGCTTGTCTTCAAAAGAATTATGATAGAGTTCTGAACATTCTATCTGGTCTATTTTCCACATTTTTTATGTTCTTCGTTGTTTCTGTCATTTACTAGAATTAAAAATAAGTGGGGTTGACTTTAGTACATATAATATTTTATGTTGTGTTATTAAACTTACATCTGGGAAAGGGATACACAATATTAATTATTATTATGGTTTCCTCCACACCATTACAATAAGTCAAGTCGTTCTAATAGCAAATATTACACCTATTAATTGATTATTATTCGGAATTAAATGATGCGAGGATTTTAATACTATTTTTGATTAAAGGATTATTTCAGGACCATAAATACAGCAAAATTTTCTCAATAGAAGATACCACTCCTGAATTATTACTATTATATATATATATATATATATATATATATATATATATATATATATATATATATATAGTTATTCTTCACAGATTGTAGTAATTTTATTCCGTTGTACTTTGATGGGTCACTAAGACGGGTCTAAGACGGAAATCAGAAATCCTTCGTGATACAGTAGACAGAAATTCATGTAAAAGTGCAGCAAGTATGATTAAAAAAAAAAAAAAAAAAAAAAAGTATGTTTCAATTTAGCGGCCCAAAAGATTAATGAAAGAAACTAAATATTATAATAGAAAAATTCTGTACTTACTTTTCCTGTTGGATCACGTAGGACATATATCTTCAACTAATCCTGCTAATGCCGACACAAAATTAATACTCTCGTTAATGTCTTCACTTAAATATTTTCAGCCAGACCCCTTCCATATGGAATAATGAATTATATTGTTTCCACACAAAATTGTAGTACAAATTAACCTCTCATTTTTATTTAGTACTCAGGGTGTCTACTGATTCTGGAAATACTTGAATTATACTGGAAATACTGGAAATATACTGGAATTTTGATCCACATACTGGAAAAATCATAAAACTGGTAATTTGTCAATAATATTTTTTTAATTGTTTTAATAGTCTTAAAAATAATTTTGTATCCATTGAGATTAAATTTTTCAAAGTAAGAGTTGTATCCATTTTGTAATTAGACATTTAAACCAATTGGTGGAGTGAAAGGGCTGTGAGGGGAGTTGGGAGGCCTTTAAAACAGTTAGAAAGTCATTGTATTTAAAAAAAATCAAAGTTAACTAAATTTATTAAAAATAAAATATTCTTTTGATGGTAAAACAATTACAAACCTGAAATTATCAAGAATGTGATTATTCTCAAAGAACTTTTAAAAAATCATTGTATTAGGTACTGCAATTTTGAAAATGAAACTCAGTGGACACCCTGGTACTGCTTACGGTGAAAAATTGCTCCAGTACTACGAATAGATTTCATGGTTTCTCAGCTGGTAATCGATGACGGGGACCAGAAACCTTGAAAATTGCCACTAGAAGTCAATACTGTATTAGATTACCTAGATATATATGTATTACAAGTACACCAAGTAGCAAAAGTTCATAAATCCATCTCCACAGATTTACCAAAAGTATTGAAGAAAAATCAAAATGTAATAAAATGAAATTGCATTATATCTAGGTAAGAATAATAACGTACAGATGAACATCATACGTTACATAAATAATTTTAACATCATCAATTTTTGTTGTTAAACTTTCATATTTACAACATACAAGAGAACTCCGTGGTGATACCGTCTTCACTGAGGGAAACCTGGTTTCAATTAACAATGGCAGTCCTTGTAATTCCAACCTTATGTTAAACTATAAATTCTATTCTTAAATATTAGGGGGCGCGGTGGCTCAGTGGTGGAGCGTTCACCTCCGGTGCTTGGAGTCCCTGGTTCGATCCCAGCTCGCGCCGTGTGGACTTTGTGGTGGACAAACACCGTGCTCGTTGGTTTTCTCGGTGTTCTCCCAATTCCTCCCACTTTCTTCATTCCACCATTTCACTCATCTCCTAACCGGCATAACCGTGGGACGTAAAACTCAAAGATTTCATTTCATTTTTTCAATTCTTACATAGGCACAGTGCTGAAAATGGGTGAAAAAATCACATTTACTACACAACATAGTTTCGTAGGTATCTACTGACTTGGGGTATCTTAAAATCCTGGTATTCGCCTGAAATTGACTTTAGGGCTTAGAACTTAGCTACAACGACTGGAATTCTTTTATTTATTTATTTATTTTAAAAGTTTTCACTTTTTAATATTTCAGTTAAAGAAACTAAAGTATTTATAATGTATTATAAATTTTTCGTTGCGCTAATTGAAATGGCAAAATGAATGAATAAATAAATAAACTGAAATATTAAAGAAAAAAAAACCGGGAATTGAAAACAAACATCTTATTGTGAGAACACCATGCATTTATCTGATGATTATGAAATTCAGGAAGTTTAATGTGTATATGAACTTGAAAAGAAAGCAAAAAAAGAAAACGATGTTAAGCAAATGTTAAAGGCATATCTGTCAAATTATAGCATAAATATCTAGTAATGGATAATGGGAATTTGTAGTAGTTCTTACTTTTTACCATGAGCAAAGCATTGCTCAATATATTTGCTATTTATACCAAGTAACGAACAAACTGCTTATTCCTCGTAATTCTTCACAAAATTACTGTAGGAATTTTCTGACGTTTACATAAATAGTTCTATTTATTTTGTTTGTTTTATTTACGTTGATAAGGTAGTAGGAAGAGCAAGCACGGGATTCTATTTTCTCCCACAATTTTTTTTATTATTAAAATCTTGTTATATACAAATATAACACACAAAGTCACTATAATTGTGGTCCGAAGACCAGTACAAAGTTCTATATGTAGTGTGGATAAATAGGTGTCCCAAGGCCTAGGCAGACAAGGGAAGGATACAATAGAACTCCAGGCAAGCTAAGTGGTTACGGTTTAGTAATTCTCAGCGCTCCAGGCAAGCAATGAAAGGTTGAGGTCCCGCAGAGCTCCAGACAAGGTAAGCGGGCAGGGAAACCACAGAGCTTCAGACAAGCTAGGTGGTTGCGGTTAAGACTCTCAGTGCTCCAAGCAAGCAAAGAGAGGGATTGGGATCCATCCCATAGAGCCTCAGGCAAGTTAAGAGATCACCAGCTGAAACTGGTGCCGATGAAGATCGTGTTTTATACCATCTTCTGGACAGCGGTGACGCTAATATGCAGGGTTTGAAAAAACCCAACCCACCTGGGCCCATGTGGGTTTTTTCGGGTTTTATTGGGTTTTTTCGGGTTTAATTGGGTTTTTTCGAAATATTTCAATCTCTTTGGGGTAAAAATGTTAAAATATGATTTACATTTCATGTGTGTCATTGTCAGAACTTGCAACAACTTTCTATTCACTGCTGTTTTGAAAAAATTGCCGCCATTTTGAAATTTTATATTGGATTTCCGAAAAAAATCTATACAGCAAATTTAGAATGTCTTGTGCTTCTACCCTCAAAATATCAACTTTAAAAGTCCGAAAATTGCACCTTGTAGCATGGATACCCGCTATTTTAAAAAATGGCCGCCATCTTGAAACTTTAGGCCGCCAAAATATGTACAGCTAATTTAGTCTCTCGTGCTTCTACTTTGAAAATTTCAACTTGAAAGACCTAAAGTTGCGCTTTGTAGCGTGGATATCAGCAGCGGCGGAAATTTGTCTTCAACATTAGGGGGACGGGTAAGACGGTATATATACATGGTGGTAGGTAACTCCACCGATAAACTTTGGGAGGTGATTCCTTATATGAAACGAAAGATAAAAGTTCTGATAAACATAGGTCGAGAAACGTCTCCTTTCAAAGTTATGAACCGCCGAAAATTCGAAAAATCATGTTTCGAAAGCTCTGCCTTAGAAACTATAGGACCTATCCCAAGCGGTTTAAGGAATTACACAGGAACTAGTATGCGATCTATCTAAATATCCATGTTTTAACATCCTCCGTTATCGGCGAAACGAACGCGCCATTAGTACTTAAAGGATTATCCCTATACCTCAACTTCCTTTTTACAGTTCGTTTTGCCGATAACGGACCACGGTAGAACATGGATATTTAGATAGAGCGCATACCAGTTCCTTTGTAATTCCTTAAACTGCTTGGAATCGGTCGTGTAGTTTCTAAGACAGAGCGTTTCGAAACGTGAATTTTCGAATTTTCGGCGACTCATAACTCTGAAAGGAGACGTTTTTCATCCCATGTTTATTACAACTTTTTTCTTTCATTTCATATAAGGAATCGCCTCCCAAAGTTTGTCGGTGGAGTTACCTACCACCCTATATATATGCGATGTACAAAATATTTACGAAGGCGAAAAACAATGCTGAGGAGGATTACCCATGTCGGTCCCGGCGTCCTCCACAGGGGACATAAAATACGACGATATTATTATTGCTTTACAACTTTAAAATCAGACTGGCAAAATTGAAAACTGTTTACAAGGGATGATCCAAATATGATCATTCACTGTAAACAGTTTTCAATGTTGCCAGTCTGACTTTAAAGTTGTAAAACAATAATAATATCGTCTATTTTGTCCCCTTTGTGGGACTCCGGGACAACATGGGTAGGGGATCAGAGTTGTCTTCAACACTGGGAGACGGTCAGATTTGAGGCTTATTCTGGGAGGTATCAAGTTCATCTCACTTTCCTTTGTGACAGTTGGACATAAATCATCACATTTCTTCCTAAAAGACACATTTCCAATTGGATTATTGAGGGGGACAGTTCCAAGATTGTAGGGGATATGTTCCCATCACCCCCCGGGATTTTCGCCAGTGGATATCAGCTATTTTTAAAAAAAGCGCGCCATTTTGTAATTTTACGTTAGTATGCTGCCAAAATCTAAACAGAAAATTTAGAGTGTCTCTGGTTTGTATCCTGAAAATTTAAAAGACCGAAAGTTGAACACTGTGTGGTAAAGGCAGACAAACTAACAAATGTAGATCGAGTCATCCTAGGATCTTCAGTGACGTTCGCCAAATATGAATACCAAATAGCTATATTAATTTAAAACAAAGACATAATTCATCAAAATGTCTTAAATATTCTATTTTTCTATGTCTATTTTGTTTATTTTTCAACATATTTGGTCTAGGAATTAATTCGTGCGGTTGGTACGCACACATTGAAGCTGTAGTACAAACACAAAATACATAAATACCTTAAGAAAAATATTGTCCATCGCTAGCCACCACTTTCGCCCATCTGTCAGGCAATGTACGGATTCCGTGGCGAAAGAAGTCCTCATCCTTGGAAGCGATCCAGTCAGAGACCCATGTTTCGATATCTTCTGAAGAAGTAAACCGTTGTCCAATCAAATCGTTGTTCATGCAATCGAACAAGTAGTAGTCCGAAGGAGCAACGTCTGGTGAACACGGCGGGTGGGGTAAAACTTCCCATCCGACATTTTCTAAATAGGTTTTGACCGGTTTTGCGACATGTGGGCGAGCGTTATCATGTTGAACAATAAGTTTATCATGTCTGTTCTCCCATTCTGGTCGTGTTCTGGCCAGAGCTTGCTTCAAACGCATTAATTGTCGTCGATAACGTTCTCCATTCATAGTTTCACCCGGTTGCAGCAGCTCATAGTACACCACACCTTTCATATCCCACCATATGCACAGCATAACCTTTGCACAGTGAATATCTCGTTTTGGTTGTGATGGACCTGGTTTCACCCAGGCCTTTTTTCGTTTAGGGTTCTCGTAATGGATCCACTTCTCATCACCCGTAATAATTCGATGCAGAAACCCCTTTCTGCTCTGTCGTTGAAGCAGCAATTCGCAAATGGTTTTTCGTCTTTCAACGTCTCTGTCTTTCAATTCATGTGGAACCCAATGTGACATCTTTTGAATCATTCCCATGGCTTTCAAGCGTTTGGAGACTGTTGTTTGATCAACGCCTAATGCTGCTGCAAGTTGTTCCTGCGTTTGACACGAATCCTGCTCGAGCAATGCTGTCAATTCTTCGTCTTGAAATTTTTTTGGCTGTCCAGCTCGCTCTTGGTCTGCCAAGCCGAAATCACCACTTCTAAACCGTGCAAACCACTTCTGACACGTTCGCTCAGCTAGAGCATGGTCACCATACACTTCCACCAAAATACGATGACTTTCAGTCGCACTTTTCTGCATGTTAAAGTAATGCAGCAGGACACCCCGCAAAAACACTTTATCAGGCACAAATTGCGCCATGTTCACTTAACTACAAACTGGTGTTGTTGACGCTTTAATCCACTGCCCTATACTACGAACGATACGCGATGACAGGGGTTTGCAACACATGTGTGGATACACGGAACTGTGGGACGCTCCGTTCGTTGCGCCATCTCTTGTCCACCCGCACGAATTAATTCCTAGACCAAATAAAATAAATGGTCTTATTGTTGAAGTTCACTTTCGATCCTTTGCGTTCAATTGAGGGAATTTCCCGAACACTTCTTTCAGGACGGGTTTTCCCTGAAAATGCAGCTTGCTTCACTGTACATCGAAACTTCCATTAATACTGAAGTTTGAATGCAGCACTTGAAATAGTAAGCGTTACGTAGTCTTCGGAGCTCCGAGCATTAAGCTTCTTAATTTTGACAAGAGTTTTTACGTTATTGCTAGTGTTGATTCTACAGAATGCTTATTTGAAGGCTAGCAACAAATGACTGAACTTAACTGTTGTTGGAAAACCAAATTTTACTGAATACTTTTGTTACCATCAAAGGTAAGAAATAATATTAATAGTTTTACTAATGTATTTACATATTTACTGTTAGTACCGGCACCTATGACCTTAAACCCGTCAACGTATGAGGGATAACGTCCCTCGGCGGCGCCGAATCAGGAAACACACTATTCACGGAAAGTATTTTCTAAAATATACAATCGCTTACTTTACTTCAAATAGGCTATAAGCATAATCCGCACATTAATTTGTTCAACAATTATCTCAAGCTAAGGTGAGTTTTTTTATATTTATTTATTCATTCATTCATTCATTCACTGCATTTAGAGCTTTATAAAGGTCTTATGTTGAATATTGTTGTCTATTTTAACATGAAAGCGTATAATTCGCCCAAAGAAAGTTTAAAATCTGATAAAAATAACTTTCAATGTGATCACCTTAGTTATACCAATAATACACTAACAAAAAAGTCAAAAACCCAGGTGGGTTTTAAGATGGGTTTTTTCAGGTGGGTCCAACCCGAAAAAACCCGGTGGGTTTTTTCGGGCTGGGCTCACTTGGGCGAACCCTGCTAATATGCCTCTTCTGTCACATGACCTGATGATGTTGATGCCTGTCGTCTGCTTCTTGTAGCAGTTGTAGAAGAGCACGTTGTTGTTTATGAATAAGAAGCGCATGTTCGTGTTTACATAGACTACGTGTAGGATATTACATTATTTATTAGTTAATTGTGTAGAATATTACATTATTTATTAGTTAATTGTGTAGGATATTACATTATTTATTTGTTAATTGTGTAGGATAGTACATTACTTATTAGTTAATTGTGTACAGTAGGATTATAGTGCACGTAAGAACAAGAGATAGTAAGATTGTCACTCGTATGAATGTTGTCAGAAAATTCATACTCTCGTAACACTATTTTAGTGAAGCATTACAGGAAATATGATACGTTGTTCCGTACTTGGTGTAAATGTCAAATGTACTGCGTAAAGTTTTACTTATGGAAAGAAATAAGACGTAATACAAATTCTTGCTGTTAGATGTTAGATATTTCTGTGTTTAAAAGGGTATTAAAATAACACCCTCAACCGGTAACTTCAGTAAATTGTTTTACCACCGCCATTTTTTAAAGTATGTATTCCTTAAGTTGTTGTTGATTATATTTATATAAATTTCTTTACAGGCGCGGGAATACCTGAAGAGGGAAATGGATGTTGTTAAGCAAGGAATGGGCCATGGAGATCTCTCACTTGAAGCTTATACACAAGTGTGGGAAGAGTGTTTAGCACAGGTATATTTTCTATTTGTGTTAATAGCAAAGTGGTTGTTAAATTTTGTTCTTCTCAGAAGAATCATTAAAGCGGATGGCAGTGCTTGTAGAGTCACTGGCTATTTCTTAAAATTTCTGAAGATGTCCCATAAAGTCTGTATCGAAGAAAACTAGAAAGGCTAATGATCTGAGAAACCACATAGATTTGGTGGTCTGCCATGCTAAGGAAGATGACGTGTGTATATATATATATATATATATATATATATATATATACAGTGAAACCTCTCCAAAGCGGACAGCCGTGGGGAATCAAAAATTGTCCGCTATAGAGAGGTGTCCGCCTTAGAGAGGTTTCAATATTTTCTTACGTAAATTAATAAACAAGGTAATATGCAATTAGAAAAAAATATTTTTGCATGAATCACGTATTTATAAATATTACCAAAATGTTGCTGTACCTGCATTATCTTGCACCATCCAATTCGAGGCACAACATGGGAATAAGATGTTATAGTTCTCTGCACTTTACACTTATCGCTACATACTATGTTTTCGGTGTGTTGCTTTAATTTGTGAGTTAATTGTAGTCTAGCAATGACTTTTTTAAAAGACAATATGCGTACCCGTGGTCAAAAATACCAAACTTGGCTTCTGTTTGGTTAGAGATTCCAGCGGGTACAGTAGAATGATGTGTCATTCCAAACAGTGGGCAACTGTCAATCACTTTTGTTTCTGAAACAGATTGGGTGGGAGTGGAATGCAAGCAAAGGATATAAGGGTATTGTGAAACAGAGACCCTTCCTCTGGGTTGCTGGGTTGCTGAACAGACAGTTGAGGCAAAATATTGTCACACCCACATGTTCTTCCTTAGTGACATACGTATAAATTACTTAAAGTGTATTTTTACTGCACTTTCCAAATTGTTTCTAGAGAAAGTGTCCGTAATACGGAGGTAAATAATACCTATAAAAGACAAGAAATACTGTCCGTGTCCGTACTAGAGAGTGTCCGCTTTAGAGAGGTTTGCCAATATGTTTTTTTCCTATTACAGTGTTTGGGGATTACAAAATATGTCCGTTATGGGAGTTGTCCGCTTTATAGAGGTGTCCGTTAGTAGAGGTTTCACTGTATATATATATCGGGTGTTCTAAAATGGTGCCTGCAGATTGCAGATCAGTATTGTACAAGTGAAAATATTCGGGTCCTCGTCTGAAGACTAGAATTGCACTGTGGCAACGTTGCAGACAGAACCATGGAGTAGATCTACCAATCGATCAAATAGTTGCATCGATTCTTTCCAGATGGCAGTTCTACTTAATAGATGTTGACTCTAGCACTACTTGTTAGCGTAACAATTGATGTAACTGTTTGATGGAGTCGTAGAGTAATGCTGGTGGTTCCAAGTTAATCTACGACATTGCCACATAGTGAAGTTTCTAATTCTTCGTAGCGCTGAAGGAGGCCCCGGAGGGTATACCATCATATAGCATTTTTGCTTTGCTTTATTTTGACCTGTAGAATAGCGCTCTGTAATCCGTGGGCGCCATTTTAAAACACATATATATAATATGACATCAATTTAAATAAAATGACATGCTTAAATCTTAATGCGCAGTTTTCGAAAAAATCGACAGGAAACAACTTTTATGGGGCTAAAATTTAGTTTATCATGCTTTACCATTAATAATTGTAAATTTCTATTCTGTTGGAATATATTTATTTATTTATTTATTTATTTATGTTCTGTATGTGTGAAACATGATCTATGAAGTAGAAAGTATTCGATTACGCTTAGATTCAAAAATCAAGTGTGCTTGTTTTCGAGTCTCTCATGTTCTTTGTTAGTAAATCGTAGTTTCCAATAGCTACATTTGGAAAGACTCATTTATGGTCTTCTTTTACGAGGGAGTCAAAAATTATCTACACTTTTCATTCTACAATTTATTTACATGAAGCTAGGGTTATACTATGCACATCATTTTTCTACGTAATCTCCCTCCTTATCAGTGCACTTGGCCCAACGGTCAACTAGCTTATGTATTCCTTCCAAATAAAAGGTTTTCGGTTGGTCGTGAAGCCACTTTTGCACCGCATTTTGCACGTTTAAATCTGAGGCAAATCGGCGACCACGCAAAGCATCCTTGAGTGGTCCAAACAAGTGAAAGTCAGATGGAGCTAGGAGCTTGTGTTACGTTATATGCTTGTAGTTAACTAATTTTGTTAACTTGTTCATTTGTTCTGCAGGTGCTGTTTCTGCCAGGTCAAAATAGATATACGCGAGCCAATTTAGCAAGTAAAAAAGACAGACTGGAATCATTAGATAAAAGATTAGAGCAGAATCGTGGACACATGACTCGGGAAGCAAAGAGAGCTGCGAAAATGGAGAAAAAGTTGAAGGTTCTCACAGGAGGTTATCAGGTAACGTAGCTCAGTATATTATTTATTTTTGTAATTTTATTTATTTTTTAGCCCAGCCCTATTGTGAACAGGGATCCCGATCTATTAGCGAGAGCGAAACCAGTGAGATTAGTGAACATAAGATCAAGTGAGCACGATCCCATTGAGGATTGAGATCCGGAGTGGGCGCGAGTGCAGGCCTGAGATTAGTGATTACGAGCTCAATCGAAGATAGTGAGCTTGAGCCTATGCGAGCCCGAATGAATCCCACTTAAAAAATGACCATATGTGGTCTGGGTGATCGTCGTATTCATTGAATGATGCAGACTCGCACAAGCTTACGACCATAGAGCAGTTAACTACATTATACAGCCGTGGCATTTTCGAAAACATATCGCCCATAACCTAACGTTGTACACTCGCATATGTGAGCTATTCCAGCAGAAGCGTTGGCTTCTCATTTTCTAGTGCAACAAATGTGTAAATTAGACGATAAAAGACTGAAAGGAGGTGTACTGGTCTCACGAGTTATGATTTTTACACCACTTTGTGGATGGCCGTGTGTCTGTTTAGCGGAAACTCCATTAGGCGCGGGGATTGTTTTGCATTGGTGTCAACAATCCAGTCCAGTGACATTGAATGAATATTGTAAGACATGTTTTAGCATGGTTTGAAGAAACCCCATCCAATAACGAAAATTGCTCTTCAAACCTGGCTTGGTGATATTACTTCTGAACCTCTCAAGTGAGTATCCAAGAAATATAGAGGGAGTAGATATGATATTCATAATCATTTTTATTCAATGGCATATCCTTTATATTCCAAGATCATTGACTACAAGTATGAATAAAGGTTTACGTTGACACTTCATCAGACAGAGAGGAGAGAAAACTAGAAGAAAATATCATAGAAGAGAAGTAACTATGGGGCGTCATGTCCGTAGGATTGATTATAGAACAAAGGAATACTCAAGGGGTCGCGGGGCATAGAAAAATTATTTACCAGATATTAGTAGAAACACAATACCACGGACAGACCTAATAAAAAGTCAAATATAACCGCTTGATCAGATGAAAAGAGGAGATAAGTTCTCTATTTTCATTCTAAATTCAGTTTGAATGAGAGATCGATTGATTGGATTGTTGACGTCTCTTTTTAACTAGACTATATGGGACTTTGAACCTACAGCTTAACATGGGATCCGAATCGCGTATTCGCATTGGATCTTCTGCAAGAAAAGTGACAATAATAACCATTGACTACGAGGAAAGTATACTATGCATTTGATTTTGTTATTATTATCACTACTATGTTTCGGTTTAAACAGGGTTTAACTTGATAAAGTGAGAACCATCTCTAGCAAGTGCAGACTGTTGGCGGAATTCTCGAAAGAGCTGCATCACATATGGTAATTATAATTATTTGTATTACTGTAACTTTCTGGCATTTTCATATATATATTTCCTGTACCAGGTTTTTATATTTGCAACTGTTTGTACTAAATATTGTTTGTAAGTATTTGGCGCTGCTATCAGAGTTAACTTGGTCTATTTTATTAGGGTTACGCAGTGAGACTTATGAGGTAAGTACCTACGTCCGTTACTCCTCACTATAACTCTTGAATGGACTCTGTGCTTTTAATTCTGTATTTTGCAATAGACAGCTAGAGCAGTTACCTCGACCGAGTTCGTTAATGAAGTGAATCCGTTAACAGTTTAACGGCTAACGGTGGCTATCCATATCCCATACATCTATCTTGCGTAATCCTCTTTACTGTCTTCACCGGAGTTTATTGATGATAATGTCAGGTCCGTTTGCAGATTCTTTTACATGCGTTCTGTTTTCTCGATCCCAGTATATCTTAAATTTATCGTTGTCAATTGCTCGATTTGGTTGGTATGGTTTGGTATTGGTGATTATAGAAACTGCGAGGATTCATGAAGCTTGGACTCTACACTAATCATAGAACAGCTTAGTATCACGTGTGATACATCGAAAGAATTTGGTACGATTCGTGAATCTTCCGTCCAAACGCACACTTGAGAAAATGTGAAACGGCAGAAGTAGATCAACAACCATGCCAAATTTAGAAGATATGGCAAACGAACGACAAAAAGAACTATAACACAAACACTAACAGTTATTCGAATTAAACGATAACAATATTGATAGCGAAAATGTAAAACATCGACAACAACAATAACACCGAAATAAATAAATCGAAACTTAGCGGCAATCCGACAACACTGTGCCCTCAGATGTTTTTCGTATAGCGCGAGAAACAATACTAGCAAGATTTCATGCTTGATACCCTCGCATTCTGTTGGGTGCTAAAATTGGTAGATCTAGGTCAAACTTCACGAGTCCGTGCGATCACTATAGTCACATGTTATGTGCCAGAAATCGGTGAATGGCTTTTGCAACATTCTTATGTCTTTCCAGATAGTCCGTGGAAGCCATTATGCAGCACGAACGTGTAATACGTTCAATTGTTTCTAATGTTTCTCAATGTTTTCTGCATTTTTCATCATCTGGTATTCGGTGCTTTAACATGAATTCACCATAGTTCATTCAGGGTTGGTATCATCCTAGTGTGGATGGCCATCGTAAATCCTACTGTTCCAGAAAAGGTTTCAGTTTTCTGAAGCCAAGCATTTGATTGTCGTTTATCCGTATTGCTGTCTTTTAGATGAGTGGTAAAGGCTTCATATCTCTCTTTTTCTGTTTCTTCTTACTATTATTTGTATTTTTCTCCACTTCTTTTCTAGAAGCCGCGGTGATGTAAAGTTCTCATCTTCGGTATGTGCGGTTCCTGGTTCGATCCCGATTCGTGCTATGTGGACCTGTTATGGACAAACACAGTGTGCATAGATTTTTCTTCTAGCGTCTTCCGTTTTGTTTATTTCACCA
This sequence comes from Thermobia domestica, assembly GCF_964235325.1. Lineage (NCBI taxonomy): Eukaryota > Metazoa > Arthropoda > Insecta > Zygentoma > Lepismatidae > Thermobia > Thermobia domestica. The sequence goes on along the minus strand of NC_137454.1, from coordinate 389,373,559 downwards.
ATTTCTTCATTATCATCATCATCATCTTCTTTAGATAGGATAGCATAGCTGTGAAATGTTTTTCTATTCCTCATCGGAGCAGACTATATAGTGACATGCAGGCCACCCAATATATTACTGTTTCTGTTTTTTTTTTTACCCATATTTTGAAGTTACCAGGAAATTATATATAATTCTGCATATGTCAAGTGTAATTGTGTAATTTTCTTTGATTTTTTCTTTCAATTCCAGTTTTAAGTGCTCTTCTCAATGCCTTGTGGGCTACTTTGCTATTAGTAGTATTTTAAAATATTTTATTTCCCATTATTGTCCTTTACTTTGGGCTGGGTATTTTTCTATTTTTTTTTTTTTTCCTCTCTGTGCTTCTGCAGGTTTGTTGTGTGCGGTATTGTGCTTTTCTTTAAGTGTACCTCTTTGTCTTTGCTACTGTGATGTCTGGACTCTTATAATACCTATTCTTCTTCGTCTTCTCAAAAAAAAAAAAAAAAAAGTTTGTATTTATCTGTTTGTAATATCATTTTCGCTTAGTATTTAATGCGGTACTTCTGGTGTCATTTTCTGTTTCATTCCTATTTCTCGAATTTTGCTACTCATGTCTCGAATTTTTTTTATCATGTCTTTGCTTATGTTCAGTTTTTGTCTTCGTTGCGCATCCATTTGTGATATGTTGTACTGCTTCTGGATGCATTTACTATCATTTGCATTTATCATCATGTCTTGTGATGCTTTTCATTTTTTATTTTTTATTTTACTTTTAATTTTTTGTTATTCATCTTGTATTCTTTTTATGAAGGCTTCTGTCTCTGGATTTGAGTCGCCCACTGTCATACGCTGGAATGTTCTTTCTCTGTCTACGTGATCTTCGCTGACTTGTTCCGGGAATCGTTCATATACGGAAGGTTCATCAGTCTATGTGGGTTTGATTTTAAATCTTCACCCGTGCTCACAGAATTGACCGATTCAAATGAATCAAACAGCAGGGGAAAGACAAAAATATTCTAGTATCGCGTCAAGTTTGCATGTGTAGGGTTCGTCGTAGCTCCAAGATGAACCAGTTGAGAAGGCTACGTCGTAGCACTTTGCCACGCCAAGTTTTCCGTGACATAGCTTAAAAAACAGTGAAGGGAAAATGGAACATTATTAATCGACATAAACATCACGTCTTTCCAGTACTTCTTTCACTTAGTAAGGACAGTAGAAAGCGACCATGTACTGCGGTGACTCCACCTGTAGCTTGGAAGTTGCGCCGAATGGCCCTAGAGGAAAACCTTCCTACACAACAGTTGATGACAAGATGATTGCGCGTGATACAGTCAACTGTGAACCGCAACTTATGTAGCAAATTAAAGCTCTGGACGGTGTTTAAAAGTCATGAACATGTCCTTATTGGAGCCCATCGAAGGGAGAGAAAGAACCACTGCAGGCGCTCTATAAACGCCTTTTATCCGGAGAAAAGTGGAAGTTAGTTTCCATACTCAATGAACCATGGATTTATGTATCAAATTGTGGTAAAAATTCGAGCAGTAACGTACACCTCACGAGACGCAAAACCCCACCCAGACTTCATCCATCAGCGCAAAGCAGGTTTCGCGAAGGTATTTGTAGTCGTCGCGGGATACTGCTATGAAGGCAAGTTAATGATTTGCAGATGCCTAAGAACTGCAAAATCAACTGCGCATTTTATCAGCAACATATTCTCACATCAGTTTATACAGATCTGCATCTGCCCCGTTTGTAAAGAAATGCAATAACTCAAGTCCGTGTATATATGGATAAGGCCTCATCATATACATCCCATTGTGCAATAGATGGCAAAAGAGCACATCCATCTCGTGTCACCACTGTCCGTGACCTCTGGAAAGCCTACCATTAGGAGTAGCTTAAGATTCTCGTTCCTGTGCTTCAACGGAGCCTTCTCAATGGAAGTTGCGGTGCAGGACTATTGCCAAGATACATGGTGCTCACATCGAGGGCTACTGATGATAGTTCCATGTTTTTTTCTAATATAGGTGAGACGTGAAAATTGAACACATATAGACAATCAACCTTATGTAGTGGTTTCCTTTCCACTATTATTATTATTATTATTATTATTATTATTATTATTATTATTATTATTATTATTATTATTATTATTATTATATCAATAAAATTATAACTTTCTGTATGTAATTGATATGTCAATCAACTTAACTTAATGCTTTTTTTTTTTTTTTTTCAGTCTCGAGCCCAAGGGTTGATTAAACAGTTACAAGACCTGTACGAGCAGATAGAACAAGCTCATTTAGAATTATCTACATTCCAGTTCCTTCAGCAGCAAGAAACAATTGCTATTCCTCGACGAATGGAGGTAAGACATACTTGTACTCTTATTTAAAACAGTTGTTCAAATATAATACCTAGTCGTACCATAAATGCTGTTGCAAAGTTGATACATGGTTGACAGCATTGGGTGTTAAGGTAAGCCCACAATGTTTCAGCAAACAACAACCACTATCATTCTGTGCTTGACTGCGATAGCGAAAAAGTCAATTAGTGTGAATCGAATGGAGTAGGTTGTATACGAAAACCATGTGGCAGTAATCGCACTGCACAAAGTTCGCAAACCACCGTTACAAATTTTCAAAACCCTGTAGACACTAAAGATCACCAGGTTGTTCGTTCATCGGACCATTAACCGTTACAGTGGCAGTTGAGGAGTGACCCAGGAAAGATAGATGAGAAGCCAGAAGCTCGTGAAAGCTGTGGTGATGTGGATTAGATAAAATCCTGTGCGGAAACATTCAGTCATAGCTCTCAAGCTAAATGCATCAAAACCGTCGATGTTATGTGTGCTCAGAAGTAACAAGGACTCAGAGATTATCGGCAAACTACTTATCACTTCCTCACTCCACAGCTGAAGGTCCAACTGGAACAGAAAGCAGAACGATTCCTTCAGCGTTGGAGGATCTTTCTTACGGACGAAGAAATATTCACGAATAAAGAGTCGTACAATCGACTGTGTTTATGCCTTAATATCCCAGGAAGCTCGTGAAAACATTCCATGGTTCCTCATAGACCTCCATCCCACCTCAGTGACGATTTGGTGGAGGGTCCTACGATGGCAGAACTGACCTCCACTTCTGGAACATCGTGTGAGAACAGTTCAAAATTGTATCAAGCGACAGTGTTGGACCCTCTGGTGTAACAATTGCCGCGCACCATGTTCAATACCAACCTACAAAGCCAAGATTACGCAGCAGTGGCTTCAGAGTATGTTCCTGATTTCATTACTTCTGATTATACCCTCCAGGAGCCCCGACCTTAGCCCATTGAACTACTGGTTGTGGTCCGTATTGGAGGGCGTGATCTGTAGGAAGGGTCGTCCAAATCGGAGTCTCGAGCGTTCTCCTGTGAGGAGGCAGAAGTTACCCTCCAGACCGTGCGTGCTGCGCCCGATAAGGGCCAGAGGTGGCCATTTTGAATAGTGATTGGTGCTCTGTCTTGATAAGACCTGTACCTTTGTAACATCGAAATATTAAAACATTAGCTTGATAACTGTATTTATAGTTCATTCTTAACTCTAGAATAGAATTCATGATATAACTAGGTGGGTTCAAATATAATAGATTCAAACCAAGGCGTAATTGATTGATATTTAACGTTCGTTTTCAGTACTTATAGCCCTTTCATACACAGCCACTGAAGTGGTGTTACAGATCGGCGTGACCAGTATGAACAGAAATATGAACCAAACAGCTAATAGCACACGCCGACACATTTTTTTTTTCTGTTTATATATTTTAGCTACCACCTACGTTATTGTTCGTGTGATAGTTTCCAGGACAAACAGTAAATACATAGAGACATACCTTTCTTCATGTTTATGTGTGTGTATGTGGCATGCTTTTGGTTCAAGAGTTCAGTATCCATTCGACTAGCGTCTGGTTCATAGTTCGTAGAACTGTTTCCACGTCTCAAATAGTTCTGCTTTGTTGAGAAATGGCTTCTAATAATAAGATACTTTTCGTGATGCCCAAAAGCAAGGATCTCAGAAGCTCGGCCTCCTGCACAGGCAGCTCAGTGTTAACCACTTAACTTTGAGGAAGCCAATCGATATATGTTTAGATCTGTCAACAAAATGTTTCCGCTCTGTATTTCTTTCCTTAGTGCTTGAATAATAATGATAATGATACTTAAATAAAAAGTATGTAATTAGCTTGCTTCCATCATGTTTACTTCATTGTTATTTATAATGTAATTTCTTTTGTGTTGAGAAATATATAGTGAAAAGAAAGTTAAGTAATTAAAATATATAATTAAGCAATATGTTAATATAGTAAATGAATATAAAGAATATTGAGTATGGAAGAGAAGTTACGTTCAGTATATAAGAAGTTCTGGCATGCATTATAGAATGTGAATAAGAAAATAGTACTTGCTGTTCATGTTTTAGTTGTTATGTATGTCCGACTATCAAAACGATTATTAGTCTTGTTTGTACGATCGTCTGCCAGTATTTTTAATGCTTCGCTTCGATTCCATTACCTCAAAAACTTATTATTTGATACCAAACATGACCATTCAGCAACGAGGTTTTTTTTTCTTTTTCTTTTTTTTTATGGCCGTGTTGATTTATATTTAATCCGATAAGATGAATTGTCTTTTAAATTTCTTCGTCTTCTTCTTATTATTATTATTATTAGCATTTCAACTCCAACTATGAAAATAAATTATTATACGAGTCAAATGAATGTAAGCATTACCTTTGTTTAAAAAATATTTTCCCACGTGACCGCCATTTTGATGATATCATTACGGACAAAAGAACACCTTAGTACTTAAGGTCAGGGACGTTTTACATTCAGATAGATGTAGTATCAGGATCCTTAAGTGCATGTTCAGTGCCAGAAGTGATTTTTTTTTTCCGAATCCTATTACATATTGTTTGGGGTTGCAGATCATGAAGAATAATGAGGTAAAATCCACCCCTTGTTGCAAATTTGCACTACATACAATACAAGTTTTCATAGGAAGTGCGTAAAAATTATTCGGTTTTGATAGAAATTAGTGCATATTTTATTTAGGGCATTGTAGTCGTACTTGTTGGTGCGTTAAAATCAAGTCAAGGGGGTAAAGGGGAAAACTTCGAAGTTAATTTTGACCAAAATAATTGGAATTTTTGTGCAATATGGCGTATATTTTCATTGTTGCTTCTTAATTATCTCCACTGCTTGTGGTGAAATCGGTCAAAAATGACAGACTGAATTCCTCACCTATTTTCCCAATATTAGAAAATATTCAATGATACTTGTCGTAAACATTTTTTTTTTATTTTGATTATTTTAAAACAGTAAGATGCGTATTTTCTTCGCACGGTTGATATCGTCCTCCCTCCCCCTCCTTACCAAATTGAAAGCTGTTTTCGTTTAATGTAAAAGTAAATAGAGAAAAGCATGCCATATTCCAAATTCGGTAGAATATGGCGTGCACTTTTTTTTAGAGGCTTCACAGTTACCTCATTGATTGTCTTTTAAAGTTAGTCGCGAATGATTGACTGGCTTTATTTCTCACCTCCCTAAGAGTTAGAAAATTTGTTCGACGATTGCTTTTGTAAAAATTATTCGGTTGTGATGGAATATGAGCTGTATGTAATACAGGGTTTGTCCATGAAGTAATGAGACCGTCCGCCGTGCGGCGCTCCAGTTGCCAGCAACACGCTCCCTAGTGGGAAGGATTTCTGGTGGAAGGTCTAAGCTGAGGAACACACTGGGCGGCAGTTGCGTCCGGGCTTTGATGCAGTGAAGATCACGCGTAGCGAAAAAGCTGTTTTTGAGTTTTTGTCACAGCAGAAAGAATTTGTACCTCCAGAACGAATCGTTAACAACGTTTTTTTTTTTTGTACAAAGAAGTCCTTGGCACCTGCACAGAGCCGTCAAACGGAAACGACCGGAGATTGCCGATCGCTCGAAGCTCCAGCATAACAACAGTCCAGTTCACACCGCCTTTGTTGTGATCGCCTACCTGGACTGTATAGGGATTGCAACTTTGCTGCAGCCACCGTACAGCCCTCATGTAAACCTAGCAGACTTTTTTTCTGGTCCCAAAGCTCAAGAGAAGCCTCAAAGGTCACCGTTTCGACGATGTGTCCACCATCCAACAGGCTGTCACAGTGTTGTCTGAAAGAGGTTGCGGCAGCTAACTTCCAGGAACCCTTTGAAGCATGGGAATCACATTGGCAGCGGTATATCGACGCCCAAGGAGACTATTTTGAAGAATTTTAAAAATATGTAGCGATCGGATCAATAAATTCTTTTTACCAGACCCACTCTCATTACTTCACGAACAAACCCTGTATGAGGCTTTCCCACAACTTGTACTGCTTGGAGTTGAAATCAGTCAATAATAAGGCAGTGAGTGAATTTACCTCCTCCCCCTCCCTCCCTCCTTCCAATTAGTTAAAAAAGAAAGTGTATGTTCCGCGAAAGTTTCGTAAAAATGCATTACTTTTATAAATCTTACAAGATTGGAAAAGGGCAAGGCGGTGAAAATATTCAATAATAATAATAATAATAATTGAATTGCACTTCAGTTAACAGTATCACCAGTTTTAATCTCGTTGTTTGGAATGACCATTGCAGTATGATTAATTTTTAATTTTGAATCGTGAATTGTATTTCAATATGACTTGGCTTTTTCTCTTGTTTTCCATTTGTAAGTTAAATTAATAAGGCATGTTTTCTGTTTGCAGTCCCTAACAGAAGATGTAAATAGACAAACAGAACGAGAGAAGGCGCTACAGAAGAAATATGCTGAGCTGCAATCAACACTTGAAGAGTTGAAGCAGAGGTCATCTTCATAGATTCACGTGTGTGTTCAAAGTCTGTGATTATTTTTCTTGTATATGTATAAAAAAACAAATTCAATACTGTAAATGTTCTTTTGTATTGTGAGCAATATAACACCATCCACTGAGTGAAACATGGCTGTTTTTATTTTACTTTTTGTAAACTGGTGCCATATACGAAGGGTGGTCAGAAAGTAAGGTTACAAAGCCTGCAGTGAAAAGTGTATATACTATTTCGTACAATCAATACAGCCAACAGATAGTACATACATTCGGTTATTTTTCGACATAGTCTCTATATCGGTTGAGGCACTTGTCGCGTTGTGAGATGAGTTTGAAGATTTCCTGGTAAAAATGCTGTCCTTGCGGTTCAGCCACGTTGTCACGAAGTGTTTCACTTCCTCGTCTGAAGCGAAGCGACGGCTTCCTAGGTGCTCTTTCAAGTAGTCCGGGCTATAGGGAAAATGGTCGATGATGTCCCAGCGAAACTGCTTCAACAGCGTGGTGGTCTTCTGGGCCATATGCTTCTCGTTGGTGACGTCTTTTCTCTACCAGCCGCAAACTTTTGACACCATTCTGCGACATCCTGACGAGACATTATAATCTTTTTAAACCTCTACCGGCTGCCAGTGCATTTCATCCGCGGTTACATGTTTCGCCCACAGAAATCGAATAACTGAGCGGAGTTCTTCCGAAGACCAGTTTTCCAAACAAGTCACCATTTGTGTTTACCTACAACTAGCGCCAGGGGTGGCGGGTGGCTGAAAATACTGCACAGTTGCCAACTCCATGTATTAAAATTACCGCACACTCCTCATTTCTCTACAACAGACGAAACTCCAGAAATATCAGTCCTGTAACCTTAGTTTTTGATCCTCTCGTAACTTCACAGTACCTTAACGAACGGTCAAGGTTTCATTAGAAGTTGCGTCATCTAATTAGAGAGGTTATATTTGTTCGTACTGGCGACGAAGCAACGCCCGTTAAATATAGAAGGCGGGTAAGAATAGGCTATGATAGCAGTAAATAAAAACGAAAGAGAAAGATTAGAATTTTGATATGTGGTGTGATCAACTGAAACTTATTTGCAAACATTATCTGCGTATTAATGGTGTATCACTACCCTTTTATACACAATATCTGTGATGAGTGTTACAGCAAAGCGTTCAAACATTTGTGCCATTGTGTGACCAATCTACAAATGCCGTATAACTTGAAAGGTTGGCGTTCGAACCATTGACAATCGACGGCATTCATCTCGTCATATGAGTGAAAATCCTCCCTTTTCCCATAGATATGAAGCTCATAAGACAAAAGGTCAGGACTTCAGGAGGTTGACTCAACACTTCCCAATTGAATCTTCGGAAGAAGTCCTGAACGTCGCGTGCAACATACAGAGAAGTGTTATCGTACAACACAGTTACTCCAGAAATCAATAAAAGTCGTAAAGTATCATTTGACCCATTGCATCCCCTTGGCAACTTGAGTTGCCACGGAAATTTTTCGTCATGGGTTAACATTGCTGGTTTTAACCGTGAATTTGGAGTCTGTTTCCTCATAGCATTGTTCCAGTTTCTTTGTATGATATATTGATGCGGGGTTAACACTGTTTTTGAGTACAATGCGTTTTTAGGAGAAAGATTCAACTGGATTGATTTGAAAGACTCCAGAAGGAAAGATTGAAGGTCTGTAAAGGAAGGATTCATTGATTTGATTTATGTTTTTGCAGTATATTTTCTCTCTTAGAATTGTAACGTTTCAAAATGTGCCCTTTTTTAAATATGTGTGTGCCTATTTTCAACTTAAGTTGCCGGGCTAAAAGCAAGGAAAAATATATTTTTCAAAAATATTCTTATATCTATTTTAGAATACTATTAGGACCAAATAGATGAAAAAAAAACTTCAAAATACCAGTGGGGAATTCTGGGCATTAATGGGTTAATGCTTTGTTCTGGTTCCTTGAGGTTAAGCATACCGAAGGATTTTGAACTCTATTAAAAATGGTGGCCAAACAACAAGTCATCCGTCTCCAACTGATAGCACGTCAAAGGTCCAAGGAACGCTCCAACTTGTTTCCCTCCGTCGACATCCTGGAAATCCACTGCGATAGGAGGGTTCAAAAATATGTGCCAAAATTTCACTTCCATTGAAATGCGTATTCTAATGGCAGAAAGGGGTTCAAATCTTCCCCTATTCTCTGCGTGTAAAGAGTGGGCATTTCAGCTGTAAGACTCAGTTGGTTCAAATGTTTCTTCTGAAATTGAAAATAGAAATGAAACATCCACATTGATTTTTCATGAAGTTACTTTACTTGAAATATTTTACGCTGCCAATTGCTTTGATGTTTTGTGTCTATAATATATGAGTTCAATGCAGAGTATCCAAGTAGATAGAACAATCCCAGCTGCAAGTGTAGCAAATGCTGTGAACAGATCGTCTATTTCAACGCTGTAGTATTTTTGCACTGGTATACATTCAGGCATTCGGAGAAGCCATTTTTCCTTCCAGTGGCTGCGAAGGCCAGTCTCGTACAGTTTCAGGAAACTGAAAACGTAAACAACATCTGTTAATGCAGAGACCAATGTCTGAATTTACGAGGTTATATATATATATTTAAATACAATATGATCAAACTAGAAAACCATTGTATCAGAATTGACCTATTATTTCGCCTATTGTTTTCTTAACGACTCCCAGCACACACACGTGTACAACCCGGGTGCATATTCACTATAAAGAGTCCTCAAATGTGGTGCACATGTAAAGGTGAGGAATAGCATATGATTTGGGGGCTATGATGGTTCAGTGGTCGAGCACCCTGGCACATGTAGTCCCTAGTTCGATCCCAGCTCTCCCCAAGTGGATTGTGGTGGACAAATTTCGTGTTCGTGGATTCTTCTACTTTCATCATTCCACTATTATTATCCATATCATCTACGTAAGCATGTGTAAATTAGTTTATACCGGACATTCCATACGCATAGGTCCCCTTTTTGCCTAAGAAACAGTTGATATTTGTGAAAAATGCTGAAACCCGTACCCTGTTAATTTAAGGGGTTGACACTTCGAACAGAGGTATGTGAACTCAAAATTTTTATATAGGAAAAAAGTTCGAGCAATATAGTGCTTAAAAATTATTTGCAGAGGAATATTTTTGAACTTTCGATATCTCTACGTATTGTCTATTTAAAATGTTGGATATGTAGATGAATTTTGAAATTTTCCGTCATGTTGGATGCAGATCACGTAGAGAAGTCATACCAAAATTTTTGCCTTATAAAGAGTTTTCACACGGTAGATAAAATGGTCAGAGAGAGGAACAAACGAAGATGTTTTGAAACAACTAGGAGAGAAGAGAACACTTCTAGCCACCGTCCTTCGTAGAAAATCCAATTGGATTGGACATATTTTGCAAAGAGTTGGCTTCTTTATGCCGTCATAGAAGGAAAGAGAGGAATAGGAAGAAGAACACTACTGATCGATGATTTTAAGAATAGAAAAAAAATATATTGGAAGTTAAAAGAGGAAGCTGAAGATCGATAAACGTGGAATATTTCTAGGCCCAACCCTTTTTTTTTAAAGAAAAAATTATTAGTTCCAGGATCTGCTAAAAGGCGGAATACTTGACAATAATAATATCATAAAAGAAATTTTTAGTGCATGCTAGTACTAAAATACTCGTACCTGTAGTTAATAACTTCTCGCAAAGGTGAGTTTTTGGGAAGCATGACTCCTTGTCGTTGTAAAGTGAATGGCACAGGCATTTCTGTGATTTCGCAAGCAGTCTCCACGGGCAGCACTTTGAGAGCTTTTCGTGCTGCAAAATTATCTCCAATGTACGCCATGTTGTTTCTTCTCATCTTCCTGAAGGCTTCAGAAGCTGTTTGGAAACTATCTCCCGCCTTCAAATATCGCTGGCTGTATAAAGCTCTTACTACTTCTACAGATGAATGCTGTAAATAAATGATAAACGTTTATTAAAATAACCATTCCAGTTATGTCAATAACAAAGGAAAGCTAAATAGGAAAAATAAAATGAAATCTTTGTTTTACGTCCCACGGTTATGCCGGTTAGGCTAAAGGAGACGATGATGATGAGAGATGAGTGAAAAATGGTGGAATGAAGAAAGTGGGAGAACCCCGAGAAAACCCACCAGTACGGTGTTTGTCCACCATAAAGTCCACACGGCGCGAGCTGGGATCGAACCCCAGGGACCCGAAGCATCGGAGGTGAACGCTCTACCACTGAGCCACCGCGTCCGCATGAAAGGTAAATAGTAAAGTAATGCCATGACACCGATACACAGTAGTCTACAAGACTCGGTAGAAGGTATAAAATTTGAAGTCAGGGTAAAGATACAGGGTAGAACTATACTAGCAGCCAGATATACCCAGAAATTTTTGTTAGGAGGGGCTTACGTCTATGTTGTTAAACAGGTGTAATTTTGCTTCCGAAAGACGGTAAGTAATCTGACCTTGCTCATAAACAAATAATCACCTCGGTCCGCCAAGTTTGTTTACATTGTTCGCGCTGCTTTAAGTGGTTAACGATTAAACTAAGTGAATCAAGCAATATCAAATCTTAATGAATAATTTACATTATGACACTGTTTTGAACATAAAATCAGTAATATTATCATTTTTTGTAGAATAACAAAAGTATGCATATGCAGTTACTTTTCACGCACCCGGTACAAGATGTTACCAGAATTTCAAAGTTGAATAACTTCATGCTCATCTTAAATGCAATTGATTTACGCCTCATGTGCGACAGCATTTGTTTCCACCAAATAATTACAAACTGTTTTCCATGCGAAAGGTGTTAATACAACTGAAATTTAACACAGACTAGTGGTAATAGGAATACTATCACTTTGCGTGTTATTTCAACATCAAGCATCTGGTGTTGCGGTTAGCACAGGCCGGGGTGGGACCGGCTTGACACAATGCCCTTGTTGAACGGTGTGGAAATAACACTGCTGTAGTGTTAAAGTCCTAAAGTGAATGAACGAAGGAGAGCGGAAACAGTAACAGCATTATGGTATTTTTTCAAAAGATATCCTCCCAGCTTGCACAAGTAACATAAACCATTGAAACATTAACGTTAATAACTATAGAGGTAAAAGTGGTATTGTGGAACCCTGCACATCGCAGCTTGCAAGCGCTGCAGCCTACTGGAAAGAGCGAGAAATTATGCATTTAGTTATGCAGTAGCTCAGTGTAGATCTCGAGTTCAGTTCGATGAGACACGTGCGTGTAGAGGAAGTTATTTTGATTTTCTTCTTTAGTGAACTTTTTGCAAGGTAAGATTCGTATTGTAACTTGATGTACTGTTATTGATTGTAGATACCAAATGATTTGCTTATGGTAATCTATCATAGTTATAGGTTTTTTTCTTACTTTAATGACCTAAGTTATCTTTCAAAAGTAAAGTGTAAGGACAAGTAAAAATCCAATACGTCGAAGATAGTAATGTGGAACCTCTTATCAAACTTTACCAACATTTTTCTGCAAATCACTAATTAGTGTCTTACATCATTCCAGATGCCCAGGAAACAACTAGGACCAAAACCGAAGAGTGTTTTGAAGAAATGGGATAGTGAAAAGAAGATTGATGCATTCAAAGATGTTCGAGCGAAGAGAATAGGACTGAAAAAAGGAATAAATAAGTACAATGTTTCACAAACAACGCCAAGGGCGCCGATCCCGGAGGGGCCAAGGGGGCCGGGCCCCCCGAAGCCCATGTGGACCCCCTCATTGTATTTATAAATTTACTATGTTTGGCATAATTTGAATGTTACTTGTCATAAAATCTTCATATATGCTTCCTGCATCTGAATGGGCTCCCCCAAATTTACAGAGAAATCGGCGCCCTTGAACAACGCTACAAAGATTTGTAAAGAAGACATCTCTCTCCTGGAAAATGTGTCCAGTTAAAAACAGGACGTAGAGCTTTAATGCGTGCGAAGATGGAGCAGCAGTTAGTTAATTAGTTAGTTAGTTACTAGAAATGAAAAGTTGGTGCTATAGTTTGACTCGGATGGATGTAAGAAGAATAGCATATCAATTAGCTGCAAGAAATAACATTGACCATGCCTTTGGAAGTAATGAAGTTGCAAGGAGCATGGTTTGGCCATTTCATGCGAAGACATAAAGATATACTAACAATCCACAAGCCCACAGGAACATCTTATGCACTAGCAAGTGGCCTCAATAAAGAGTCAGTTTCTGTATTTTTTGATATGCTTGAAGCAGAATACGAGAAGCACCAGTATGACCCAGGTAGAGTATTTAATGTAGATGAAAGCGGTCTATATGTTGTACAAAGCAAAATATCACACGTGGTAGGAATAAAAGGCAAGCGACTGTAACAGCAGCTAGCAGCTGTAACAAAGAATTAGCGCTACATTCAAAAGATGAACAGGAAGCCAGTTCCACCAGGAGTGTTCTCGTGTCTTCTCAAGAAATCAATCCAACCTAAGTTTACGAGAAAGCGTTCTGATAGTGGACGGAAGGTATCCAGTGCATTAGTTCTTACAGCTTCATCTTACAAGTTAGCATTGGAGAGAGGATATTGCACACAGCTAAGGAAAACAATGCAAAGCCGTTGAAGAATTGTCTCAAATTAAAGAAGAATGCAACAGCTGCAGAACAAGTGACAAAAACTGAATGTAAACGGAAGCTCTTACTTGAAGTTGCATCTGCTTCTGAAGAAGAGTCAATTAATTATGGTATTAAGTATCCCGGTTGAAAAGGTTTGTGCCAACACTAACGATGTAACGTGTATATTTTGCGGACAGTCATTTTCTAAAGACACCAGAGTCGAGTTGTGGATTCAATGTGTATGTTGTGAATTGTGGTGTCATGTTTATTGTTCAGGATGTGAAAAAGACATATACATCTATGACTTTTGTCAGTAAATAGATAGTAGAGAGCTTTTCCTACATAATCGACAATAGCGTGGATTGCCTTTTGTAGATCTATTATAGGGAATGTAAACTTAGGTACCTTAATAAACTAGTACATTCGCTGTAAATACCAGTCTGCATTTCATTTGGTAAAATTTTTAATTCTTATAAGTATATTGATATTGGGATTCCACATTACCATATTACTTTTGAAACGACCAAATTTGGAATGTTCTCGAAAATGTAAATTATTTTTAGGTAATTATGCACATTATCTCAATTTGATGATATGTTGCAAAGGTAAACACATTACAGATTGTGTGTACAAAGTTTGAGTGTATTTTATGCCACACATTGTACATGCCAAAAACAAAATGGGGTTCCACAATACTACATTTACCTCTATTATTCGTCAGTAATCGGCTAATTTCGTTTTAATTTGCTAATGAAAATGACTTAGCACCGGATCATAACCAGTTCAAAATACGAGTCAGAGGGATACTTCTATAGTGTAATTTTCAGCGTACACATTACCTTGACGGATAAATATCTAAATGACCAACATATATGTTTTCTGAACTATGAGCAAAGTTTCACACAGTGTATTTTATAGTTTTTGTCTAATTGTGTGAGGATTTGAATTTTCTGACAAGATTTACATAACCATAAGTGCTTCCATCTATTTTTATGTATTCTTACATTTTTTCTTAGCGAATGAACCCATATTTTAAGACTCTTGTCTTGTCTTGATCCTCCTTCGAGGAATAAAGTTTTAGAGTCGCAGCTTAATCAAGGCAAGGTCGACTATATCACTGATTATTGCTTTAAAATAAAAATGTATCACAAAAGTGTATCAAAAAATGACCCGCCCAATATGGACGATTAGCCGGTCAACAGTTAACTTGTTTTTCAATTTATATAATGTGTAGAAGGAACAAAAGTGGCGCCAAACATAGTAAAAATATTTGTAACACATTAAAGATTGTAATTAAATGGAAAATAAACTTAAGTAAAAATTGTTTAAAGATAAAAAATAATAAAAAAAAAGAAGAGCAACGCTCCCAGCAACTTTGTAGTATGGCGTCCATCTTAACTCTACCATTTTAAGACTCTTCAAACTGGATCAAAGCCAAGAACGTTTAAGACTGCGTTTAATTACTTTGATGACCACTTTCCAATGTTCTTCTTTCATTTAGGAAGCATGGTTGCCAAATCGCGATATTTGAGTCAACTATGTTCATCTCTCTTGCTAAGTATACTTCATTCCTCGTAATGATTTGTAATCTTTTTATGACACATTTTATTATTCCTCATAATAGTTATATGTCTAATTAAGAAGCTAGAAAATGCTTTTGTAAACATGGTTGTTTAACGAATGTATATGCTACAAGACAAATTCACCAAAATGATTCCATAATAGGCCTATCAGTAACCAAGGGTTTCATTCAGTAGTGGTTTGCGACAACGTAGCGCAAAATTTCCTATAATGGGCATAGCACACACATACAATTGAATGTTCCTCAAATTTTGCAAAGCCTAAAATGGAATGACAATCCATGTCAGGTAATTGATTTGACGACTACCATTTTAACCTGTTTCTTGCATTTGTTAGGTTACGTTGTGGTCCGCAAATTTTGCGAAGCCTGAAATGGAATGAGGCCCCATGTCAGGTAATTGATTTAACGATTACCATTTTAACAATGTACTCCAAAATTCGTTGGTCTTGAAGTAGCACCAGATATGTATGGCAAAATTTAACACAACTATTGGAACATAGATCTATTATGTTGAATTGGCGCAGCCATTATTTTTACCGTGTATTATCTTGTACTAATAAGAATCTTTCTTCTTACCTGTAGCGTGTCATGTGTAACAGGGTAGTCTAGGATTCCTATTCGCAGATTACTATGAAATAAACCTCTTAGCGATGTGATAGGTAATACATTTGTGGAAAGGACTGAAACCAGAGCTGCTGAATACGCCGTGTAAACCAAGATTCCTGCGCACAGACCAGACATAAACACAATTCTCAGAGACCAGCATGTAGGAGTACACCACCAACCTGTCAAATACACAACAAAATAAAACTAGTACACAATGTATATAGTTCGTTGGATATGAAGAAAAATTCAGATTTGCCACTCATTGAAGCTGGTTTGTTGAAAGAAGTAATGATCATGCTGTTAGTAAAACGTGCTTACGCTTGAATAAACTTCTATAGAATAAACTGCAATAATTACTATTCAATTATATTTAGTAATTAACGAAATTAACATCGAGAAATTCCCGCTTTTGCCTTCTACTAGCTTTCGTGAACAGCAACTGATGCAAGAATTACAATAAGCGATGATCTAACCCAGCGTTTCCCAACCGGTGTGCCGCGGCACACTGGTGTGCCGCAAATGGGCCGCTGGTGTGCCGCGAGGAAATCGAAACAAATTATTAATTCTGTAGGAACCAAATTGCAAGACATAATGGAAAATGTATATTTGTATTTCACATTACTATGAACCTCTACTATAAATCTACAATTTTAAGTTTCATAATGTTACTTTTCTGTACATTTTTAATGCGGAAAAACGTATTTATCATTGTCATGACCATTATTGCTTCTTTATTGTTGCAGACTATTTCGTAATTTGAAATTTTAATATATCATTTAATAAATTCACAGAGCAAACATGTATACAAATTACCTACATTTGTGTTTTAAAAGTAAAGGAGATTTGTTTATTTGTTCGTTATTTAGTGATCTTCCCTTTTAGTTAAAGGTTAGATACAGTTTTTGAAAGAGAAAGTGGATTTTTAAAAACCCGAATCCTACATTTCATTGCAATTGTTTTCTATTTTAAAATTAGAATGAAAAATAAGCATAATGAATTACCACGGGGGAAAGTCAGTGATCGAGCTTTCTTCTCTGTAAGAAGGAGATCAGTAATAACGTAAAAATACCACGGTATTTTATATTTACAAATAATAATAGTAATTATATATATATATATATATATATATATATATATATATATATATATATATATATATATATATATATATACTATGGGTGTGCCGCGAGAATTCAAGTTACATCTGTAGTGTGCCGCAAGTTGAAAAAGGTTGGGAAACGCTGATCTAACCAATGAAGTTAAACGAATTAAGGCTTCGTTTTCTACCTTTCTCCAAGCTCCTAGCTACACTTCAAACAATTTCGTCTGGCAAAAGTTCAGTTCTAAGAATTTTAACTATATAAATCCTATACGAAGGCTAAATAAAATGTTCTACTTGGTATATAACATTGATACCGTAATAACGATAAATAGTGTCTTAATCTGAATAAATATATTCTCGAGGAGTCCGACAAAGCTATCAGACTTTTGTAAGGAACTGCTGAGGCTGATAACAGACTTTCACTGTCACTGGTTTCCGTCTTAATTTATGCCTTCTTCTCCCCCTTTCTTTTAGAAGAAGCTCACCGTGCAGTGGATATGGACTGTATCGATATACAGTACTTTTACAACTGCTGCAAATGTTGCCATTTTCTTTTCATATGTCCTTAGGGGATGGCATAGATGTCTTCAGAGGAGGTGTTTCGTTCAGCGGGAACATTTAATTTTTCCTCCGGTATTTTCATTGAGGTTAAGTCATTGCTGTTTTTTTTTTTTAAGAAACCAGACAGAAGATTCAAAAAAAAAGTTTCTCCTATCACAGTCAGCTTATCTTGCCATTACGGATGATGGGAGCTCCTCTAGCACTATACGACGGATGTCAGAAAGCCAATGATTCATTTTTGATGAAGCCCCAATGATTCAATTTTGATAAAGCTCCAATGATTCAATTTTGACGAAGCTCCAATGATTCAATTTTGATAAAGCTCCAATGATTCAATTTTGACGAAGCTCCAATTATTCAATTTTGATAAACCTCCAATGATTCAATTTTGACGAAGCTTCATTGATTCAATTTTGATAAAACTCCAATGATTCAATTTTGACGAAGCTTCAATGATTCAATTTTGATAAAGCTCCAGTGATTCAATTTTAATAAAGTTCCAATGATTCAATTTTGATAAAGCTCCAATGATTCAATTTTGACGAAGCTCCAATGATTCAATTTTGATAAAGCTCCAGTGATTCAATTTTGACGAAGCTCCAATTATTCAATTTTGATAAACCTCCAATGATTCCATTTTGACTAAGCTTCAATGATTCAATTTTGATAAAACTCCAATGATTCAATTTTGATAAAGCTCTAATGATTCAATTTTGATAAAGTTCCAATGATTCAATTTTGATAAAACTCCAATGATTCAATTTTGATAAAGCTCCAATGATTCAATTTTGATAAAGCTCACCACTACAACGTTATTTTTCGGTACATACCCAAGTTATCGACGTATGTAATAATCAAGGAATTCAACATTCATTTTAGATACCAGTTTTCATAACAGCGCCTCCAGTCTCTGCATGTCTGATAAAAGTTTGTCAACAGTAGTTCCTCCCTTGCATCTACAACACACTTGAGACTGCTGTGCTTCCTGCAAGACGCTGTCCAGAGATTTTGGAAGTTGTCATTAGAGAGCATTACCTTTCTGACGGGGCCATAGGATTCCGCTTTCGGCGATAGTAAAGTATTGCACACCATGCTCAACATACAAAAGTCTATCTGTCCCAAAGTTACCTCGGTTATCCCAAACTAACCCCACGATAGCTTGAATTCTTTGTGCTGAATATAAAATTAAGTTCAATAATTTGTATATAAGACATGTACTGAATATATGATTATGCAATGGCAAACTCGCTCTTATAGCTACTCGTCTAATTTCAAATACAACTCCTGACATAGTCATCTCCTCATCCAATCTTATATCACATTGCACAGTCGAAATTCTTGATACCTTAGGCAGTGACCAAGCCCACACCAAAGTGATATATCAACCACGGGCTCTCAATCACTCGTGTTCACAAGTACCAGCTTACGATTCGATAAAGCCAAATGGAAATGTACCGCCGTCACATCACCCACTGTACTACTCATCTCACCGAGCCTACCACAGAAGAGGACTTATATACTACTGTTGACAACTTTACATCAGTCATCCAAGGAATGAGCACCTTATATATACCAACTACTACAATCTAAACTACCTCCACTGTATTTCACCTTAATCCATCGCTCACGACAATTGTACACCCTGGAAAACTTCCAAAACATGAACGTTCTCTAAATCTAACAAACCTGCGCAAGATATTGCTTCCTACCGACCAATCCAACTAACTTCTACACTCAGTAAAATTTTAGAACGTATTCTAGTAAAATGTTTGTATCATTATATTACTGACAATCACCTTCTTTCATTAACACAAGCAGGTTTCAGGCCATCATTTTCCATAAACAATCAACTCCTAAGACTGACAACTCTCATCACTGAACATTACAATTCGAACAAACCTTCTTGTTTAGACCTATTTGATTTAGAGAAAGCTTTCGATAAGGTCTGGCATACTGGACTTATCTATAAATTACTCAAACTTCGTTTTCCTATCGTATACATTCGTCTCTTCTGCAATTTCATTACCAACCATCTTGCTTACATCTCCGTTAACGACTCTTTATCTTATCTTATTTTTCTCCTATCCAGCGTACCACAAGGATCTGCATTGTCCCCATTACTATATCTTCTTCATGTCACTGATATGCCTCGATTACCTGATCACACACATATATTTCAATATGCTGATGACACGGCTTTTCTCACTCTCGTAAATACCATTCAACATATTAATACTCTCCTTCAGACTGCAATCGATAGTTTCACTACGTAGTGTACTAGGTGAAGACTTACAATCAATGCCGCCAAGACCCAAGCAATAGTCTTTTTTATCACGTAGACGTTCCTCTCGAGTTCAAAGAAACCAGTAGAAACTCTCTCTTCGCGTAGATAACGTCGCACTATGATCCAGCAATACCGTTACTTACCTAGGCACCACATATGACCGGCATCTAACTTGGAATAAACATCTAAAACATATCACTACTAAAGCCCACAATCGCCATAAGAGCCTGCCTTTACAAAATCTACCATTTTTCTTTTGCTTGTTTATTCATAAGTGAAAGGAGATAATGAAATGCAACTTACCACAATCATAGATAATGTTATTCTACAACAAAAAATATGAACCTGAAAAATTTTCAGTGTTGCCATCCATAGAAATTGCAGTGTTGCCAGAATTACAACGCCCCTAAAATCTAAGTTACGGCAGTGACTAGGGGAACGAACTCAACTGCATTTGCTTACGTATCATGTTGTTTTTTGTTTCCTGTGAACTACTTTTTAAATAATAGTTGTATTTAGTTTGTAATAAACAAAATAGTTTTAACATACACATATTAAAATTAAATAATAATGTTATTTAAAAAGGCTCGCTTATGAATAAATAAGCAAAAGAAAAATGGTAAATTTTGAATTATTTTTAGTATGGCAGACTCTTAATCTGCTTAAGCGATTAACTGGTACAACGTGGGGACAACGGCTGCACACAATTCTCAATACTTACAAAGTATTTTTACGCCCAATATTGACTTATGAATTTACAGCCTGGATAGCCACTCTAGAAAAATTCTGTAATAAACTTCTTACCCTAGAACGCCATGCCGGCATTCGTGTTGCATACCGGATCAGGTTGCCTAGTCCTACTCAAGAGTTATACCGTCTTATTTCTTTTCCCACCTTGCAATACCACATTGAAAAACTCCGCCTTACATATATAACTAAACGCTTCCAAACACAACATCCTTTACTTCAAGACGCCATACGGCATCTTGCACTCCATCCTACCAGGCCCGTATCCACGGGGGACTAGGGTAGGCCGCTCCCCTTAAATTTTCACTGCCTCCCTAAACTTTTCATGATAGGCTTGCAAATGAACTATAATATGGTTGGGTCGCCCCCCTAACTTCTACCCCCTCTACATTTTTGGATTGGCTACCGGCCTGCATCCTACGCCTCACAGACATCTCCATCCTCCATTGTCATTCCTTTTTACGTTGTATCACTACTCTCTACCGCCCGGAGATTCCACATTATTGCTCATCGCTGACTATGCTATTCATAAACATCTTCCATTCATCCACCCATCTTTTCATGCACAGTAATTCCCTTTGACTTTAACATGGGCCTCCCTCGTCTCTCATTATCGTCTAGATTTGCCCCTAGGCAGAAGATAGTTTCATTTGTCCTGCTAACATAACCTCGTGTTGTCCTGTGTACCGCACTTCGCCTCATAACTCATCTTCATCATTCAGATATATTATGTTTACGTCGATCGTATGTGATACTTCTCACCAATATGACTACTTTCATCTATTACAATCGTCAGGTGTATTTTTTGTATATAATTAGCAATGTATAATTTTTCCCTTCCACTTCCTAATGTTAAGGAATAAATTTCCTTAAATCTGATACCTTGAACTGCTGATGGTAATAAAGTTAAGTAGAAACACTTAGCCCAGACATACCTTTCCTCAATACAATAATTCCTTCACACCACGCACCTTACAGAGGGCGTAACCCTCTTCAAGGTAGCTAGCCATATGGCTAGCAAGTAAAAAAAAAATCGTGCTTATATTTTCTGTAATATTTGTGCCTCACATCATAACGAATGCCTTTAAACTGAAGAAAAAAACATGGGTCGCCTCAAGTCAGAAAAGGGGTGGATGGGGTGAATTCAGCTTCACCGTCACTGCCGATGCAACTTACCTTGTTGACATAATGTGCTCAGTGACCATAAAATGGCTTCTGCAAAGGATGACATAAAGTGGTCCTTGGATGCCTTCGCTTGAATACAGGAACCAATGGAAAGAGTTGAAGCTAGGAAGACAACCAATCCTGTAGCAGCTACCCAGAGTGAAATTGCGAACGGAGCTATAAGGACGTTATAGACAGAATTTGCTCGCGGTTGTCGTACATAGGCTGCTAACCTAAAATAAAAATACATAAACAAAGATAATATATTCGTAAAATACAGTTTAAGGTTTAGTAAAACAAAGTATCAAAAGATAATCCACCAATATCGGTAGTAAAGATAATGACATATGAATCTGACAAAGTTAAATACCGGCATCATAGAATATGTTTGTTTGAACTTTAATGTATCTACTCAGTATTTAGACTATATGAAATAAGAATCTGGTCAGTTGTTAGCTCAGCACAGTACATTTTCAAAATGTCTTGTCAAAATCACGTATTATGTCATAAATGACAGTGCAAAGTACTGCAAACAAGTCTTTTGAGTGACCTGAAGAAAATTTGTTTATAACTTTTTGTTTACAAAACTAGATTCAATAAAATACTAGCTGTGAACTAGAAATATACTCAAGTCACTGTTTATCTACTACAAAATTCAGCAAATTGCAGTTTTTTTTTGTGATTATACTAGGAAAAATGTGCATTGGATAGCAAGTCATGAAACCGTTTCAAATTTCTGTGCAAGGGCAATCATGTTGTGGTTTCCAAGGCGGGAGGGAGAGGCAAGTATAAGCGACGTTTCAAAAATAGTTTCAAATTTTGCTGTAACTAATGTAAAAAATACTATTGGATTTTCGATATTCTGAAGTACAATTTCCTCTAGGGGGGCAAGCGCCCCACCTTGCCCTCCCTGATGGGCGCCTTTGTTTCTATATGCTGACAAAATACTATAGCTGAACTTTTGAACGTAGAAATATCAATTCTGATGAGTAAAGATGTATGACTATCTGACGAAAAATAAAAAAAGATGAAGACGTTTACTTCTTCAGAAGAAAGTGGAACTCCTGAAAAGATTTTGACCGGCCTTCTTTGGATGAGCCAGAAGTTGATTCTGCCCGCTCAGCAATGTACTTATATGTGTGAAAGTACAGCGCGTAGAACCAAATGCAAACACATGGCTCCAGGGCGTTTTACATATGACACCAGGGCCAACACGCTTTGCAATTCAATACCTAACTGATCAGTATATAACATATTTAGTGCATTTTTTTATCGATTATTAATGGCGGG
The DNA here is from genome assembly GCF_964235325.1 of Thermobia domestica. NCBI lineage: Eukaryota > Metazoa > Arthropoda > Insecta > Zygentoma > Lepismatidae > Thermobia > Thermobia domestica. The sequence continues at coordinate 389,350,794 of NC_137454.1, read as the reverse complement.
TTATTGTCGCTCTTCAACTGCTGTAAATAAAATGAGGTACAGAGACCCCCCCCCAAAAAAAAAAATTGGACAGTGTCATGAGAGCTTGCAACAGGGGACAAAAGAGAGCAATTTTCTTTACCCCTGGATTTTCGAAATGAACTTAGTTCTTCGAAATTTGCAGTCAAGACAAATTAGATTTGCTTACTCCCTACCACAATATTTAGTATATTTAATGTAGCTAATGAAATTATGCAATACGTATCAATAATAACAGTGTGTAGATTCCAAAAGAGAAATAATGATGCTGTAACCCAAAGGAGCCAAAGAGTTGAGTGATTTTGAACGTGGTCGAATAATGGGACAATGTGGCATCGGTGTAAGCTAAAAATTGATTTCTCGGAATCTTCAGGTTCCATTGTCTACCATCAATCGGATTATTACCCAGTTTCAAACATGTCAAATGGCAAATATGAAACAAGTTTCTGGCCAACCAGGTCCAACTCAACGCCAGTTTAGACCAGTATGTGGAACAAAATCTCAAATGCGTAGGTGCAGACCTGGCAGAACATCTGAAAGTGAGCTGAGTTATAGCTGTCAGATATCTGCAACAACTGAACTATCATAGAACAGCTTCAAGGAGTATATCCGTGCTTTCCATAGCCAATATTTTAAAAAAAACAGTGGGCAACAAACATGATGGGGCATGATGTTAACTTTGAACCGTAGATAATTTTCTCTAATAAGTTCATATTTTCTCAATGTTTACCCTTTGGACGCACATGGGTCTGGAGGCAACTCCTTCAAGAATTCCACTTGGGCCACTTACAACCAGTGATCAAACATAGAGTGTTTTCACTGATTGTGAACGGAGCCGTTTGGAGGTATGGACGTTTCAAGTTACTGGAATATGTTGGCACGCTCAACAGCGCTTAATACATTGACATTTTGCGGACGGGCCTGGTACCGATATTTTCCATTGGATTCTTTCCAAAAACAATAATTCTATTTGTGGGAAATGCCCTCACCTTTCCATACTACGAAAAACATCCAACCATGACAGTCACAAAATGGCATCCAAAAACTGGCATAAGTCAATTGAACATGTCCGGGCTATTCTATACCGTGCGAAAACATTCAATTTTTAATTGATTTACGAGCTAATACTTACTGCAATGCATGTGTCGTATGCGGGAAATATACTGCTTGAGTTCTCTCAGATGTCACTGCTGTTGAGCTGATGGCCAAATCAGCCGACCCATTGAGTAAGAGGGCTACCATGCCTTGCCAAACTCCATTTAATTTGTGGCCCCAAAATCCTGCTTCTACAGCCACTACACTGAAGGAAAATTGAAAGATCATTAGGTTATAACCACTGAGATGAGCAACAAAAAAGCCATCACTACATCATGCTGACTGGGACGAAAACATCAATTGTGACCTGAAAAAATCAGGATCTCTACTCTGGTAGGCAGCATGGTACAAAGCTGTCTACTCTGGTTTAGGGCTAATTTGTTTCTTGTCCAAATTTCAGTTAGTAAAAATGTTCGTTTGATAATTGACTTACTAACTATGTGTTTTAACATCGCTCTATGAATTAAATTGAAAGAAAATATAGAAGCTGATGATAACTTACCTGAAATTTAAAAAGTCTTGCAAATTGTTCAAAGCCTCAGTGGCAAATCCACTTTTAAACGACCAGCCTTGCTCTGATAATTCCATCAGGGTATCATAGCTATATTCGGGATCGTGCTTTCAAATAAAAACAAAAATTGTATATAAAAATAATATAAGAAAATAGTTATTTCCATAAATACATAATATTAAATTGAGTGCTTCCTTTTTGCATATGCTTGAAAAGTACTGGAGATGGTTATGTAGGACTTATTTAAAGTTTCAAGTTTTATTCATATTGTAACCAGAAAATTTGCCACCTTAAAGGCTAGTTCACACATAAAGCGCAGTGTCACGATCGTGCCGTGGTTCACAAACTTTCTTTTCAAACTGTGACATTGACAAATTCATTGTATGCTCTTTTCTAATTCTCACGTGACTTACTATGCCCCACCGTTCCCCTGCCAAGACCTGAAACCACCGTGGTCGGTCTCGATGGCCGCGATGCTTCGGCTTTGTTGGGAGTATTCGAAGGGACACGAAGTTCGGACCAGAACCAGTAACAACGCCTCCCCTTTGCTTATTTCAATCTCAAAAAACTGAAATCATGTTTAAGGAAAACTTGAAGAAATTACTGGCAAAAGTACTTTAATAATGTCGTTACACAAGAGTTACAGTTAATAAGAAACAGTTAAGCAATAATTAATTGTAAACTAACAAGCTCTGGCATTTTAGTACAAATCATGGTACTTCTATAACACTAGATCAGTGGCGTATTTTGTTGGCTACCAGGCCTACCGGCGGTAGCCCTAGAATATTACAAAATAAAGTTATTATTGCCTAATATAAACTAAATTATAATAATAATTTTATGCTTTAGTATCTTCTTTCAATGATACAAGTTTCTGAGAACTGTATGGATTTAGAAACATCCACTAATTCTTTGCAGGCAGTCTGTCTCGCTTCATTTGGAGGTCTTCGATATGGGAACGCAGTAGAAACCACTTCCCTAGTTACTCTACTACACGAAGAATCATGTAGTTAACACCACAGGGCATTCCCCTTCGCTCCACCGCCACCCACAGCGTACGAACGGGCTGTCAGGTAACACAAGTTGTCTCTAGAAAAAGCGGTTTCTTGTTCGTGAGTGAAGAGTAAAGGGAAATTATACGAGTAATGACAGTGTATTTTGGGGGTCTCTGGGAATTGTCTCGGACACCTTGAGCCTAGTTCCGTAGCGGTTTGCGTCAACGCAACGAAAATTTTGTGTTTTACAGTATTTTGCGACAGTTGGTATAGCTGTTATGAATACTTGTTTCATTATTTGCGTTTCATTGCGAAGGCTCTTACAGACTGAGGCTCCTTCGTTGCTAGTCGCTCATCTCAGCATTCTTTATCACTCCCACAGCTTTCATTTACTCTAGTGAGTAGGGTTATCACTTATCCAATACAAAATGTAAATATACTTCATTTAAGAGAAGAAGGTAGAAATGTACGATCGTTTCTTCGTAGTACTAATGAGATACGTTTTGCTAGTGAAAAGAAAATGATATTTATCTACTTGATAAAAGGAAAATGTGTTGTAAGGCTTTCTTCTTTTCAAGAGTGTATAATAACGTGGAAACTAAATAATAATAATAGTAATAATAATAATAATAATAATAATAATAATAATAATAATAATAATAATAATAATAATAATAATAATAATAATAATAATAATAATAATAATAATAATGTAGAGGTGTTACAAAGGTTAGTGGTAGCCCAAGCCATCAAACCAGTATATGCCACAGTACTGGATGTATTTTAGCGGTATTTATCATGGTAGTAAGTAAACATATAATACAGTTTATATTTTGTTTCAATTTTATGTAATACTTTTTTTGATAGGGATGATTTTCCAAAATTTCTGTATAACGTAAATGATTTCCAATGATGAAAATTTAAAAAAAAATGTCATTTTACAGAATGACCTGTGAATATATCTAATATTTTATTGAATTGGAATGAATGGATAATAAAAAAAAATGAATCTTACCACTCCTGCAACGCGTAATATTGATCCTAGCATATTTTTGCCTCTGATGATTGCCAAACTCGTGGCAGATCTCTGGATTGCCTCGTCCATAGAAACACGACGCACAACTAAAGGTCCGTTGATGCTTACACCAAGACGATACACTTCGTACAGCTCAGCCATATCTGGTCTCACGAAGACAGTAACTGTCACATCCGACGAGAGGAAGGCGTTCAGATGCTGTAGCTTGTTCTGAACAAAGTTTTCCACAGATGAATTACTAAAAATGTTGAATCTCTCTTCTTTTGTTGGGATTAAGATAAATGTCCAGGCGTAAGAGCTGGTAAACAAGTTTCTCTTCGAAATCTGGAACAAAATCCATAAAGTTAAATTTTGAAATGTTGATAAATTGTAAATAGATTACTATACAAAATATGTCTCAATGAGAGAACAAGGATTCAATTCTGTGTAATTTTCCTCTTGTTGTTTTTATACTAGGAATATGAGCTGAAAACTTTCATCACTGATTGCCCATAGTATTTTGGTAGTTTATTTATATACAGGGTGTTTCAAAAAGAATATCGGTGTTCTAAGGCCTTGTAGCATTCATTACATTTAACATACAATTATAGATAATGCATAAAATGAAAGAGCAACTCAAACAGCTTGTGCTACAAGTGTTCAATGTGAACACCATTAGCCACGCGATACACATCGAGTCGATAGGCGAGTTCTTCCCAAACCTTGAGTAATTTGTTTGTAGTAATTGTTACAACAACTACTCCAATTCTCTTTCTTAGTAGCGGAGGCATATACACATGATCCTTCATGAATCCCCAAAGGTAAAAAATTGCATGGAGTCCAATCTAGTGAACGTGGAGGCCATGCGAAACAAGCTCTGTCATTCGGCCCCTTACGACCAATCCAGTGGTCGGGTACAACGTTCTTTAACCAATCTTTTATAACGGCAGACAGAGGAAACAGTGTATGCGTATGCGTGCGTACAAAACTGAGTTACTCTTTCATTTGGTGTATTGTTTATAATCAGGAGCGTCATTTCACATTTTGCTTGGGGGGGGGGGGGCAAGACTCCTTCATATTAGTAAAAATTTCGCGTTTCTCACTGATTTACTACTATTCTATTGATAAAATCTATATATATATATATATATATATATATATCAAACTCAGGGGGAAAATGCCCCTCCCTGCCCCCCTAAATGACGCCCCTGTTTATAATTGTAATAAATAGTACAAAGCCTTAAAACTCCGATATTCATTTTGAAACACCCTGTATTTGTACATACTTCTTTGCATTACCGGCATCTATGACCTTAAGGTCGTGACGTATGAAGGTTAACGTTCCTTGGAGAGCACATTATTCGGAGAAGGCAGGAAGCGACCTGGGATCTGTGTATTGGGTACCATCCCGGCATTTGCCTGACTTGAATGAGAGAAACCCAGGAAAAGCTTAAATAAGAATGGCTGGCCTGAAAAAAACTGTTACACGTTTTCGACCAAATGTCCCGCACCGGAAATCGAACCCGCGACCGCTTGCACCAAAGCCGAGAGCGTTAGCGACTACACTACGCGGAGCTACTAGCATTTTAGTGGTAAACAAAGTTCTGATACGTTCAGTCATACGTCCGGACTGGTATAGTCAACGGCTCGACGTGAGCAAAGAATTCCCAGCCGGTTGCCTTTGTACTCAAACAAAGACAATGTGAGGATGGCCGAAATTCTCCTAAGAAGTCTTAAACGAATGCGGATGTGTTCTATTCGTTACACGTATTTGCCATCCCCCTGAAGTGATTGGACTTAGCTGCAATATTCCTCACATGTGTCAATGGAACATGGGTCATATCAATGGTATGATGAATCCTTGGATGCCTCTTGGAAATGGTTTATCTGTAGCAATTTTAGCAGATTTGCTGCCAGTGTTTGCAAATTTAGCTGTTTTACAGGTTATTCTAGCCATTTTCACGTCCCGATTAACCAGTAAAACTGTAGTTAAGCTATTGTCTATAATTTTGACCAATCCTGCACTCAATACTGCCATGTTTCTATTTATTTGACTTTGCGAATCTTAAATATTTTTCAATATTTTCTTTTTTTAAAAAAATCAAATGAAAATAACATAAACTTTGACTGCTCTTTTCCAATCCTTTTGCATCTAGTAGTTCTAACTTACACCGCTAAATCCAGCACCATAACTTGGAACTTTTCCTGAAGGGGCAAACATTAATATTTGAGCCCTCTAGAAAAGTATTAAGTTGGACCCGTGGGAAAATTTGAAGTTTCCCGCCCCTCCTAAAAATTTGAAACCTTAATAAACGGTTCTATTGCTTCTAGGAGCCTTAGCATTTTATTAAAATAGAACCCAGATTATGATTACGGGTTTTTCTGTATTTATTGTTCCTCTTAGTGAAACATTTTGTTCAGATGATAAGGTAGTAATAACACCTAAAATTATTTTCAGTTCTTTTCGAAATGGTGAAACCATGTCATGTTTTACAAGTTAAATTTACGGGACAATATTTGACTATACTTGTAGCCTTAAGAAATACGAGGTGAAATCAAAAATAAAGGGACTCGCAACTTCTCGCACTAGGGTTTGGTAACACTGCTAGTATCCAGCGCTGAATTAGTGTCGTCTGCAACGCTTCTAGACAACGTGTCACTCTTACTAACGATATTTTCAGATTGCTCTTGGTTGGAAGATGTTTATAGTGCTTTACATAAATCCTTAGTCAATACTGAATTTATGAGTATTTTAAACACGAATGAGTAATACTTCCGGAAATAACTTTTTTTGCGCCCTGTTTTAAGTTGGTCACAAAATTTATACAATAGGAGTCAAGGTGGAACAAAATGAACCCTGCGACGCTTTTAACCGTTCCTATTACTACTATTATTCCTACTCCTTCTACTACTACTACTACTACTACTACTAACTTTACTTCTTCTTCTTCTTCTTATCTTCACACAAGTAAGTAAATCCTTGTTTGAGTATCATTTTCATCTTATTTTAATGGAGAAAATGTTATGAAAATTAAAAAACAAAACTTCCTTGGGCCGGGCTTGAACCCCCGTCAAAAACGATTTCTATTACTAGCAATTTGCGCTGGTACGCTCGGCCAGGAAGGCCGACAGCAGGAATTCTTTGATTTCTGCTATATGTAAGCTATGTGCCAAGAAACGGATAACGCCAACCAAACAGAACCGTGTATTTAGTTCCTTCCCCGAGTGAGTCCTTTTTGAATTTGTTGTTTTCTGATAACTACCAGTTGTAAGCAAATTACAAGTTTCTTCCCATGACGTAATGCTGTATTTCAAAATGTTTGGTGATAGTTTCTCTGTATATGCAAAACCTGCATTCTTTCGTCATTATACCGATTAGGGAAAATTAAAAACTTTATATCTAAAAATGTATCTTCCTCTCCACCTACGTCATCTCTGGACGGAAGAAAAGAATAGGCTTTGTAAAAGTGTAAAAACTGCCCGGTAGATACTCCTAGTAACAAGAGAACTCTTTTTCAATAACAATTCAGGAATTCTGTAGTAAGTTCCATATTTCTTTGCTTGTTTTGCTGGAAATGTATCTTCTTTATAAGCAAGAGCTAAATATCTAGGAATTTGAACACTTTCCTTACTAGACTACCTACTATTTTCAACTTTTACACGACAACTTAGGCAGACATACTTAATATATACTTTAAAATTTTGATTCAGATAAGGTATTATGGAGATATTTGTTGTTAGTCATGTTTTTGTGCAAAACATTGATAGGTGGCTGAAATTTACAAAATTGATTTCTAGTGTTACACAAGCAGAGCCAGAGCCGTAACTTGTGGGGAGACAGGGGAGCAACTGCTCCCCGCTATTCGTGGGGGGTCCGTTTTAAGACAAAATTTTCTTACTCTATATACGATACGAACATGAAATTATAAATGAAGCATCAAACAGGTTCACTACATTGCATAAACAAAACAGCACACAAAAAGTAAATAAAACAAAAATGAGTCGTGGGCCCATTCCAATAAAAAAAAAGTCTACTATTAGGGGCCCTAGAAATAATATTTATTCGTATGGCTTTGAGATTTGTTAATTTTCTCCCTTAATTAATTTGTCATGTATGGACGGGCCCAGAAGCGTAACTAACGGCCCCGCATAACTTGCCGTGCGGGAGGGCCTACAAGCTCCGAGGGATCCATAAAGAGTAAGAGAAAGATGGAAATAGGGGGCCCAAGAATTAGGAAAACTTCTTTTCTAGGGGGCCCAAATACGCGTATTAATGCTGGCGCCTCCGTCTGATGTTCCGATAGTACCTTATTTACCGTATGTGAATCAAGTAAAAGATCTGTCGGCAATTGAAGACAGTTTTGTAGAAGGCAATACAAGTAAAGAACAAGGACCTATATCAAGTCGAAATGAACCTCGTGGAACAACAAGCAAGCGTTAAGTGTCATATAAGTTATTTGTCTCTTTGATGTGTTTCTCAACAGATTCATGTTCCCTGCTAAATTACGTCGCCATTTTCAATCGTGTTACCGAGGTCATCAAAATAAACCAAATGATTTTCAGCAGAAGTACGACAAATTATTACCGGCCCAAGAATTAATGGGTGATATCAATAAAACGGAGAAGTTACTCATTGTTCCCAATTTTGTAGTAGTTACTCGCATTGGTATCAATAAAAAGAGAACTGAGCACTACTCGTCTCGGCTGACCTCAGAGAAGCCCTTTTGAAGTAACCACACCTCTATTCTCGAGCCGAGTAACTACTCCGCGTTTGATATCAATAAAAATCAAAGACTCCTCTGTGATGCTAGTAACTTCTCCAAATTTATGGAGCAAGCTAAATAGGTGACTCCGTGTTAAATATGGCAGATTGTATGATTGTTTTCCTACGTAGATAAACTTATAAACTGCGTAGAAATGTTGCAAAAACATTACAGGTTCATGAAAGAAAATGTAGAGTGGTTAGCACAAACATTTTTAGGAGAATCAACCTAAATTTGGGGTGGTGCACTACGTACTGAGGAAAAGATGCGAGTTTTCTTGCGTTACGTGAGTGAACCTGGATTCCAGGTCGGAATGTCAGGGGATTCTGGTGTTGCTCAAAGTAATGTATCTATGACTACTACAAATGCAATGGATGTAATTATTGCAATATCTGAAAATTGATTGTTTCCGGAAGTGTGCGTAATATGCAAATAGCAAAGGCAGAGTGGCAAGAACAATATACATTTCCGGGTGCTATCGGAGCACTTGACTATACACACGTGGCAATAAAGAGACCTAGTACTTTGGAAAAGAATACGCTAATAGGAAGAGCTCCTTCGTGGCTAAGCGTTTAGCGTACATGCTTTTGGTATGAGAGACCCACGTTCGATTCCCGGCGGGAGCTCACGTGGTTCGGATTCCATGTTAATCAGTGGGTCCCGTCTCATATAGCCTCCCTACTGAAAAGGACGTTAAACTAAAAAACAATTCAACTCAACGTTGGTAGGAAGGGTGTATACATGAGAATGTATTTTTTATGCCAAGGCGAAAGGGGACACGTATGGTGTGGAAAATGCAATCGGATGGATGTGCTTTATGATGTGACTGGCTGGACTTTTAAAAAAAAGAAAGAAAGAAAGAAAAAACAAAGGGGCTAAGCGTCTGATTTCGTTCTTAAAGCCAAACAATCTACAAAGACCTTGGACAACACGTGATATGCGCTTGTCGTGTTAATCTTGATATTGCTGGATTCGAACTTTCTTGTTTATCGTTTTTTTTTTTTTTTTTGCTTTATTTTTGTTTTATTCTCGCTCGAATATTAAAGATTCTCTTTTGGATTTGTGTCTCAGTCGTAGATGTATTTGATATTTCGTTGCATTTCACTGTAATTGCCTTCAAAGCTTCGCTTACTTTCTGAACTGTGACTTTGAAAGTATCACTGGAAACTCTTTTATAATATCCACAAATGCACTTTACCCACAACGAAATGACCGCCCAACAGATGGGGGAAATGAGTAACCACTTCTTTTATTGATAACGACTCAGTGCTACGTGCAGAGGAAGCGCGAGTAAACGTTCATAAATCTGGAGCAGACTAGATCTGAGTAGTGGCTTGTTTTATTGATACGAAATTGAGGGAGGAGATTACTCCAGGTGTAGTTACTCCGATTCTCGAGCAGGACTACTCAAGAGTAGTTACTTATTTTTATTGATATCACCCAATGTTTCAAGTGTTTCACACTGACAAGGAACGAACATGAACGTGTTATCCGGACATCCGAATCAAAGCTAGTCCATTCGATAAACATAACAAATATATGTTCATGCACAAAAAATTAGGTGCCATGAACAACAGAGTAAGTCCCAGGGGTCCATTAACCCTTTCGGACCCATGTGGCCAAAGTAGCGCACACGGGAGTGTCACTTTTTGAATCCTCTCCTGTGTGGACACTAATTTAAAACATCAGGATATTTTTTTGGCCAAATATGGTCGGACCATATTTTATCATATTAGTGTCTTTTTCTTCTGAGCGTCGAATTTCTTCTCAAATTTCAGCTCAAATAAAAAATTCGAGAATTTTCGAATTTCGAATTTTCTTTTTTTTTTCTTTTTCCCTGTAGCTTCCTTAGTTGTAACAAGATCTCCTTAAGGCTTGTCAGGTACATATCTTGGATGGATACCTAATTGTTGATATCAATTGGACCGGCCCGCGCGCAGTGTTACCAACTAGGGAAATAAAAATGTTCCTAAATTTAGGCAAACAATTCGAAATTTTTGTTTTTATAAATCCATACCTATACATCTGAGCGCAAGTCAATTTACGCCAGTCGAACACTGGTCCTTACTGAACAAAAGCAGTTACAGATCGTTACAATAGGGTTAGGGGGTGCATGAAAAATTCGTATTTACGTTCCAACCCTTGATTTTTCTAGTTTTTCTCTACTTTTCTGTTTACCGTAATATATTTTTTAATTAGAAGTTTTGTTTCTTAAATATCGCCATGATACTTGTAGGATATATTAGTGGTGTGCCAATGTTTATTTTAAGATAGTTTGCGTCTGTTTAGTAGTAGTGTTGCCATCTACAGAAAATTCCCTATTTTAGGGGGAATTTTGGAAAAAATCATTTTTCCCTTCTATTATATCCCCCTTGCTAGCTACATTGGAACAAACGTACCACCATCTGAAAGGCTTCTCTTTGGCCTACAGAACGCACCGTAAAAAGTTTCAATAGAATAATTAGAGAAGCTGTATCCCCGGCATATCTATTGATGTTTCCTTCTGAGGCGTAAAAAGTGTCAAAATTTCATGTGTATAATCACAGAGATTATTTTCTTTCTCTCTTTGTATGGCAGCCAGCGACTTCAGGTTTTTACTGTACCTTGTTAACACACCAAAGAAATTTTCAGGTGATTTAGACTCATATGGCAACATTGGTGCCAGCTACAAAAAAATCTTGAAATTCGTTAGGGATTTTTTGTAAATTTTCACCCCTACATTTCCCTCAAGAATATAGAAACATACTTCTTTGTCAATATCTTCTTTTATTGTATATATAAAAACGAAGCTTGTTATGGATTCCATATATACTGGGTGAACCTGGAAGATGTGCACATACTTCGGGAGGTGATTCGTGACATCAAAAGAATACAAAAAGTCCTCTTGCATGTTATGGAATTCCGCGTCGTATACGAGTGACAGGGGGGGGGGCAACTTGGAATCGAAAATCGAATCCTGACAATTGGAGCGAGACATAAAAGTGTGCACGTACTTTGGGAGGTGATTCGTGACATTCAAAAGGACTTTTTGTCTCTTTTCACGTCTTCTTTTGTCAGGATTCGATTTTCGATTCCAAGTTGGCACCCCTGTCACTCGTACACGACGCAGAATTCCATATGCAACACGACTTTTTGTCTTCTTTTCATGTCACGAATCACCTCCCAATGTATGTGTACATCTGTCTGTTCCATTCCAATTGTCAAGATTCGATTTTCGATTCCAAGTTGGCATCACTATCACTCGCACACCACACGGGATTCGACAAACTACAGGAGAACTTTTTTGTTCTTTTTTTGATAGCATTAATCACCTCGGATGTGCACATCTTTGAAGTTCACCCTGTGTATATATTGTAACGTACCACGTGCTTGTGTTTACAAACACCTAATATACGTATATATGTATGTATTATTTATGTTATATAAATTATATATTTTCCCAGTGAAGGCTTATTTTGAAGAAAATGCATAAAATAGGCAACATTAGGCACTAAAGCAATTATTTAGGCAGTAAAGGTCGAAATAGGCAAAATAGGCAAAATAAAATTGGCTTAAATCGAAGGTATAACCCCCTATATAAACTTTAAAATGTTATTTTTGATCATATCTTTAATGTTACAGAATAGGCATTTTGCCTAACATCCGGTCTCTAGTCATGATTTATAATTGATTCTCTTCAGTACGAACCAAGCTTTCCAGAGGTGCTATGTATTGCGCCCATAACGTACCTGAATAGGGAAAATCGGGATAATGTCAGGAAAATTCCCTCCCATCAACTTTGGCCTCCCTCTGGAGTGGTGCCGGGTAAAAGCACATAATCTAAATGATCTCGAAAGATACTATAGGAGTTAGGAAACGGGTGTACCAGTTTCTTTTTGATAGACAGAATAGATATGTAGGGAAAAGTATACCAATATGCTCTGTACATACAAAACCGAACCTATGACCTGACCAATAAAGAGAACATAATAAAAAATATAAACGCAGTACTATTTACCCTGATATCAAGATTTGTACCACATTCTCTGTAGATTGAAGCAAGCGTTTTAAACAGCAACTATGCTACAGTTGTATTGAGATAAACCCACGTTTCCACCAACACCCTTACCCATGCCCTTTTGTTCTCTATTCCGTTTTTACGGTGTCATACTGTATCTTGTGTGGTGTCATACTGTATCTTGTATGGTGTCATACTGTATCTTGTGTGGTGTCATACTTGTTTTAAGGATATACCTCCTATCCGTATACTTCATAGTATTTTTCAAAGTACATTTCAATTGTGTATTCCTACCAGTGTGCGATTTAACATTGAGGATAAGGGGGAAATCTCCCTCTGAAGAATTGGATGTCTCCCATAAGTTTTGAACTTCCTCATGTTAAATTCCCGAATGTGTACTTTATCCCCCCTATGAAATGTCCTTTAATTCGTACACTGACTCCTACCGGTTCCGGTGTCGCTTTAGAGGACGCACAACTTCACAATAGAGCTATTTTGAATTATATTTTTGCGACGTATCCTCAATTTCTCTCTCTACCTATCACGGAATAATATGCGTGATAACTACTGAAATGCTTCCTTCATTCTACAGAGAATGTGCTACAATTCTTTATATCAGGATAAATAGTACTGGTGTTTATATATTTTTATATATCTCTTTATAGGTCAGGTGATAGATTCGCTTTTGTATGTACAGAACGTATTGGTGTACAACCTTTCCCTTCATACCTATTCCGTCTATCAAAACAAAATTTGATACACTCATTTCTTAATTCATATAGTACTTTTGAGGTACATTTGAATTCTGTGTTTTTACCCAGAGACACTTCAGAGGAGGCCAAAGTTGACATTTACCCACTTTTCTCTGTTCAGGTACGTTATGGACCCCAATACTCAACCAGAACTCAACTTCACTGAGGATTCATTAAGCACGGATCAAAAATATTTGCTGAATATCTGCCAAGCGGTTTCTTCAGGAGAATGCCTCGTTGGGTTAGCTCACATGAAGCTTGGTAAAATTCATCAAGACAGATGGCTAACTACAGCAAATAGAGTCTTACGTTTGTACGTAGGAACAAAAGGACGCACTAATGAACTTAAAACCATCGTCCAGTACATCATGATGGTCTACGCGCCACTCTGGTTTGCTGTGATCCGTAATCCATCGTGTGCAGAAGGAGCTCGTCATTTGTGGCACACTTATCACGACTTCTCGCCACATGGAAGTGAAATACAGGAAAATTCATCCAGAGATCCGTAGAAATGTGTGGTACGGCCATCCTGAGAACCTACTTCTATTAATGTTGACTGACCAAGATGCTAAAGTACGAGAGCTTGGCTGGAGGCGAGTCCTAAAAGCAAGACAAACGACCCAACCTGGTGATCGCGTACCGGTACAAAAATTCGTCGTTCCTGAAATCAACTTAGAAGCGACAAACTATGTTGATATGATTAATTGGTCAACATGCACGCTGACGGAGCCACCACTGACAAAACACTTGAGCCTGCAGAAGCTTAAAGAAAATGTAAAGACGCCTCTAATGGCTGATGAATCTATTACATCCTTACCCTGTCACACTCGCGCTGTAGAAAGAATGGTGAAGTTGGTGACAGAAGCGGCAACAGCGGCATGTGGGCAAGCACGACACATAGATTTGTTCTAGCAACACTACAATCAAGAAAAAACATACCAGAATTTAACACAAGAAAACAATTTGAAGTAAGAGAGTAATGATATGAACTTGCACTACCATATGCAACATTACTGTATACAGGTGGGCGGAACTCGAACTGCAGCCACCTCCTCGTGGTAAGTTCTGGGTTATTTCTATCATTAATGTTTGGAAATAAGCAAAGAGCTGCAGATGTAAAACAAAATCTTTCTTATCTAATTAACGATTCAGATGAATCACAAACAATGCAACTTAATTTTAAGAAATAAAAAAGTAGGGACACATTTGTCCATATTTTAAGCCACTGGTGGCAGCTGAATGACTTGACTCATCAAGTTAAATTTCTTCACGTAAAATATAGATTTTTTTTACAGAAACAAAACTACATAGGATAACCATATTTCATAAAAGTACATATTTTACACTTTCTAAAATAATATTTTTTTAAACAAAATTTAAAAATTTTTTGCCGTTGGTGGCACCTAAAGATATTGACCAATCAACTTGCAATTTTTTACACGTTATATGGATCCCATTTCGCAATATATATATATCACTAATGGTAAGTTGATTTCAAAAAAAGTGGAAATTCGATGCACCCTACTATACAAGGATAAATTATGTTATTCTCAGCTCATGACAAAATATTTTAGCATTCAAGGAAAAAAATCTCAGTTTTGGAACAACTGTGTTCACAGCCATTCAATGAAATGTCTTTCTGTACTTCAAGAATTCTGTGAAGAATTGGATCTGATCAGGGCTCAGATGAGTTGTGTGATGAGATAATCCAACATCTTAATGTTCTGTGTGAATCAGAGTCGCGTGGTACTTTCCAAAGGAACTAGACGCAAATGTGCAAGAGCTTTCCTGAGTGAAGAATCCCTTTGCAATTTCAGAAAAGCTTCGTAACTAGACGATGCAGCAGAATGAGAAACTTATTGATACCACATCTGACTCTACAATACAAAGTACTTTTCAAAAACTTCCATTAGAAGAGTTTTGGTGCAGTATTATGGAAGAGAATCCTGAATTATCTGCGAAGGCTATCCTGGTTCTTCTTTCATTTGTCAGTACTTACATGTGTGAACAGGGATTTTCCTTCTATCCAACGACGAAAACAAGATACCGCAATCGACTAAATGCTGAACCTGACGTGAGATTTCAATTATCTTCGATCAAGCTGAATATAAAAGAATTGTGCAGGGTGAGAAAACAGCATCACACGTCTCATTAAGAGTACAACTTTTAAATTTAATGTTTGAGAAATAGGTATGCTCTTAGAGAACTTGTTCAGATTGCATATAAATTAGTTTACAAGCGCCTTGCCAAAATTAATATTATTATGTTTTATTATAGCACAAAGACAACCTGATGTGGTTTATTAAGCACTATTATCATTGACAGGGACTCCAGATAATAAAAAAAATGCTAAATATTTTTAAAATTATCTCTATACGAAACTTGTAATGTTTAAATGGGCCTATTCCATCAGCGGATTTTCATTCTGCTACGAATGCTTTCAAAAATAATTTGCTTCATAATCCACTGGGGAGTGTAGGGGACTTAAGAAAACAGACACCTGAATAGCACATGGAGTGAAGTTGAGAGCAAGGATAACAGATCTGAAAACACTAGCCTTAAAACACTACAGACAATTGTAGGTTGCATTTACTGCAGATTTTGAAAACTGGCAATTTACTCAAAAACTGGCAATTTACAGAAAAGATGTAGTAGATTTGATTTTCTAATTGAACTTAGCGTTCCTTTTAGCAGGAGTCTCATGAGCTTCTTGCGGAAGTCGAACACGGGCCTCCTGCGCCAAAGGTGTGTACGCTATGCACCTACCCATTAGGAAGCTATATATAGTAATTTAGAAACGAAAGAGAATTTCTTAGGAACTAGCTTGTCTATACACTGAACCATGAAAGCATAGTGTTACAAACTTATAAACAACAACACTAGACGTCTTCAGCGCGGGAGACCTGAGTTAGTTTTCCGGCGAGAACTTATGTAGTTAGGATTTCACGTTAAGCTGTAGCTTCAAGTTCCATATAGCTTTGCTTTCATATAGAATCGACTCCATAGGAGGTGGAAACAGTTCTATCTACTGGCAAGGTCATAGCGTCAGTTTTTTTTTAGAGGCTCGTGGAGTACTTTTCGTTGATTATCTTTATAAAGGAAAAATAATCAACTGCGAGTATTATGCAAACATATTCCAGCGTTTGAGCGATGAGATCAAGAATAAAATGGCCACATGTTGCGAAAAAGAAAGTGTTGATTCATGAAGATAATGCACCAGTTCACACATCCGTTGTTGCTCAAACTATTCCCTCACGCACCCGATTTAGTGCTCTCAGATGATATTTTTCCAAACTTGAAAAAATGGCTCAGTGGTAAATGATTTGTCAACAACGAAGAGCTGGAGTCTGTAGTTAAAGGCTACTTTCAGGAGTTCTACGATTCACACTATAAACAGAGTATCCAAGCTATCGAACATCGCTGAGAAAAGTGTATCGAGCTTTTTTTTTTTTTAAAAAAAAAAGAGAGAGAGAGAGAGAGAGAGAGAGAGAGAGAGAAAGAAAGAGACTATGTTGAAAAATATAGTTTTTTCAATTTTTTGTGTTTTCTTTGCTAGGTCAGGTACTTTTGGGACTACCCTAGTACTGAATTTCATATTAAGTAAGAAACACAGAAAAAAAGAAAATATCTTGGTTATAGAATATGTATGACATGAAGGCAGAATAAAAGCCATAGTTTAATGCATGTAACAGAACAGAAATACTCTGTGTGTGTGTGTGTGTGTGTGTGTGTGTGTGTGTGTGTGTGTGTGTAGGTTTTCCTTACTATATTCTGTTTTATTTACGAAAAGGCTATTCACAAGATATATTGTACTACAGTTATTATATTATAAATGCATCTGTACGTCTGCAGTAGTGATCAGTCATTTGATATTAACAAAGAACATCGATTTGTTTATATGTAAACTCAAAAGAAATTATTGACTCATGGCAGAGATACATAAATGTCAACGCTGAAGGTTCAAGCTATCGACAGCTTTGATCGTGGAGTGAATGAACTGACAAGGCCAAAACATTATCAACTTGATTTTTCATTTAAATGTTGTTACGAGTTCAGGTAACAGAGTACTCACCGAGCCTTTTGTATCTTTAACTGTAAATGTAAACACGAAACAAGTAGTATTAACACGTGTACTCCACGTGAAGGAGTTTGGTTTATATGGCAGGATATTTTCTCAATCAATATTGAAATCGGAAGTGGTAGTTGATTTGTGGCACTTCCGGTTTCAGATGAGAGATTAGAGTAGAGATTAAATGTATACTTGAAGCGCTTAATTGACTACAGAAAACAGCTTCTCGCTATCTATTGCCGTTTTTATTCTATAGCTATCAACGTTGAAACCGGAAGTGGTTGATTTCTACCACTTCCGATTTTAGAAGAGAGATTAGACTGGTGATTGAATAAATACGGAACGCTTAATTGGTTACAAAAACAGCTTCTCGCTATCTATTACAGCTTTTATTTATTCTATGGCGATCAACGTTGAAACCGGAAGTGGTTGATTTCTACCACTTCCGGTTTTAGAAGAGAGATTAAACTGGTGATTAAACAAATACGGGCTGCTTAATTGATTACAGAAAACACCTTCTCCCTATCTATTACCGCTTTTATTCTATGGTGATCAACGTTGAAACCGGAAGTACTTCCACACCATGTGAATAGAGGGTTAAGACAAAAGGTGGTGTTCATTCTTAGAACGCTAAATTGATTTCAGAATACAGTTTCTCGCTATCTCTTTATCATTGTAGATCAATATTTTAACTGAAAGTTGTAGTGAATTTCCAAAATTTGTTTGTAAAGATCGTGCATACTTTAGTTTGAAGATCCCAATGTATTGGACACAGTACAAGGTAGACTCATTGTATAGTGTATAGAGGACACGCTATTATCAGTTTAACCCTTTATTTGGCAGTGTTGAGCTCAAGCAATATCTCATTGTATTGCGTTATCCCCACGAATTATAACTTTAGTGATCACTGATCACTTAATTGGCATTATTGCTTTTATACAATATTCATATACATGATATGCGGGTCGCTTCTTTAGATACTTCTAATCTTCGCCAACAGGGGGCAGTCAAATTTAGTATTGTAGAAGCTTTATCTCCTACGTTCCGCGAAAGTTCTTTTTTAATTATTTTTTTATTTGTGGTTTCTTGGTCTGTAGGAAAATATTTCAACGAAATTGTTGGTAAATAGTGAGATAATTCTTATGATATTTTACCATAATAGGGCAACTCTGTTCAGTAGCTACACATAAGACCTATTTTATGGCAATGCTGCTTTGAAATAAACACCCTGTATTTTGTAACCAAAGTACAAAAATACTTTAAAAATTACAAAAGTATGATCAGGAAGATATGGTTCAACCATAAAAGCAAACTAAACATTTTAATTGTAATGCTATCAATGCTTGCCAATTAAAGGGTTAAAGGCCAATAGAATACAACGAATGTAGTATTGTGTACAAATCTGTTGGCGTGGATCATAGTCCGTGCCTTCGATGCCAGGAACCCGTCGAATATTGGAGCTACCTAAGGCCGGGAAGTGGTTTCGCAGAGTTGCCTCTTGCATCATCTATAGTTCATCCGTAGTGTACATATGATGGAAAGCATATGCTTTCTACAGCAGCAATTCTGTAACGCATCATGCAGTATGTGGGCAGAATGATAGTTTGCACTGGTCTTATTGATAGGACGACGACTGTCAGTGAACTCAGAGCCATCGTGGCCGCATGTATATCCTAAGCGCAAGCAGGTCTGCGTTCCCTGCATGATAACACCTGTTCATCTTCAGTGCTTTTGGAAAAGGCTGCAGTAGCAAGACTAAAGAAGGATGCTAATAGAGAGCGATGAAGGTCGTTTCTGTCTTGAAAACAGTGGCGGCCGTAAGCATGAATACACATCTACGAGTGCGAAAATCCAGAACGCTATGCAGAAACAATTTGGCAGTCTAGTATCGAGGAAATAAGCAACACTTTATGCTTGGTTGTGTTTTTCAGTCAGAAATGTATCAGAAGTAAGTCGTAAATTTGTGGCATCGTCAATTCGGTTTAACATTGAGTGTTATGGAGGGTTCAAGGAAATGTGAAAAACTTCGAGTTAACAAGATTCGAATTATTGACTTCTAAATGTATATGACTATCTTGATAGACTTCAATAATAATAATAATAATAATAATAACACTGGCTTACAGTGGTTTTGGTGCCGGGTGTTTCTTAGCTGATTTGAAGTAGAATTGGGACGCTGAATCCAAATATGGCGTTAGTTTTCCCCTAAAAGCTTTAGTTTTTGAGATATAGGAATTGCAAGACTGACCTGCTACAACGTTGAAAATTGCATAGGTGCTGTTTTACTGTAAGTGAAAAGAAAACTACGACATTTAAATCTGTTATTTGGAACACTTTGAAAATAATGAAAACCATATAAACACAAACATCAAGTACATAATAACTCTGTAACTACATTTTATAATAGTTTTTATGAATAAAAAATCAAATAATTTGTTCAAAACGATCTATTCAACACTTCGGAAGCTACGTTTTCGTGACATCCTTGAATGTTTCTTTGCACAGTCTCTTTTTAGGTTCCAGCAGTAATCTGCCATCATATGGGCATCCCATCTTCCTTGGTAGCGGTCCTCCATTGTTTTAATATCTTGGTGAAATCTTTCACCTTGTTCTTCACTCAGACTGCCTACGTTGTCTGGGAAACGGTCCAAATGGCTGTGCAGGTAATGAATTTTGATACTCATATTACATCCAAGTTTTTGGAATGCATTAAGCATCTGGTTCACTAGCTCAACATAGTTATCAGCTTTATTATTGCCAAGGAAATTCTTGATAACTTCTACAAATGAGGTCCAAGCTCTACGTTCAGTCTCATTCATGGACTCCACGAAAGCCGGATCTTTCATGAGTTGTCTTATTTGGGGACCATCAAATATTCCAGCTTTTAATTTTTCTGTGCTGATCTGAGGTAGCTTGTTTCCCATATAAGCAAAGCACGGCCCGTCCTTATTTAGCGCCTTTACAAACTGCTTCATCAAACCGAGCTTGAGATGTAGAGGTGGCAAAATGATTTTGTCACACTCAACAATAGGCATGTTAATAATATTTTTCTTACCAACAACCATGTCGTCTCTCTGCGGCCACTCTTTTTTTGACCAATGGTTTGCTTTGTCTCTGCTATCCCACAGACATAGAAAACAAGGATATTTTGTGTAGCCACTTTGCTGTCCAAGAAGAAAGTTCACCATCTTTAAATCCACACAAATCACCCACTGATGGTCCTGATATTTAATTTTTTCCATAACCAAAGCAATTGCTTCATATTCTTCTTTCAGTCGTGTTGAATGAGCGATTGGAATTGAGCCATATTTATTGCCATTGTGTAGAAGGACGCATTTTAAACTTCGCTTGGAGCTATCAATAAACAGGCGCCAATCATCTGGATTGTATTCTGGAAGACCCATGTGTTCTAGGAGACCTCTAACATCGTGACAGAATACGAGATTTGTGTCTTCAGTGAAAAATGGTAAAAACTCCTTTTCCCTTGTTCGGTAGAATGTGATTTTAGTTCCTTGTTCTAGTACGTTTTTCTCCTTCAATCTGGAAGCAAGTAATTCAGACGATTCTTTTGAATGATTAAAGTCCCTAACTAGATCATTTAGCTCATCTTGATTAAACTGTTGAGGAATTGTTGACATTCCCTCATAATCACTGTCACTTCCATCATCCATGTCACAAGAATGTTCACTACGTTCGTTTTCAGTCTCACAAAGCTCTGGCAAGTGGTGAAACGTTGGGATTGGTATTTCATCGGAATGAACAACTGGACGTCTTGCTGAAGGCAGATCAGGATATGTCCACTTGTTCCGGTTATTTCTATTCATACTCGTAACATTTACCAGGCAGAAATAACAGTCATCAACATGGTTTGTGGGTTCCCTCCAAACCATTGGAACACCGAACTTAAGACTTTTTCTTTTTCCAGTTGTCCACTGTCGCAAGTGTTCAGTACACATTTTACACACAATATGTGGAGCCCACGTTTTATCTTGGTCCCCTAGGTGTACACCAAAATATGCATGATATGCTTTTTTTACAAAGTCACTGATATGTTTTCTATTGTCTTTAAATGTGTACTCACCACATATGTAGCAAAACACATCAGGATGGTTAACACAACTTCTTCGACTTGAACTCATTTTATGTTCAGGCCACTAACACGGATGTTAAATATAAAGCCTTAGTATACGCCATACAAGTTATGATTTCAGAACAAAACTCACATGTTCCAACATGTCACTCCACCTGCAAGACAACAACTACGATCCACTAGCCAAGTAGAATACCAATGCAATCTAGTGGACGTTCCTGGAACTACTATATGACTAGTTTCCGTTTAGTACCGACAGATAGCAGCACTAATGAGAAAAGAGCGCCGTTCTTCCAAATAGAAATCTCTATAGAGCACAGTAGGATTTATTTGAGTTGCAGAGTTTATAAGATCATATTCAAACTTGTTATTACGAGAATATTTGTATTTCTTTTGCTTATTTTGTATACTATTGCAAGAAGCATGCAGAAATAGTGGTTACATCATTTATAATTTACATATTTATTTTGGATTGTAATATTTCTTCCACATACATTGTAACGTAAATAACACTACTGGTACAGTAGCCTGTATCTACCAAAGTAGAGCTGATAGAAAAAAACTGCTTACATTATTGGATTCAGCGCCCCACACATAGTTAAAATCAGCTCTAAAATTTTAGGCACCAAGAAAAAAATTTTTTTCTGTAGGCCTGTGTAATAATAATAATAATAATAATAATAATAATAATAATAATAATAATAATAATAATAATACCTATTAACCATCACTCAGTACCACTGCCCAGGTGGGAAATTTGAGAAATGCATTACGTACGCTCCTGTTGCAGGTAATCGAGAAAATAGAGAAAAATTCGCGGGTGTTAAAACCAGAAATAAACTTACCTGTTGCAACAAAGGGCTAAGGTCTTTAGTAACATCCCACAGTACTACAACAGTTAATCGATGCATTGTCAGGGTTAACACTGACATCCACTTCTCTTGGAGATTAACTAACGTTACTCTTATCCCTTCATGTTTGGCCAATGACTGAGATACATTTTGAGCCAACAGGACAAGATCTGAAAGTAAAACGTATTAAAAGTGTATAATATTCTCATTTTAAAGAATAGGAAAAAAATAATACACAAATTATTAGGATCGTGCTCCAGGCACACTGCAATATTAGCACGTTCGTATGTATGTCCGTTACTCCAAACGATAAATCTTGAACGAAATGTGTTATTGTGTTTTCAAATTTTTGCAATAAATTCACTAAAGTGATCGCAAAGAGTCGTGAAGCTTGACTTAGCTCTACCTATTTCATCACGGAATACAACGTGAAAACATGTTCCGGTCATCAACCCTTATCTATGAAATTTTTTCAGTGTCGTCTCTCGTGCTTAAAGAGCATTTTCTGATAATACAGTGTTGTCGGATTATCACTATATTTCATTTTGTGAATTTCAATTATTCACCAAATCCTCCAAGTTTGGCAACATTGTTGGCAAACTCTTACTGTTTGACGTTCCCTCTGTTTGACAAAGGCGTTCAGAAGACAGCAACACGAATGGATCAGTAATAGATGTCGGTCTGCCAACTATTTCTGATTCGAATTTCGCTTTCTGAGAAAGAATTAGATATTACATAAAGAAATCTCTGTAGTCGTAAATACGTATACTTATAAAATGTAATGGTTACATATCAAAATTAGGGTTGCTTCTCAGGATGTTTCATTAGTACCGATGTTTCCGGATCTGTGTTAATCAGGATTTGTTTGCTTCCTTTCACGTGTGTGTTCATGTGCCAAGCTTTGGTGGCGAACTTTTGTAACACCGTGTATATTGTTCGAAATAGCCTATCTTCTTAAATTAGAGATTTTATAGAATACAGTAACAACACAGTAACAAAGTATAGTTGAACTCAAATCAACCTTCTCTATATATGTCCTCCCATATACTGGCAACCTTACAAATTTTCCGAGAGACTACGTATGTTTTCTGGCAGTTATCAACCTAATAACATTTAAACATTTAATATGATTATAATATTAATAGTAGGGTCAAGTTTAGAAAATCCATTTATTTATAAATTTAAACTGTTCAGCAGTGTAAAGGTAAGTGGACTTTGTATACCAAATGTTTTTCCTACATATTTACTCGCATAAAACATATTGTAAGTAAACATACATATATGTGTAGTCTCTAAATAGGATAAAATAATAACAAAATAACATAATACGAGAAATAACATATTAACATAACAAAATAACAAACTAACTAGGGATGCGCACGAGACAAGATTTGTGGCTGACTCGTTTCGAAAATGTGCTGTAAAAGTGATGTCTCGACTCCAAAAATGTATATTTCTCTATTGGAAGAGCCGTGTCTCGAATTGAATTTTGTCAGGAAAATCCTGTCTCGACTCGTCTCGTGCGCATCCCTAAAACTAACATATATTCTCGTACCGTTCAGAATATATATTTTTAAAAATTCTGTGGAGACAACAGTAATAAATATGCTGTGATAAAAACTAATTTTAATTTGAAATCATAATATAGTAATAGAATGAAACTTTCTTTGTGTTTGTACATAAATTCCCAGAATATTTCCATTTTATTTATTTATTTATTTATTTATATATTTAACAATCGCCAGATACAGCTCAGAGGCCATTTTACACTGGATATCTAACAACAACAATGGAAAGGATTTGGGAAGGTATCAGTCAGGGCCTGTTTAGTAGGAAATCCCGGCATTTGCCTGGTAGGACTGAGGGAAACCCTGGAAAACCTCAGTCAGGATGGTCGGCAGCGGGATTCGAACCCACGACCTCCCGAATGCGAAGCCAACGCTCTACCACTTGAGCTACTTTTGGGGAACCTTCGGAAGAAGCATCCCCAAAAAATATTTTTCCGGGAATTTACCCATCACTAACCAGGGGTCGAATAAGGAACCCCACGCACAGCAGGTAAGCATTCTGCCACTGAGCTACCGTGGCCCCGTCAAAAGACAGGTAACAAGTTCGTTGATAGAGGTAATATGCAAACCGAACTCTTGGGACGGGTGACTCAGTGGTAGAGCGTTCACCTCTGGTGTGTCGTGTCCCTGGTTCGATCCCAGCTCGCGCTAAGTGGACTTTGGGGTGGACAAACGCCATGGTGCGTGGGTTTTCTCCGGGTTCTCCCACTTTCTTCATTCCACTATTTCATTAATTTCTCATCATCACTGTATCTTTTAGCCCACACGGCATAACCGTGGGACGTAAAATTCAAAGATTTCATTTCATTTTTCAAACCGAATTCTTTAAATAAAGATCTCAGCTTGTTCAAATGTAACAATTACTTTAAAAGTTGTCAATTACAGTAGGGACGCCCTATATTACTGATTCGTTTATTTCAGTTCATCTCAATCGGCGGGAAGAGCGTGGTGGCTCAGTGGTAGAACACTTATCTCTGGTGCATGGGGTCCCTGGTTCGATCCCCGACCAGGCAAGTTTGTGGTGAATAATATCGTTCGGTGGGTTTTCTCGGGAACTGACATTTCCTTCCACATTCACATCCCATCAATTGTTACATCATCATTTATTTGCCTTAATCGTCATCTTCCTTAGCCCGAAAGTCATAATGGTGGAAAGTTAAGCTGAAAGACTTTGATCTCAATTAAATAATAAACTTTGGCCACGGGTAATAAAATAACGCTACGAACTTATGCTTCAACCTAATATATCCACATTTTCATATACAGGTCACAGTTACGTAATATAAAAGCCATCCTACCTGATTGAAAATCTACCAATATAACCACATCGCTTACTGCGGAATTTCTCAAAAGTAGACCCTTCACTAACGAAAGCAAATGGGGTCCATTAACCGCAATTCCTTGACAAGGAATAAACAGTAGAAGACACGCAACGACCAGCATTGTAACTGCGTGTGTGGAAGCCAATAGGCCTTTCTATGTGATGAGGGTTGACAAAGCCCTATTCAACGCTCTTTCAATACTCGTCTGAAGATTGATGTCTATTTTATGTCTGTGTCTTCGTTGAGCAAAGAAAATCTTCGTAAAAAAAACTCTGAGGTCAGACAAGGATTGATATTCTGTGTTTGTCATACGTTTGTTTATAATTCAAATGGAAGCCTCAATGATTTATTGACTCAGAAATAGAAGAAAATATTGGCACCAATGTGATGTACTAAAGTAATTGAAAAATTCTGTATATAAATCAATCATTCATCAACACGTGCTCGTCTATATAAATTTACTTAATAAGAATATGTGAATTACGCGAAGAGACGTTGTACTGGCTCCATTTTCTGAGAGGTTCTGAGTTTGATGGTGCTGATAGGTCTACTACAGTAACACAAATACTTCGGCCACTATTACAGATGCCGAGGGTTAATATTGAATATGGAAAAGAAGTGCCTTTAGACGAGCAAAATATCCTATACTTCATTTATCAACTTTATGAAAACACCTCAATAGACGTATATACAGATACTTATCAACTTAATGGAAACATCTTTAACCCTTTAACTGGTTATGACGTAGTAGTACATCATGGCATATGTCCAGTGGAAACAGCTTGGACTAGAGACCTGCATGGGCCGGGCTCGGCCCGAGGCCCGAAGCCCGGCCCGGCCCGCGGGCCGACTCTGTTATTTCTTTGGGCCGGACCGGGCTTGGGCGGGCCGACACTGATTTCTCTTCAGGTCGGGCCGGGCTGGGGCCGATTAATTGCAATTCTTTAATAATTATTGACATTCGTTAAACGATAATTAGAATAAAGTCAAACGTTGGAGAAGTGTGTCCGTGAAAAGTGTTACAAAATGAAACTTTTAAAATTTATCGGGCCTGGGCCGGGCTTGGGCCAAGAATTTTAAAAAAACTTATCGGGCCGGCCGGGCTCGGGCCAAAAATCTCCAAAACTTTTCGGGCCCGGGTTGGGCCGGGCCTAGATACATTCGGGCTGGATTGGGCTCGGGCCGAAAAATTTGGCCTGTGCAGGTCTCTAGCTTGGACGTAGCACTACATCTTGACTGAAATTCACTAATGTCTAATGGCAATGACGAAGGTCTCTCTTGAAAACTTTTCTTCTTACATCTAAATCGGAAATAAATCAATAGGTGGCTCTGAATGCCCATAATGCCCAAATGACGTTGACTTTTGGAATAACAAAGGGCACATTGATGCTCGTAATAAGAACATTGCTACTGTTAAGAAACAGAAACTGTATTTTAAAACAGTAGCAAACGTCTTGGTGAGGCGGGGACGTCTTTGTAACTGTTTTTGTTTATTGTTGTGTGGTATAGTTGTTTGTGTGAAACATACAACATTGTTTCATAGTTCTACGCTGCTTGTGGCTACGACGTCTTGCACCTTAGAATACATATTTCCAGAAAACTGTGCCAGTTAAGGGGTTAAAAGAGCAACTTAACACATTAATATGTCGCTGGACCAATCTTCAGAACTGTTGTGATACGACGTGGAATGGAATCCTGTAGGTCATGAATGGTTGTAAGTGGAACATTACACTATTCTGTTGCGCACTACATCATTCAGTTCAGTGAGACAGGATGGAAGCGATAATCTACCTCGGGTACGTCTCTCGAAAACGAAACACATATTTTTCAATTATGTTCAGGTCCAGGGATTGCGCTGGCCGGGGTAGGTGTTCAACTTCATCGTAACAGCTACAGTTATATGAATGGGTGCATCATTATCCTGGAAAATGCATCACTGCTCGGAATCAATATCTGAACCATAGGATATCCATGGTTCCTTAAAATGGCGACGTAATCACAGACAGTGACGCAAACGGTAAATCAGTACAGGATCCACTGAAAACCAGGATGTTGCGTCACACAGCCTCGAAGAACGGCAGCTATACTTCACGGAGGCACTGAGGACCATAAGGTTCTTTGGGTGTCCGCCACACGTAAACACAACTTCTGGTTTGAAATCAGATCAATGATCACTCATCTGACCATATGACACGTTTCCAGTCGTCAGCGGTCCATGTTGCATATTCACGGCAACATTGGTGTCGTGCTAAAGCGTTATCATCCCTTATCAGCAGTATAAGCCGTACAACCTGGCTTCGTATCCCTATAACATATAACTTGTGTCGGACTGTGATTATCGACTCATGCTGTGGGAGTAGCTGCTTGAGTTCCTCCATCACTTGCACCGCAGTCCCACAACGGTTTTGACTACCAATCTGCTTTAATACTCGGCGAGATTTGTCACTGAGGGGATTCTTTCAACCACTATTCCTCTCCGCCGGTGTGGCTTTGCTGTGAGTTTCATCAACTTGAACACTTTCCCTCGCGACACATCCAACACACCTGCCACTTTCGGCATGCTTGCACCACATAATCGAGCGCCAATACAGGGTGAGCACAGGGTGAGTACCTGATTTTAAAGTGCCATATAATTAACATTTAATTGAATATTTACATGAAATTTTGTACAGAGCTCAAAGTATTTTCCCATCTATCTTTTCAGAATCCTAGTTCTGACCAGGACAGCTAGAGGGCAGTAACATCGAAAATGGCGTTCACCCCACAGCAACGAAGCTGGTGCGTTTTACAATTTGCAAAAACAAGGAGTTTTGTGAGAGTGTAGCGTGATTTCAAACGACAATTTAATGCTGATCCACTCACACACAAATCCATTGTGAAGTGGCATAGAACGTTTATTGAGACGGGGTGCATTTTTGATCAAAGAAAAGGACTCCGGTCTCGTCCAGTCTCCGAGGAAACTGTGGAGCGCGTAAGAGCAGCCTTCGTACACAGCCCACAGAAGTCTACACGTAAAGATAGCAGAGAGTTGCAGATGCCACAAACAACAGTAAGCAAGATCTTACGCAAGCGTTTGCGGTGTTACCCGTACCGATTGGAGTTGGTTAAGAAGTTATACCCACAAGACAAGGTAAAGAGCCGTGAGTTCTGTGAGACTATGCAAAATTTCATGGAGGACGACGAAAACTTTCTGATCAAGATCATTTTCAGCGATGAGGCGACATTTCACTTAAGTGGAAAGGGGAATAGACACAATGTAAGGATATGGGATACCCAGAATCCTCATGCAACTGTAAATGTGGAACGTGAATCACAGAAAATCGATGTTTTTTGTGCAATATCAGAGCGTCTGGTGCACGGTCCGTTCTTCTTTCAGGAACAAAAGATTACAGGTGAAAATTACTTAGCATTGCTACGTAACTGGTTGATTCCACAACTTAGTAATGCAGAGATAGACGACTTCGTTCTACAACAAGATGGAGCGCCGTCACACTGGCATCGTGTTGTACGCAGGTTTCTAAACGAGAACCTCCCAAACCGATGGACAGGGCGCTCTGGAGTCAATGATGAAGTTCTTTGAAAGTGGCCTCCAAGATCACCTGACCTCACTGTTTGTGACTTCTTTCTGTGGGAATTTGTGAAGGACAAAGTGTATACACCTCCACTACCCGCAACTCTGAACGATCTCCAAGAACGCATCGGTGATGCTGTCAACTCCATCACACCGGATATGCTTCATAACGTGTGGTTGGAGCTAGATTACTGCCTCGATATTTCCCGCGTTACAGGTGGCGTGCACATCGAGTGTTTGTAATTTCAATTATCGCTACAAAAACGTTTTGAGTTTATGTATCACTGTTCAAAATTTCAGCAAAATATTCCTTCGCATATTAAATTTACACTAATTTGAAACCTGGGACTGTTTCTGTATTCTTCTTTTTTGGAAGCCAGAGAAATCGCCGATTGGTCAGTTCACTGCACACGGCCGTTCTACCGTTTCTCACGTAGAACACAGTTTGCCCCAAGTGCGCGGGGCTGCGTTCGCCACCTGACCATTGCCAAACCATGCATATGTATTTCCAACTTCAGATATTTCCATTAAATCGATGACTATCTGTATATCGGAAGCATGGACCTCGATTAGGGGAAGCAAGAGGGGGCAGTTGCCCCCCACTTTTTTGAAGTGACGCCCTAATTTATATAATTTCATTTGGAAATATAAAGAGGGTGTCCATACAACTTGAAGAAAAGATCACTGACTTTTCCCTGACTTTCCATGACGAAAGTTCCTGATTTCCCTGGTCCCTGAATAAATTAAAAATATAAAAAAAAGAAAGAAACCCCAGCCTCCACACTCCCCATAGTTGGACTTGTTCTCTTCCGCTTCTGTTTCTTTCTTTTTTCAATTTTCTTTCCAAAGGAATATAAATTTACAAACAGGTGCATTAGGCCGATATTGATTATGCCTACATATTACAGAAAATGTAAAATTACAAACGAAAGTATGCAGTATACAGAGTACTTAAGATATGAAAAAATACGCATTATAATACCAATTACACAACATTATAATATTGCTTATAGTAATAAACAGTTCATACATGATTTTACTGATTATTAAAAAAAATCACACACACACACACACACACACACATTATGTAACACATACTTTTGCTGGTGTAGTTGTTAAATGCAACAAATTTAGAAATTTGTTTTTATACTTTCTCGCATAGTTTTCTTCTCATTGATCTGAAAATCCTTGTCTTCGCAGGTTAATTTTCTTTTCTTCCTCTAGCTCCTTTAGCTGTTGCTGAATCTTCCGTTTCTCTCTCCTCTTCTCGTCTCCAGCCTTTATTTCTCTTTTCTTTTCCAAATACACCTGATATTGTCTCATTGAACTTCTCACTGAATTTATCATACCTCTTTTAATTATTAATCCTGATGATCACCTATTCTCATCACAGAATCATATATGATCCGTTGAGCCACCAGAGATTCTTCTTGTAAGTTCTCAACAATGAGAATTTTATTTATTGTGAAACCACTTTCAAAAAATGCGTTTCCGTGAAAGAAGATAAAACACATTTCATAACTGACCATAAGTCAACGAAGTTCTCCCCATTTCCTGAGACTAAGTAA
The DNA here is from genome assembly GCF_964235325.1 of Thermobia domestica. Classification (NCBI taxonomy): domain Eukaryota; kingdom Metazoa; phylum Arthropoda; class Insecta; order Zygentoma; family Lepismatidae; genus Thermobia; species Thermobia domestica. The sequence continues at coordinate 389,320,609 of NC_137454.1, read as the reverse complement.
AAAACTCATCAAGTCCAATACTATATCATTGGCTATGAATTCATTCGAGTGTTTCTTAAATTCTTCAGTCTGAGCTTTCACTGTGAGCTGGAGATACTATTTCTTCGGGTTCTCAGCCACTTGTCCAGATATCCTCTTGGCACCATGCAATTCTTCTAGAACAAGGTCTACCCTTTTGTGCAAATATGCCAGGATGTAGTTAGATGTGTTTTTCGCAGAAAATTAGTTTCAACGACTATATCAGAGAACACTGACTCCCTTAATATCATCATTGAGAACACCACATTTTGCATCCAGTAACAGTAAAGAAATCAACCCTATTTCATAAATTCAATAATTTAACAGTGGACCTAAATCGATTTTCCGCCCCTGACTTTCCCTGACCAATCTGCCATTTCCCTGACTTCACCTGATACACTTTTACTTCCCTGACCTTTCCCTGACTTTAACTTATTTTCCAAAATGTGGACACCCTGGTAAAGGTTTTGTATGTATTACTGTTTCATAGAAAGAAATGGTGCCATATGATATTTGCCGTTGCGTGAGTATGTATTGGTTATTTGTCTTCGCGTGGAGTTAAGAAAGCTACAGCAATTGCGTTTTAATTGCAATTCAAAGCAATTAATATTGCAATTGCATATTTCTTCAAATGTCATAGCATATGCTTGCAGTACTTAATGTATTTCATTTTCTAAGACTAAAAACATTCATTTAATGGCATGTGTTGAATTAAAAGTATAAATTGTTCATTAATTCCCAGTTTGAATTTAACCTCTGCAAAACAGCCGTCATTATTCATTACTATGATTAATATTATCCCTTCAATTTATTTGTTTTGCAAATTTATTAAATAATCTGATCACAGAATTTTCCAGACAGAATTTTGATGTTCATGAGCAAGAACTCAAATCTCTTCTTACATTTTCGCTGTTTAAGAGTATAAAGGGCTAGTACCTACCTGTATTGCCCTTATGAATTTACCTAATAAAATAGAAATACGATATACGATATTTTAAGTGAAAAAGATAGTATCCTATTAGTTATACAACCTTTCATCAAACAGTGTTAGAAACTATAACGAAATACTTTGGATAGATTAATAATTACCTGTACCTTGGGCAGAAAGTGCTCATACATGTGCACTATACTTAATAGAATGTTAATTTAATATTAACAAAAGAAGAATGTTTTTAATATCTGTAAGAGATATAGAGAGTGTTATGTAGTTAGTTGCTATGTAATTGTTTATGGATACCTAATCATCTTGTATGTGTGCATGACAATTTGAATGAAAATACATAAAAGTGTATCAACTAATAAACCATTTGATACCGTTCATCGACTTTATAACTTTGATCGAAAAGGTGAGAATAATAATATGTATAATTATTAAAGATATTTTTACATGCAAACTATTACTACCACTCGAGATTCCTATCTCATCGATCGAACCAGGTTAACGACTACCCTTGGTGAGTCGTTATAAAAATTTTGGTGCCGAAACCCGGGACTTGCTGTAAATTCATATCCCGAAGCAAAGTAAGGGTGAATTTACTTTTGTAATAAAGTTAATGAATACAAATTTCACCAGACTAAGAAGTGGTAGAATAATTATAAGAAAAATGAACGGTGAGGCAATTGAGAAAGAATCCAATAATAGTGACGACGGTGAACATAGTGTAGCACCAGGAATGACATCAGAAGACCGAATCTTGCTAGCCTTACAGCGACAATTGATTCAGATGTCTACCGAATTAAAGCAGACGATAGAGCAGAAGTCCGAAGAATCCAACAAACAATGCGAAGAATTGAAGCAGACGATAGAGCAGAAGTCCGAAGAATCCAACAAGCAATGCGAAGAATTGAAGCAGACGATAGAACAGAAGATAGAACAGAAGTTCGAAGAATCCAATAAGCAATACGAAGAATTGAAGCAGACGATAGAGCATAAATCCGATGAATCTAACAAGCAATATGAGGAATTAAGTAGACGAATGGAACAGAAGTCAGATGAAACGAAACAGTCAATTGTCCAGGCGATGAATGACATCACCTCGCAGTTCGAGGAAAAGTTAAAAAGAATATCCGAGGATTGTCAGGATAAGCACAACCACCAAATCCAAGAAATCAGTGGTGTAAAAAAAGGATTTAGAAGTAATAGAATCTTCTGTTCAACAGCAAAAGATTCAAGTCATCAATAATTCTAACAACATACGTGCAAATACGCAATTGATAGCTACTCTACAGGAAGAAATTAGAACGCTACAGGTTAAGGACAACACATACCACAATAATATGGGTAGTGATCGCTTGGAGTTTCCCCAATCACCAGAGATGGCTTCGCCTTCACCTGTGTCTGATGAGGATATTATTTTGGAAGAAATTCATCCGAAGAGGACAGATGGGCGGAAAAGGGATGGTGCAACGACACATCACGTCATGGATAGGAATTGTCAGCCAATAAGTACACGGAATGATAAAAGGAAGGTAAAGTTAAGTGTTAAGATGAGTGAAATACGGGCTATGAGTAAATTCAGTGGTAAATGTAATGAGAACGCTACTTCTTTCCTGGAAAAATTTCAGGACGAATGCAATATAATGTGTATAGATAGATCACAATATATGAAATTAATCCCTCATGTATTACTCCCACCATGTTCTTTATGGTTTAAAGCCGTACGTGATCACATCAATACTTATGAGGAATTCAAAGCAGCGCTAATTGCGAATTATGAAAATGACTTTTTGCTTGCAAATCGAGATGCCACCATTAGAAATCAACATTTCAATCCTCGTTTGCACAAATCTGTTGTTGAGTTTGTTGTAAATACATACAACGAATTAAAAGTCGTTAATCCATTGCAATCGGAATCTAGAATAATAGCATCGATTCGAAATTTGCTCCCATTTAAGTTACAACAGATTTTGTTTTCTACACAGTGTATGAGTTTCAATCATTTATTAATGCTTGTCCAATGCTATGAAACTCAATACCATGCTTTGAATCAACAAGTAGGAGTGGGTAAAAATAAGAATAATTCAGATCATTTTGTACCTATTCGGAATCTAAATATCAGAAGTGTGAACGATATGGAACACAACCTAAGCCGAGTAAATTCTAGCAATCCAAACGAGCGAAATATGCAAAGTTATGTAGGGAATCAGCCTAACCTAATTAATCGTGGTAATCCTGATGTCAGATCACCCAACAGAAGTAGACTTAAAAACAATCGGAATATAGGGCGAAATTACAGGAATACAACAAGCTACATGGATAGACGTAATTGGAGGTCAAGAGATGGCACTTCGTATCAAAATCAGAATCATGATGAAATACATGTACAACATATTGTGGAACCTAATCATGATTGTGCAGTACAATGTACTTTATTAGAATCATATGCAAGTACGAATGTAAGCTGATTACCGTTAATGAAATTAGGTTAAACCCATATCAGTTATAGATTCTTGTGAACTTTTATTTTTAAGTTTATGTGTTAATATCGATAATGAAAACAATTCTTATAACGTCGCTATACAGACAATATGAGGAATTATAATTCGATTCATAATTGATTAAAAACAAAGATTATTTCTATTAGATTGACTTGTGTTGAAACTTAACTGCCAAAGATTATGTTAAGTATAAGATTCAGTCTATTAAGTTAATTATTCAACGACTGTCTTGAATGAGATTCTTCTATATTTTGATGCCTTATTGATCCAATGTTTATTTTAAAGTATCACCTAATATAATTATTATATAATGCGCCCTGGATAATGGTAACTCGTGTTTGTTTCTTACGATTTTGACTTCGCACCCTTCAAAGATTAAATAAATGGCCGACGACATTTTAATAATAAAATATAATAATAATGTAATGAATGATAATGAAATAAATATAATTAATGTAATAAAAGTTAAGTATTAATGAAGTGAAAGATTTGTTATAAATGTATCTATATCTATGATATGTAATGAAGATACATACGAGGGGCGATCAAAATGTGATGAACATATGTAATGTAAGACCATTATTGTAAACGGACCAGTGGTTCTTGAAGATAAAAGGCAAGCTTGCTTATGACTTTTATATTCAGTCCAATTGTCGGGCGACATTTTATATAACGAAATACTTTGGATAGATTAATAATTACCTGTACCTTGGGCAGAAAGTGCTCATACATGTGCACTATACTTAATAGAATGTTAATTTAATATTAACAAAAGAAGAATGTTTTTAATATCTGTAAGAGATATAGAGAGTGTTATGTAGTTAGTTGCTATGTAATTGTTTATGGATACCTAATCATCTTGTATGTGTGCATGACAATTTGAATGAAAATACATAAAAGTGTATCAACTAATAAACCATTTGATACCGTTCATCGACTTTATAATTTTGATCGAAAAGGTGAGAATAATAATATGTATAATTATTAAAAATATTTTTACATGCAAACTATTACTACCACTCGAGATTCCTATATCATCGATCGAACCAGGTTAACGACTACCCTTGGTGAGTCGTTATAAAACAACCAGGGAATCTAACATTGATATACAATTGTTCAGATCATGTCTTGCCCTCCCACTTCTAACGTCCAACCGCCGCCACTGATCGGAAGGTATATAAAACGGATATGTTTATCCGTCCGTCCGTCCGTCAATTAGTCTATTGTCAGGTAACCGATCAATAAAACTATTTCTTCATATTGTAATATCCTCATGGTTGTGTTTACAAACACCCAGCATGTTCTTCTATTTACAAACATCAAACATGTGCATCTTACTATGCATTACTATGGCTAGAGAAGACAGGGACAGCAGGGACGCCACTGGTCATGTGACGACGTTGCAACAACAGCGGCATCACCTCACCTGGAGCATTTATATAACCGACAGGATTTCAATGAGAGTCGTCAATCTGCGACTGGCCACCCTCCTTTAGCTTGCCCTGGAGCTCTAGGAGATACCTAATCCAAAGTTGCTTCGGAATTCTAGGCTTTCTCTTTGCCCTCTTAGCTTGCTCGGAGCTCTGTTTGTACTCCTAACCTCAATCATCTAGCTTGCTTTGGATCTCTGTGATTCTTAGCACCCTCAGTACTTGTACGAAATATTGGGGATCCTAAAATCCTAGCTTGCTTCGGAGTTCTGTGGAGATCCTGCTCTAGGCTGCTCAGGTCTTGGGTCACCTCTCTTTAGCCAGTATAGTGGATTTTGTAATAAAAGTCGGTAGTGGAAAAATGATTCCGGACTGTAATTTGTCTACATATGCTCTACCTATTTCTGCACAAGCAGAACGAAGTCAACGCCCTGAGAATAGGTTCCTTCTCCCCTGGTAACCGTAATTTTAAACCGGAAGTGATAGAAATCTAATATTTACGGTTTCAGCAATGATCGCCTTAACCAAAAATGGAAGTCGATGGCGAGAAATGCCTTTGATATTCATCCATGATCCCAAGAATAGGTCCCTCTTCCGGCTTTATCGCTACTAAAACCAGAGGCAGTAGAAACCTACTCCTACTTCCGGTTTCAATATTGATCTTAGCGAACTTTTGAACATCGTTAGCACTTGGGTTGACCTGACATAGGAACATTCCAATTTAGTGAATTCAACTGCTGAAAATGATTGTCAGCATCGGATTCAGCACCAAAAGAAACAGAGAAAAAGAGGGTGTTTAGTGGCAGACAGTATACAGGGTGGGAGATAAGTGAGGATAAAGTGCGAAGATAGAACATAGAAAAAGTCTAGAAATGCTATGTTAATTTTGAAACAAGTAGAGGGATTGAGGTCAAATGTTGGACATGAGGAAAGCATGTAGAGCTCCACTGAATAGAATGTGAGTATCTGAAAGGCCACCATGTTGGAATTAGCGCAAGAAGAATATACGGGAAAGGGCTCATGTGACATATGGCTCTTGACGCACACCATCTATTGAAATTAACAGTGACCAATGCAGTTTGAGACCTGCAACTATTATGGAACTTAAGAATAATTGTATTGTATGGTTGATACAAAAATGGAGACAACAGTGAGCACATTTGAAAAACGGTAAAGATGGACAATCGGGCCCATCACAGTTATCTCCGGTATTGAAATTGAAGCAGTAGTCGATAGATGTCATGAATGCGTCAGGTGCTCTTGGGAAATATCCAGTTTTGTAGAAAGCATATCTAGTTATAGCTTGGAATCTTGGTTATGTAAACTGGAAGTGGGTGAGTGATTGCAAGTTAATGAAGTTGCCCCGTTGTCATATTTTGAAGTCAGATGACAGAAAAACGATGTCTGTTATATATTTTGCGAAATTCTTATAGGGACGGAAGAAGAGCACATCCAACCCAATGGGTGACGGGCAACAATCAGGGATAAGGAATCGGGTAAGTCCTACATTGTCCGGTTTCTGCAACAACTCTTCATCTTTATTGGTTCTTCATGAATCAATGAGGAGCAGCAGTTTTGTCCAGAAAACGCCAGACATGAACTCTTTCAGGTTGTCCTTGGTCATATTTACACTTTTACCAGCATATGAGCAAATATTGTGTGGATCGGAACGCTTGTTGGCTGGAAAGTGGCCTTATTCGCGTTTGTGGTTGTTCCTCATCCATGTCACCTGTACGACAGTATTGCTACATTGCCATAGCGTGGAACGTATCACAGAGGTATCAAACTGTATTGGCCACTATTGATTTCAATAGACGGTGTGCATCAAGAGCCATATGCCATATAACCCCTTTTCCGTGTATTCTTCTTGCGCTAATTCCAACATGGCGGCTTTTCAGATCTCCTGCATGATTCACATTACGATTATTCATTGAAGTTCTACAGCATTCCTCATATCCAACATTTGACATCAATCTCTGTATTTGTTTCAAAATTGACATCAATCTCTTTATTTGTTTCAAAATTAACATGGTATTTCTAGGCATTTTCTATATTTCTATCTTCGCACTTTGTCCTCACTTATCTCCCACTGTATACGGTCTGCCACTAAACACACTCTTTTTTTTCTGTTCCTTTTGGTGCTGAATCCATTGCTAGCAACCACTTTCAGCAATTGAATTCGCCAAATCGGAATATTCCCTTGTGAGTTTTTATTTCACTTCGATTGAAATGCATATCCAAAGAAATGAAGGAGGCTCAAGTAAATATTTGAAATATTTACCATGTGCCTATTCGATTCCATGTCAGATCATCAACTATTTGGTGTCTCTTAACGTAATGTTAAAAAACGAAAGAAAAAAGTAGTTAATTTTTAACTAGAAGATAGAACTAACCAATAAAATAACTACTCATTTAAAAAGAAAATTTAGTCTTACCTGTAAACTTTTGGAACTGCATCTACAGGATTCTCGGACACTTTACACTTCATCCTGTCTATTAAGCATCTTGCTTCAATTTTACTCCTTTCTGTTTCATGAGAGTGTACTCCACTCTTTGATAAAACATCGTCACCCAAAACAACAACTGTCGCTTTGCACCCACGTGTACATTTCCAATATGTCTTTTCTTTACTACGTCTATTAATCCGGTATAAGAACCCTTCGTACGCGAGCACTTTCCCCCCGTATTTCGAACTGACAAATTCTGCCATTCTGTGCTGCTTACTATTCCTATTGATACTTATAAAGTGACAGATTAAAAATTTGAATTGAATTTTATACAGATTACTGTCTCGATCTCAGAACTTTCACTTTTCGAAGCCGTCAGGTGTTCTGAACGCTGATTGGCTACCGGTGAACACAGTAGCCAATCACCTTCAAGAGTACCAAACTGAAACAAAATCTTATAAATCCCTTTCCCTCCCCGATTATCTGACCTTTTGATTTGAGTTGAAACTCTACAAAAACATTCAATTATGATATTTGTATTTTGTATTCCTGCTATTTACATTGACAATATAAATATGAAAATAGAAGTATGTATGATATTATGGCATATAGTATAGAATCACGTATAGAAGACAAATCAGCTGATAAGGTGATGCCGAAAAAGTAATATAGAGGTGATGCCGGAAAAAGATCTGTGATGTAGAAGACAAAGGCTTTTTTTAGAAAAAGAAAAGAGACCGAATTATGCATCTTCTTGCATTGTTTGTTTAATATATGGCCAAATATATTTTGAGGATGTGAACTGTAGCACCTATTACGTACTGCGAGCCTTAGAATGTTGGAGATGAACTACTGGAAAACTGAATAAAATTTTGTTGTGAAATGACTTGATATTAGACCGAAATAAGTTTATTTTCTTGTAACTGAATCAATTAATTTTCCATTTCTCTGTAAGTATTAAAAAACACATCTCTACTAAAGTAGACGTGAATAACGCTGCTAATAACAAAACTGTACCTAGTCATTTTTTCTGAGAAGAGCAAGTAAGATAACATTTAAAATATATGATGAAATTTAAAGGAATAGTTATTCTTCTTACAGAATCTATTAGAATTACTAAAGAAAAAATCCCTAGAAAAGATCCCTCCCTGCACAGAATTCCCCGTCTCGAAAGAGTAGGCAGAACGGGAAGTAGGCACAACGGGAATTACCGTTCTGCCTACAGATAAGATCATTAAAAATATTTTCTACAAAGTGCTGGAGGGCCTGTAGGCATAACGGGAAGTAGGCACAACGGGAAGACACCTTCACATATGAGCATGAATCTCCTTGTCATTCCTCATAACATGTGTACATGTCCTTTACAGACACAAGTGAAATACATCTTGATTAAAAAAAAAAGAAAAGAAAAAATAGGCAAGTAGTACCATAAAGGGGAGATTTCTTCAATTATTTTTTTCAATATCTCGCACCATTTGCAAGATTGAGTCTACTTCGGGTTGGAGTTTCTAATTCATGTATGATCAGTGTTTCCTTTCTTTCTGCATGCAGTATGTAATAAGCAAACAAACAATTAGGTATAATGTCAGTGATATATGGTGTTCATTGGGCAAAAAACTCCAAACAATAAACATTCAACTTACGTTAGATGGGACTCCAGTCACTGGAGAATATCCTTCGTTTTTCATTATCATTTGGTCATGAAACAAACTTCGGAGAGATATACAACACTTGCATACAAATATGTGGTATTTGAATGTATAACTCGTAGGATATGATGCTTCCCTTTTTTTAAAAAAAATTTCAACACTTCCAGTATGCCATAAAAAATATAATACGGAAATAATGGCCATTTTTAAAAAAATATTCAATTAGAACTGAAAAATCTTCACAGTATTTGCAATCGATCAGTGAAAACGGCATCTTTCGAGAGCGTATGGTTTCCGAGGCATTGTCAAAACAATTTGTCACAAACATATACACGTCCACAAATATATAATACTAGCATTTTAATATATAGACAATTTCCCTAGAATATTGGTTCAAGTTCCTGAAAATAACTAATAACTTTCTCGGGTGTAAAATAAATCCAATACTACTTATAATTTATATACTGTGTTATACATTTGGATCCCTTGGCCTGATAGCCTCTGTTTTCTATGATTATAGGAGGGTTACGTACTTGTAACGTGTTCTGTTTATTTGTAGAAACTCAACACTTTCCCCGGAATCATTGCTATTACATCACACTAATTTATAGAGCACTGTGTTGTTTGTAGGGTGCTTTGAGTTGAAGATATGCAATATCCTAGACCATTACGTGTAATTTCATGCATCCCGTAATCTCGCATAATGCCTCTGTGTACAGTTGTTTATGTTTTGCTTTAATTCTAAACTTTTTATCCTCCCGTGTTTGTATTTGCACCTCATTGTCCATTTCCCGCTCGTTTGTATCTCTATGTTATCTTTTTCTTCTTTTTTTTTATTTTCAGTTTCTCTGTAGTCTGTGTGATCCAACAGTATTAACTTTGCCTTCTCATCCCGCTGTCGCTCAACAGATGTCGCCACCTCCAATGGGAAAGGGGTGGCGGTGGGAGATGTTCGTTTGTTTGCATGTGAAAGCTATATAGTTGTTTTTTCTGTGTGATTCGCAGCTTATTTGCACTTGGATGTTTGTTTCCAATTTTGCGCTTTGCGTTCCAGACTTCAAAACAACACGCACACAAACATAGAATCAGTTATTGACTTTGCGAGTTGAATCTCATTGCCTATGTTTTCATTCCGGTGAGCAATTCAATTTCCGATCTTCCTCTTTCCCTCCAGAGTTGCGTTTAAATGAAATGAGCCAGAATAGGACGAAAAGATATACAGTGGACACGAAAATGTGCATATATATATATATATATATATATATATATATATATATATATATATAGGTTCAGCACTTTCACATTCACAAAGGTGGCGTTAACGCAACGTGTATAATCATTATTTTGATTTCTTCTCTTCATGTTCATTCGTTGTTTCAATCACTATTATTTATGAAGTACTTCATACAAGAAACGAGTGAGTTTCGTTTCACAGTGTGAAACTATGGTATACTTCAAAACGAGGAACGGGCACGGGTGGAACTAAAACTCGAGTCGAGTCAAAGGTAATTTTCTCGAGTTGAGTTCCGAACCGAGTCACTGTTTTTGAGGTCGAATTTCGAATCGAGTCTAGTTTGATAAATGGCTCGCTCGTTCAGCTCATTTAAACTCGTTTCGAAATGATGCCTTGATTAGACTGGAAAGCGTAAGCCTTGACAAATGTAAGTAGTAATGTGGAATATTTAGTGTTGCTCACGACAGCGTTGCATCTCGTCTCGTATTTTTAGTGGATCTCGTCTCGTCTCGATAAAGAGACAGCCTCAAATGTCGTGAATACCAATATAATTATATACAGTAATTCTTATCATCAAGGCTAAAACCTGCACAGTCAAATTTTTGAGCCAAAGCAGAAGCCCAGTCCGGGTAGTGATGTCAACCGGCTCGGCTCGGTTCAACTGAGCGAACAGCTTAAACCGGATCGGTTGGGATGAGTCATCGGTTCGGTCAATTGAGAAGATGGCTTGAGCCGGCTTGATTGATACAAGCCATTGACTCGGTTCAATTGAGCCGATAGCTCGAGCAGGCTCGGTTGGGATGAGCCCCCAACGATTCGCCTCATGTGAGCTATCGGCTCGAACCAGCTCCGTTGAAACGAGTCCATCGGCTCTGTTCGATTCAACTCAACTGGGACGACGCGGCGGCTTGAATCGGCTCGTTTGGGGTGAGCAATCAGCTCAGTTCGGTTCGGATCGGGTGAGCTATCGGCTCGAGCCGGCTCGGTTGGGTGAGCTGTTGAGTCGGGTCACTTCTCGGTTCGGCTCGATAGTGAATGAATTGTATGCCGAGCCGCTCGAGTTCTTGACAACCCTAAACCCGGGCCGAGCAGTTTTGAACGTGTTTGGACGGCGGTCTATAACTTTCAACAATTTTTGGCTCGAGCTATACTTGCTCCTCTGGAACTCAAACCCAGAACCTCGTGACCGATGTCCTTGCCTCCTGAAGATTTCTCGACAACCAAGATCGACAGTCAACTAGTTTTTACTATTCAGATACAAACAGTCTATCTTTCATAGTTATACACGGTGTTGTTATAATAATAATAATAATAATAATAATAATAATAATAATAATAATAATAATAATAATAATAATAATAATAATAATAATAATAATAATAATAATAATAATATTGTAGCATCATTGATAATTAAATTGTCTATGTAGGATACTTGAAGAGAGTACTTGGAACTATACAAAGGATTTAGCTCGAATTGGTTTGTTTTGGCTCGACTCAACTCGAAACTTGACCCGAATTCAAGTCGAATTGGAGGAATTTTTTCGTGTTGAGTTCTCGAGTCGAGCTCAAAGATGTCTGTTTCGAGTCGAGTCGAGATTCAAAGAAAACTTGCTCGAACTTGCTCGTGCCCATCCCTATTCAAAACTATCGATATTCTATACTGAAACATGAACCTGCAGACCTAGAGCTTCTGGTTGCAATGGAGGAATAAGGTCATATATTATATGGATGCTCAATCCACATAATAAACAGTTCCTTGTTATCTCTTACAATCAAGTGCGCATCCAGAAATTTTTATTGGGAGGGGTCCAATCTTTAAGGAGGACCAATACTAGAAGCCACCACAACCAGAAATTGCGTTGGTCAATGAAAACTTCACCCATGACTCACTAACCCATCATCCATCGTGACTCTCTCTGACCAATGACCCACCATGACTCACAACCCACTGTGACCCACTATGACCCACTCGACCCATTACTCACCATGACCCACTCTGACTAACAACTCACCAAAATCCATCACCATCAACTCTTGACTCATGATCCACACTCTTCTCTCCAACTGGTTAAGCAATTGTGGACTTACTGCTTCTGTGGCTGCTGAAAAATTCATATCAACTTGAATTGAATTCGGAATTTGAGGAAGCTACCGAATCAGGTAAACTGATAGAAGATGAAGATATTGGGATGTCTGGTCCATGAGGAACGGGTTTCATCGGTGATTTTAAACTCGGGTACACAATACTGTCCTTGTTTTTCCTCATTAAATCCAGTCACTTTACCCAGACAAAACTAAAAGTCACCGCTATGATCGTGGAGCTTCAGCTAAACCATCTCTGTCTCGAATGGAAGGGCCTTATGTAGGTTTTTAAGGCACATTTTGCAAATTACAGGGTAGCCGGCGCCTTGTATAAGTCTCCTATTTTACTTTAAAATACCAACTCAGTCGTTGGCCTACTCTGCTCCTTCATTATATAACACCCACACACGTAATAGAATAAGTCTGGCTTATTCACACATCTTCTGCTAATCTCAGATACAGTCACAATTTTCATAACGCAACACAATATAAACAACAGGTCAAACTGTCACCACACTCACCACGAACCTGACTGCCACCGAATTAGGCTTATGGCGCGAAAGAGATGGGGCGTATAGTGGGGAAGAGCTGACCTCACCCGCCTCAACCAAAATATTTTACTACACATGAGTTTCAAATTAAAAACTGATTGTTTTAATTAATGCTTTCCTCCAATTAAAGCCGTAAAACAGCTAATTTTAACCTAGGCCGGATAAGTAAAACTTTACCGCTACCAGAAACTACAAATACGCTCGATTTAGCGGGAAAATAACTAAATTGACATCTCTGCATTTCAGGCGGTAACAGTTCTAAAAAAAAAATAGTCTGATGTCGGAAAAGTTTAATGAAGGAAATAAATTCGGTGGAGGGAAGTTGGATTGACAGTGACACGCAAAAATAAGAACATAATCCGTGGCCACACAAACAATAGCTGTTCCGCTCTTACTACAAAGCAGTACCGAGCCGCAACGTCATACTTTCAAACAATAAATGACCAATAAAACGAACAATGAACGTGATGCAGAAAAACCAATGACATTTTTGTAATCAGATGATCTTATTCAGTTAAAATCACTTATCAGATGCTTTGCCACAAAAATCATGGTCGGTAGTGTAACACTTATAAGATAGGAGAAAACAGACAGCAAATACTTAATTTTGGAGAGAAAAATACTCTGAGAGTTTTAAGAATTTGTTCCAAAGTAACATCTAATAATCGACGGATTCTTTAAGAGTTCGTTTGACACTTCATCAAAGGAAATGCGGGGTGAAATAGAAGGGGAAAAAGTAAAAAAAAAAAATCTTCCCTTTCTTCGTAGATGCTGACTCGAGGCTATAATATCGCTCAACGGTTTCAATGGATGATTGAGCTTTACAGATGGGAGATGGCGGGGAAAAACTTTTCTTTTATACATATATACAGAAAAAAATCTTATTAGGAAAAGAATTTTGTGAGGCGTGTCGCCTTCTTCAGATTTACTGTTAAATTTCTAAAGAAATTTTTCATTGCTAAAATTTTACATCCTTTAGAAATGTTTATTTTGTCACCATTCGGTTAGGGTAGCTCACACAAGCAGTACATTATCGATCGATATTCAATTAGCGAACATATCAAGGAATAAATAAAACTAGGAATGCAATGGATGTACCCGATTGCAATGAAATGAGCTGAGCGAGCTTAAACTACGTAATCATTCCTGGCCATTATGCAATAATAAATGCCATTTTTAATTGTTGACAAAAAAATCGCGTGAAAACTTTTTCCCCATTTTAAGTCTATGCAAGCGTTTTTCGGTGATTATTCCTCGATGGTACATCGGATTTTTTATTTCGACCTATGTTGTCACTCAGCACGACATACTCTATCAGCGTGCTAAGTTTGGTTGAGATCGGCCAAACGGTCTAGGAGGAAGCGTTTTTCGGTGATTATTCATCGATGGTACATCGGATTTTTTATTTCGGCCTATGTTGTCACTCAGCACGACATACTCTATCAGCGTGCTAAGTTTGGTTGAGATCGGCCAAACGGTCAAGGAGGAGTTCGCGGACAACCAAACGGCTAACCCGAGTATAAGAGCTTCGCTTCGCTCAGCTCAATAATTATTTAAAAAAGTAGGTTGTTGAGTTCCCTCGTGGATAAGCGGTTTGACATGGAAGTTCCGGGTTCGATTCCCGGTGGGGGCTCATGTGGTTCCGATCCCCTGTTAAGTTCACTGATTGAGTCGATTTTGAGTTTAACGTCTCATTCAGCAGCGAGACTATATAAAAAGTGGACCTACTGATTAATGTGGAATACGAAAGACATGAGCTCCCGACGGGATTCGAACCTGGATCTCCCACGCCAAAGGCGCCTACCCTAACCGAACCTCGCTGATGAAAGGAACACTAAACTCAAATCAAAATCAAAAAAAGTAATTTGAAAAGCAATGGAGAAATTGTGTGTTAATAGCATTTAACGGAAAAAGATTGTACAAAGATGAGAAGTAATAATAAGTGAATTCATAGAAAGGATATGAATCTGATGCATAGTTTTCGGAAAAACTGACAAATCATTTTTTTTTTTTGTAAACTTAAAACTTGATGCTCTACTACAGGGTGCGGCACGTAAAACCGGCCCGTTGTAATATTCTGGTATATTGTGTTTTTGGCAACACTTAAATAATCTACCTTCCTACCAAGAGATGGCGTGTCGAGGTCGGGTCGACTTACGTGACCTGCAGCAGTCACGTGCAGCCGCAGCCAGTGAAACTTGTCGAAACCAGTTGAGAAAAAGGCTTCGTTGTGTTAAGCCGGGTGAGTGTCAGTGTGTGATAATGCCGTATTCGATACCCGAGCGTGTTGCCATTGTTGAAGAGTTCATTCTCACTGGATCTTTTGTGAAAACAAAGAATTTGTTTCGGGAGAAATTTCCAGGACGTTCTGTGCCAGCAAAAAGCACCATTCAGGAATTGATTGAAAAATGGCGGCGTACAGGATCGGTTCAAAATGCTTCCAGGAACAGACGACCATCTGTCTGCACACCTGAATTAAAGATGCAGGTGGAGGAGATAATAACAAGAAGTCCTCGAAAGTCAACCAGGAGATTGAGTCAACAGGTTCATGCGAGTGAGAGAAGTTGCAGACGTGTTTTAAGGGGACTGAAGTTAAAACCGTACCGGATAAGTGTTGTGCAAGAACTGAAGAGCCTGACCTGCAGAAGAGGGTGCATTTCTGTTCATGGCTGTTGAGCAATGTTGCCAGTGGTTTCTTGGATCCACTAATGCTCATCATGAGTGACGAGGCGTGGTTCCATCTGTCTGGGTACGTAAATTCCCAAAACAACCGGTATTGGTCGACAGAAAATCCACACGTAATCCACCAGGTACCCTTGCATGATGAGAAGATTGGTGTTTGGTGTGCCATTTCCGCCACACGCGTTATTGGGCCCTTGTTCTTTGAGACGACAGTGAACAGTGACGTGTATATGGGAATCCTGGAGGAGTTTTATACACACTTGACCGAAGAGGAACGTCAGTTATGTTACTTTCAGCAGGACGGTGCAACATGCCACACATCAGCTGCATCATTGTCCCTTGTGCATGAGATGTTTACACCAGAGAGGACAATCAGCAAAGGCCTCGGTCACCAGACTTGTCCACGTGTGACTTTTACTTATGGGGACTGTTAAAGGGAAGAGTATACGAAACAAATCCACACACAATTGAAGAACTCAAGACCAGGATCCAGGATGTCACCAATAGCATTACAACACAAGAACTGACAAGGGTATATATGAATCTCCTCAATCGTGCTCACATGTGTGTTGAAGTGGGCGGAGGACACTTTCAGCACCTGCTGTGAAGGTGAGTAGTCATATTCAATACATTACATTTCATTTATGTATTGTAGTTAATCATATTCAATACATTACATTTAATTTTATGTGTTCACTTTAAGGGCCGGTTTTACGTGCCGCACCCAACCACATTACCTAGTGACCCTTTCAAGCTTGATTTTCTTTTAATTGTTAAAAGATATTTCAATAATTGAAAGAGTTAAAAAAGGGATCTATAGAACACAAATTCCAACTAATTTCTATCTAGGGTACCAGATACTTTCAACTGAAATATTTCGCCACAAAAGTGTTATGATTGATAAAGTATATGTACATTTGAATTTGATTTGATTGTTAGTTTAGCATCCCTTTCAGCAGGAAGGCTATATCAGACGTAGACCTACCTACAGCTTAACGTGGAATCCTTACCATATGTCCTTCCGTCAGAAATCGAACCCGGGTCTCCTACGCAAACCGCTTAGCCACGAGTGAGCTCTTACATGTGCACTGGGCATAGAGACGAAAAGCGTTAAGGTGAAAGTGATCCTGAAGCATGGTCATCAAGCTCTTATGACATCAGCAATACGTCACTATATAGTAGGAGCATGCATTAATACATTCATGACAATGCAGTAGTCAATGCATTAATAAGACATAGCTCAAAATTATCACAACTCTTAAGTTTTATTTTTTATTTGACTAAAATATTGTCGACAGATGAGATATACCACAATTAATAGATCACATCAAGCTAAGCAAATTCTTATGTGTAGTTTTGGAAAAAGCAAAGCAAAAAAAAAAAAAAAAAAAAAAAAAAAAACTTTGAACTTTTATTTATTTTGCAGCTTTCCTGAACGGAAGTAGGTAGGAGTGCATTATAGCTTTTGACCTCTTGATTACGAATCGGTAGTCAGATATGCTATGTCGCATGTGGTTTTTCAGATATGTTGAAACGAAATTTTGAAGAAATATATCTCTTTTTAATAAAATTGTTATTTTTATGTAGGATGCTAACTAGATATAAAAAAAGTATGTATATTGCACATTTAGATATCAGAAGGATAAACTAATATTTATAACTTAATTTTGCGTGCAATTTTGCACGGACAAAAGACTGGGTAAAGAAATGAAAGCCACTAAAAACCAACATGTCTGAAACAACCTGTTTGCGTATAAAGATGCAGCTGAAATCAGTGCATTTATATATTGCCAAACAAACAAAAATAGTAGCCAAGTGACAAAAACATAGACAGACAGATTGATGCATGTTAATAGAAACAAAATTAAGGAAACACCTTTGAAGCTTTCCGCTTGTTTGATGTGGGAAGTGTGTCATGTGTCAAGTTCCAACCGTAATCTACAAACATTGGCACACCAAATTTTCCTTCCTATCGCTGCTCCAGGATCTGAATTGATTGGTGAAACCTCTCATCTAAGTTTTCGGGAAATAAATACAGGTAGCTATGTACGAAATGCACTTTGGGTGAAATATTGCATCGTATAATTTGCAGGTTTATCAACATCTCAAGTAGTTGCACATAGTTCGCACTTTTCTTATTTCTCAGAAAGTTTTTGACACACCCTGTACAAAAATCAGGTTTTTCCCTCCACTTCTGTCAGCTTTTTATGGAATACGTAATCTTTCATTAATTAGTTTGCTCGAAAGTCAATGAATACATCTTGTTTTAGTTTAGCATCTGAGATTTTTGAGAACTTTTCCTGCATTTACTTAAATCCTTATCCTTTTTTTCCATCCCTTTTACAAATACCTTCATGAAGCCCAATTTAATGTGTAGAGGAGGTAGAAAAATTTTGTTGGGATTAACAACAGATTCCTCTTTCACGTTCTTAATTCTGGAGTAAGATATGCAGGAGTAGGCCATTCCTATTGTGTGCATGCGAGCCGACTACGTGGATGTTCCAGGACTCGGGCACCCACAAGATTTTTAGCTTGGACCCAGGTTTGAACCCGTTTCTCTTGCGTTTAAGTCAGCCGAGTGACCGACTGAGCTAGGACAGCCATAACTTATCCCTATAGTACCGATATATTTTACTTTATCACAGCACAGCCATTTATGACAGTGTTCAGAAAAGATTTTAACTAAAAATAAACCAATCAAATATAGAAATTTCCCTGAAAACATGTAGGTTAACATGTCCCGCTATTGATATTTACCCACATAAATTTTGGAAAACTGGCGCCGTTGATTTGTGTAGTGCATTTCTCTTGTTCTACTGTCCCACTCATAAAGAAAATAGCATTATTTTGTATAGCCTAACAGCAAACCAATCACTTTGAAGTCACCATATATGTTCCACCTTTGCTCATTATAGCTCACTTTCAGCAGCAGGAGTTTCAGTTTTTGATAACTTTCCTTCACGTTTACTAAATATTGGACTGGAATAGAAGAGTTTGAAGAAAGATATAGTTCGTCTTTGCTTTGGACGAGTCCAAGAATAACCACCACTCATTGCTGTATTTATAATGCCTGCATCAGTTCTACAATATCTGTGCAATACTGTACCTGCAATCGTCACTCCTGCTGTAAAATTTAATTGAGTCATGTTGTCTAACGTGGTAGAATGTTACTTCGGTTTCTTTTTGAAATTAGTGGCTGAGCCCAGCGGAGTAGGTAGGTTTATCGCCGCCCGGGACAGCTTGCATTTTTGTCACTTCCCAAAGCCATGAGTTATCCTCTCCACACTCATAATCTTAATGTCACATTACATATTAATTATCAGTTAATGGAAAAGTACAGCTAATTAAGTGCAATTGTTTAATTTTAGACATACTAAAGCACCTTTACACTGTTCTGACAAATGTAAGACTTACATAATTGCAAATGAATTTTATGCGCTTTCGGAGCAGCAAATTCTCAAATCACAATATCAAAATTAATTCCATCTGTCGATTCATTTCAATCGACAAAGTAACCAAGATAATCAACATAGCCTTTGACAGCATATCTTAAGTAATTTGTAATTATCTATAAGTTTGAGAAGCTGAGTACAGAATTAGCAATGCTAATATCAATCGTAAAAATCTTAACATTATGGGCATATTTGGAACACAAATGCCGAGGTTAAATGTGGGTAAATTGTAAGAGTTCAAGGGGATCTTTGTCCACAATATCTCATTGTTATTCTGATCCGGCAATGAAGTTTTGCAAATGTTTTTTTCTCTTAAATTTAAAAGTCGTCCTTTTTAACATCATTAGTCACATTATGCAGCTTGCACTCATATTCAGGATCCAAAAGTTTTGATGGTGCCAAAAAGCAAAATTGATTATTGAGTTCATGAAGTTGCAGGTATCATGTAGAAATCTCTTGAGTGATCTTATCCAGAGATGTAATCATCTGTTTTCTCAGTTCCTGTTCCTATAAGAATCCAGTGTTGGCAAATCTATGAACGTGAATTATCTTCTATTTATTGTTCGGCCTGGCGTGAACTCGTTGTTCAGCTCCTCGCAAAGATTCCTCATATACTTGAATCCGTCATCTACCAATTATGTTTGTTGTTCAGTGAATACAATTCAAGTGTATGGATTTTTGTCGTACATTTCTGAATGCTTAATCTTCTTGTTTAGAAGTACAGCTGTGTATCATTAATTTCTCCCAGGCACCCCACTCCAGAGCCCCAGAGAATATAGAATTCCGAACGACTGTAGTGAGTGAGCTATAAGGCGGCACCAAATTGTATTGTGAAGTTTTATGTTGCATTTGTTGAAATTTGTCCTAACACATCTAAAATTTGATGGAATTGATTTTTCATCTACTTAAATGCATCGTGTCATGCACTGGGAGCAGAGATGGAGTGGGTCAGTGGGTCAAGTGGGTCAACATTTGTGATTGGATCAGTGGTTCGTGGGTCAACAGGACGTGACCCACTGCGACCTACCGTGACCTACTCAGAACTACTGACTCACTACGATCCACCGATCCACTGTGCTCCGTGCTTCGTAGAAAGTATTTTCTCAACACTCGTGACTGTCTATATGTTTATTGTCAATTACTTTTTACTTTTTACTTTACTTTTATTTTACTTTTTATTTTGCATTTTTCTTAATGTTTCATTTGTTTCTATTTACTTATCTGAGATGAGTATATCTAAGTGAAAAAAACTTCAGGCATTTTTGGATATGGATAAAGGTAATTGTAATAATAGCAATAGGACTTGCAACTTGGCTTTCGAGATACAGCCTATGAGTTTCCAGAGGAGCTAACTACTAGGGAATATATATAATTTTATCACCTGTAATATATGAATTATTATATAAAAGCTTAATGTAACTGATCATTACATCCAAATTGCAAAGTCAAATGAAACGACTTTTCGTATATAGTTAGCAGTGTTTGAAGTGGAAAAAAAGCGGAGGCGGTATATTTTATTACGATTTTAACTCGACATACCGGCATTCAAAATGTTAACATACAGTGAGGGTATGTTGCCTAAAAGTTGAATTTCTATTTACATAATGACTGAAAACCACTGGAACAGCTTGTCTTTGCTTACGGGAAGGGGACATGTAGTGACTTTGATTCTTCGCCAACAACTTTCTGGAAAAAAAATAATAAAAAAATATCCCCTTATATTTTATTAGAAAAAACTATATACGAAAATGCTCATAAACCAAGTTATTGTATTAGCAATTTCATGCAGAAACATTTCCGGACTGTAAGGTATTCTAAATCCCCGGAAAATCCGCCCCCCAGCAGACATCTCGTAAATCCGCCCATGCTCAAAGCACGACAATTATATGCATTAATACAAGAAGACACACACATACATACGAAAGAAACAATTCAATATGGCACATCAAAATATAAAGCTAACCGAGAAAGTTCTGTCGCTTTTTGTTGGGGTCTGTGTTCTATTGGACTTCACAGCGTGAGTTGAATGCGAATGTAGATAAGGCGAAGGTCAGTTGTTGGTGTGGGTATACCCAACATACTACGTGGTTGTGGTAGTTCAGTTACACCGTGAACTTGCGTAAGGACAGAGTCAACATGGGACCTCTACAGAGCGTCATAAGGGCGTGTGTGCTGTATAAGTTCAAACTGGGGTCAAACGTCACTGTAGCGGGGCCAAAGATATGCCAGGATTTTGGTGATGATGTTGTGAGTACGCAGACAGTGCAGCGGTGGTTTAACAAGTTTAAGGACGGTGACGAAACACTCGAAGACGCACCAGGTGCCGGAAGACGAACACATGTACAAAATGAAGATCTTTAGGAAGCAATTGAGGCAAACAGTGGCCATACATGTGTGGAACTGGATCTACAATTCAGTATGAGTGGAGAAACCATTCGGCAGCACCTCCATCAACTTGGGAAGTACTACAAGTTGGGTCGATGGGTCCCACATCATTTGACTCCGGGCCAGAAGGCAACGTGAGCAGACACCTGTGTTTCTGATGCTGTCTCATCTGTGGAAGGAGCCATTTTTGGACAGGATGTCGACATGTGATGAGAAGTAGCTCCTGTGCGAAGTTCCAGGGCGCCATCGTCATTGGTTAGCATCCCATGAACCGGTTCCAAAACAGCCGAAACCAGCACTGCACCAGAAGAAGGTCCTCCTCTGTGTTTGGGTTAGTGCTCGCGGAACCGTGCATTGGGAACTGCTACCAGCTGGTCAGAGCATCAATGCAGCTGTATACTGTCAGCAGTTGAGTCATGTTCAAGAGAAACTTAAAACTCTGGAGTCAGCACTTTTGAATCGCAAAGGAGTCCTCCTGTTGTTACAGGACAACACTAAGACCCACGTGGGTAGAATGATTCGGGATACCATTCTACACCTTAGATGGAAAATACTATTGCAACTGCCCTACTCCCCGGACATTACACCGTCCGATTACCACCTGTTCCATTCCTTGGGAAATTATTGCAGTTCAAATCCCTAGTAGAGGTGTAAAATGTACTTGATACATTTTTCGCTTTATGGCCCACTAACTTCTACCGCGAGGGAATCCGTAGCCTTCCAGATCGTTGGTTGAAGGTCGTCGATGCTGAAAGGGACTATTCTTGATGTTCCAGATACGTCTTAGGTGACATGTTGATGTTCGATGGTGGTAGGGGAAAAAGCAACAGAACTTTCTTGGTTACCTCTATATAAACGAAATGGACTTCATTGAAGACACCTGATTTTAAAAGGTAGGAGAAAAATAACAAAAATGTCGGTGTTATTAACTTAGAAATTATTTCTACATAAGAAATAAAATATTTTTACCTACGAAGCTGTTCCTCAATTACTGAGTTCAAAAATTAATTTACTAAAGGCATTTACCATTTACTTTCCCGTGACAGTAAGTCTTGATCACCAATAACCAGTGGCGGAATGCCTTCATCATTGAAAAACCAGAGGCGCTATGGCATACCACCGCACACCGTCTCACTTCGACCGCTGATAGTTAGGCCCCAACCCTAACTGATATGTTACCATATCGTTTTCATTATAATGCAAATCCCAAGTGGAGGTCCCAATTTTTGGGTAAAATTTAGTATCTCACATGCTGTTCAACTTAGGGAGCTGAAATTCAGTATATTAGCTCTATTTAAATTAAATAGAACGTGTCCTAGCGTTTTCTACAATTTTCTTTCATGAGGGAAGGGCACTTTCTATATATGAGAAATAATTAGTGGATTGATTTGAAAAAAGTAATCGAAAATGATTGATATTAGTTGAAAAACAAATTGAGAAACAATAACTACAGTGCTTCGCATTTTACACACACACTGTTCTCTAGTATAATAATTGCTGAAGCTTGTGTCTATTATTTGAAGCGTTCAGAGCACAAGGCAATCAAGTCATAATGAGAAAAATAGACAAAAAATTTGTACTGTAAGCTTAATTTATTGGGAAATTTAATTTTATACGGTATGCTTAATTATATGGAAAATTTTACACATTTTTTCCCCTTTACATTGTCTACTTTACCTTGATTTGAGACTTTCAAATTTCATGCTATTTTCCACTGTAAAGTATCTGTAATTCAAGAGGGGGAATAATTATATACGATAATTAAATTGAAATCCATCGTAATTTGGTCCATGGCAAACACTTTACTATTTCATATCGTAAAGGTCAGATCCACTGCTATTGCAACAGAGTTGTACTTGAGCGACTGACCGTAGAAATTCAAGCTCTGATTAGTGATAATCTCATAGCCTTGTTTAATTACAAGTGTAATACCCTTCAGTCAGTGGAGACGAGGGCATGGATGTAAATATCATAGGTGGCTCAGTGGTAGAGCGTTAACCTCTTGTGCTTGGGGTTCGATCCCAGCCCCCGCCAAGTGAGCTTTGTGGTGGACAAACACCGTGCTCGTGGGTTTTCTCGAGGTTCTCCCATTTCCTCCCACTTTCTTTATTCCACCATTTCATTCATTACTCATCATAACCGTCTCCTTTAGCCTAACCGGCATAATCGTGGGACGTAAAACTCATTTCATTTCATTTTATTTTTTTGTAAATATCAGAGTCAAAGTCATAGGTCAGGATCAAGGGTCAGAGTGGATGACTATGGGTTTTGATGGGTCAGAGTAGTTCATGGTGCGTGGTGGATCATAGTGGATCGTAGGTCAGAATGGGTCACGTTTTCATAGACCGACACCATCTCTGACTGGGAGAAGGGCGATTAGGGCAAGTGAAGGATGATGAGCTAATTGGCGGAATGAGAATGTGGGAGGAAACGGAAGTACTCTGAAAAAAACAACTGATACAATGTTGTCCACCACAAACTCACTTGGCAGGGGATCGAACCAGGGATCCAACGTACCAGAGGTAAGCGCTCTACCACTGAGCCACCTTGTTCAACTAAGAAATTAATCAAAACGAACTGTCAAGAATTGAATGATATATTAAATCAAATAACTTGCTGAATCAAAATTTAAATCAAATAACTCTCCCATTATTGTCAGTTCACTTGCTGCAACTGAGAAGCTTCCATGCTCCACTGTCTTCCGCTAATCTCTTCGTCTTCACTTACGGTTTTTTCTGTTTTGATATCTTCCATCAATAGTAGTATCCTTCTCCCCCTCCCTCTCTTTCCTGCCACCATACTCTTTAGAACGTCCCTCATGATACAGTTCCATCTTAGCCAATGTCCCAATCAATTTATCTTCTTCTTCTTAATAATAATATCTAAAATTGTTCTTTTCTCTCCCACCATTTCTAACACCCTCTCACTCGCTTACCACTCGACCCAACTAATTCTCTCCATTCTTCTCCACACCCACATTTCGATAGCTTCCAATCGATTTTCATCATTTTTTGCGTAATGCCCGTTAATATTCAAATAACTAATTAAACAAAAATCAACGAAAGAATTAAATTGAAAATTAATAAAAGAATGAAGTGTTAATCAAGGGATTTAGGGATCTACCAGTTAGATTTCTTGGCTTTCGGCATCTAAGGTCATGTAGCCCACCACGATTTGAAGGATGACGTCCCTCGGGGAGCACACAATCCGGAGAAAGGGAAGGAAGAAAAGATTCGGGAAACAAGGAAGCGGCCTGGGACCCAGGGACGTAGTGTCCATTAAGGCTATAAGGCTTAGCCTATCCATTTATTTTGTGTACATCAGCCTCAAATGTTGCTTTTGATATTGATACAATTAATTTTATTAAAATGGATTTTTTTTTATGATACACTTTTTATAATACATCAAGTAAGTTGAAACGAAGCTTTTGCAAGAATGCATTGAAGGCTATCGGCGTCTAGCCTTCCGCTTCTTTCGGGCGTTTGACGAAACAAAGGCGACAGGATGCGGTCTTGTAAGAAAGTATAGAACAGAGACTATGAAAAATTTAGAAGCTCACATTCAGTAACGAGTTTTGACCAAGAAAAAGAAAAAAACTAGAGACAGAGAGAATAAAAATGTTATGTTATTATGAATAGTATTAATACATCAGGGACCTTATTGCGTACTGGTTTGCGTTATCACAGCGTAAAATTTACATTTTAGTTTTTGATAATTGACATAGCAGTTATAATTGCTTGTTGTATTTTTTTGCGTTGCGTTGTTATTCACAAGTTTTTCGAAGATCGATACTGAAGAAGACCTCAGATGATTTATAGTTTCTTTTTTTTTTTTTCATACTTTCAATCTAAAAATAGCTTTCTCTGTAAAAATCATCAATTGACTGTGAGCTACTGCTCCACTGTTTTCCATTAGTATGCTGATATGTGTTGTTGTGGGTGAAGTGCTTAAGTTTGTGTATGATTTGGGGAAGTTACACTTATGATCGTCCTATAGCTATCCGTTTTTATTTGTTTCTTCGAAACAGTAATACAGTGTGTGTGTGTGATATGCGAGTATTGCATAAGTAAGGAAACCGTATGTGTAAGGAAAATATGAAGCAGAACCACTCTTATATTTTTTTTTTTTTGCACTGTATGAAAAATATATTGCATGAATTAGCATTTTTCTATCAATTATTACAGCGTAGTCAGAACACTAAGACGTGATCGTTCAAATAAGGGCGGGTTAGTTTTTTTGGGGGGGTAACTTAAATTCACTTTACACTCATATATATATATACATACAACAAAAGTTGCAAGTTTCAGGGGATTGGGCCCCTCCTAGCCACCCTCTAGCTACGAATCTAATGTCAGCCTACCCATTTCAAAACTTCACGCTACGTTACTGCTGGGACCTATAAGTTAGGTACCATCCCGGCATTTGCCTGGTGTAAATAACGAAAACTCAGGAAAACCTCATTCAGGGTGGCTGGCCTGAAAGAGCGTCTTACACTTTTTCGACCGAGTGACCCCACCGGGAATCGAATCCGGGACCGCTCGCAGAATTGTTAATAAAGTATTTGTTCATAATAATAAAATACCAACAAGAGAACAACGAATCATGAAAGAAAATCATGTTTCATTACACAACGAAAACGTAATTACTCGTTTTCGCTTTCCTACATTTTGAAAATAAAAAATTTAATTGTTTTTAAGTATTTTCTGACTTGTGAGTTATAACACTATGGTTCTCGCAACATCTTTGACAAAGTTTAAAAACTCTCGAAAAGTTATTACATTGTTTGGGCAGTTTGAAAATATGTTGAACAACCAGCGCAGAGTCATAATCAATTCAACCCTAACAATAAAATGAGTAGGATATTATATTCAGACAGACGAATAGTAGAACGAAATTTATAGAGTGCAATTATTTCTGCTTCAGAGATTTTTGTATACTTTAAAAGATGCCTTCTCACTACTTTATTTGGAGATGCAGTCCACATTCGGTAAGTTATGACAAGAGATAAAAAAAATGTGAATATTCTGTGTGTATTTAAGGGCACTCGTATGGACGATTGTGGTTCTTGGTTGATTGCCCACCGAGGGCATAAAGTACGCGGATATTCGCTCGCTGCCAGAAGCTGAGGAATTAGGGTCACATTATCAGCTCAGATGACCACGTTCGTGGCAGGCAGCTTTATTACGTCTTTTTTTTTTTTTTTTTTTTTTTTTTTTTTTTTTACGATTGCTATATTTCGCCCCTCCCTGCTAGATTTCTTCTAACTTTGTGAAAGTATTGACCGCGAACAGTTGGGCGGGGCCACTGAAGCGAAAGCGACCAGAGATGGATGTGACAGTTATAGAGGATTTTATATGGCCAGATGCTTGTGATAGAGTGTCAGACGGTCAGCCAGGCGGAAGCGGAGATGGCCTGGCGGTGATCCTAGGCGACGGCCTGGGAACCACAACACTCACGAGATGACCAGCGGCATTCTCTCGTTCTCTTCACCCTCGGGTTTCATTTTTGCAACTTTTCCTCATTCTTTGGTGGAAAAAAATAATTGTTACGTCAACAACAAATAGCTGTCATCTTCGCTTCTAGCTCTTCGATTCTTTGGCTCCGAGACTCAAAGATGAAACCGAAAGTTTTAGAACTAATCGCCACTGAAGACAAAAAGCTTTATTGTATACACGACTCCAAAAGTGCATTACCACCTGCAATTCTCCCTTTCCTGCAATAGCAGGCAACCCAAAAAGCTCAGCGCTTGGGTTGGTTGCACATTCGAAAGGCGTTGGACCAAACCTCAATTTTGTTACAAATATATCAGTGTGGCAAACTGCAAATAAGAGAATAAAATAAATTGTTGAGACTTACCATTTTATTATCGTGATGGCAATGGATGACATAAAAGTTACAAAATCATCTTACCTAAGCAGTTCAAACAAGGTGAATGGTAAGAAACACACATAACAGGGAAGCAGTTTCTTTCCTTTTCCAAAAGAAAATCTCGTAAAAAAGAAAAAGATTATATAATATAAAGGTTTGATATAAAAGCCTAACACCCCAAAACAAACATCCACACGACACAGAAAGAGAGAGAAACACAGAATAAGGAACACCAATGGCTTAGCTGACTAGCGGGCCTCTCATACAAGATAAAGAGATGGGACCTTAGTTGTAAACCTAATTGTTATAATAATAATAATAATAATAATAATAATAATAATAATAATAATAATAATAATAATAATAATAATAATAATAATGATAATAATAATAATAATAATAATAATTATTATTATTATTATTATTATTATTATTATTATTATTATTATTATTATTATTATTATTAAAAATCGTCTGCTTTCCCAATCTCTGACCTACCTAAGAGCATGTCTGTATATAGCGGTCATGTGAGTACCTTTTGTCAATGAGTGGCCCTAAAGGTAAAAGGGATGCAAATCTCTGAGAGAGGAACAAAAAACTTTCTTATGATAAATTCTAGGGGAAAGTTCGAGGAATTGCTTTTGACGGGTGCTTTCTTGTTTTTCGGGGACAGAAAATTGTATCGGCTAAGAAATTACAGTATACAATATTGCAAATTTGCAAGTGCATTTATTTACAATGCAATTTGAGGTAATAAAGAAATTGAGGACTTCGGGACAAACGACTTGTCAAGTCCAAAAAGTGAAACTATAAAGGAGATAGCTTCACAAGGATTTCTATTCATCTGATTTTCTTCAAACTTGGCACATATATACTAGACCGAAAATAAATGCACACATGTTTTTTTGTTTCTTTCGGAAAACAGGTTAAAGGAGGCAAAGGATCCCTTTCAAAAAAGGGTACCTTTGATTTAAAAGAACCAAATTAGAGAAACGATACTCTGCCGATGCAAAGATGACTTCAAAGTACAAAATACGGGTTTTGAAGTTTTTCACAGAGAAGTTTTGCAGAGGCAATGCTCCTTCGAAATGAGAAAGTACCCCGAACAATCTTTATGGAAATTGGATTTCGGTGGAATTGCTTGGAACCGTGTTATGTTGTAGATATTATGTTCCTGAGAAAAAGTCTCAATGGACACAACCAAAAATCGTTGGCCGTTTGGCCACCATGAGACCACTTTCTTAAAAAAGCCGAAGAAAACAACATTCGAGATTTTGGACAAAAATACTAAAACCGTGATGTTGTAGATATTGTGATTCCGAAAAGGTCCTAATGGCCATAACCACCAAACACTGATATTTGGCCACTACAGGGCTACTTTTTTGAAAACAACCAAACATAGTGATATTCTGGATTTCAATGAAAATCAGTAAAACTGTGTTGTATTGTAGATGTTGTGATCCTGAGAAAAAGTCTCAATAAGCACAACCACCAATCACTGACCGTTTGGCCACTACGAGGCCACTGTTTTGAAAGTAACCGAAGATGGCGATGTTCTTGATTTCGGTAAAAATGACTAAAACTGTGATATGTTGTAGATATTGAGATTCTGAGAAAAGGTCTTAATGGGCACAAACACTAATCAATGACCGTTTGGCCACAACGAGGCCACTTTCTTGAAAGTAACCGAAGATGGCCATGTTCTGGATTTCGGTAAAATCACTGAAACTGTGATATTTTGTAGATATTGTGATTCTGAGAAAAGGGCTTAATGAGCACAACCACTAATCACTGATCGCTTGGTCACCACGAGGCCACTATTTTGAAAGTAACCGAAGATGGCGATGTTCTTGATTTCGGTAAAATGACTGAAACTGTGATATGTTGTAGATGTGGTGATTCTAAGAAAAAGTCTTAATAGGCACAACCATTAGTCACTGACCTTTGGCCACAACCAGGCCACTTTCTTGAAAGTAACCGAAAATATTGATGGCCTGGATTTCGGTAAAATTGACTGAAATTGCGATATGTTGTAACCATTGTGATTGTGAGAAAAAGTCTTAATGGGCACAGCCAATAATCACTGGCCGTTTGGACATTACGAGGGCATTTTTTTTTAAGTAACGGAACATGGTGATGTTCTGGATTTCGGTAAAAATGACTGAAACTGTGATATGTTGTAGATGTGGTGATTCTGAGAAAATGTCCTAATGGGTACAACCAATAATTACTGAGCGTTTGGCCACTACAGGGCCAGGGTGATGTTCTCGATTTCGGTAAAATTGACTGAAACTGTGATATGTTGTAGATCTTCTGATTCCGAGAAAAGGTCTCAATGGGCACACCCACTAATCACTGACCGTTTGGCAACAACCAGGCCACTTTCTTGAAAGTAACCGAAGATGGTGATGTTCTGGATTTCGGTAAAAATTACTGAAATTGTGATATGTTGTAGATCTTGTGATTCTAAGAAAATGTCCTAATGGGCACAACCAATAAATACTGAGCGTTTGGCCATTACCGGGCCACTTTCTTGAAAGTAACGGAACATGGTGATGTTCTTGATTTCGATAGAAATGACTGAAACTGTGATATATTGTAGATATTGTGATTCTGAGAAAATGTCCTAATGGGCACAACCAATAAATACTGAGCGTTTGGCCATTACAGGGCCATTTTTTTTAAAGTAACGGAACATGGTGATGTTCTGGATTTAGGTAAAAATGACTGAAACTATGATATGTTATAGATCTTGTGATTCCACGAAAAGGTCTCCATGGGTACACAAACTAATCACTGACCTTTGGCTACAACCAGGCCACTTTCTTGAAAGTAACCGAAGATGATGATGTTCTGGATTTCGGTAAAAATGACTGAAACTGTGATATGTTGTAGATCTTGTGATTCTGAGAAAAGGACACAACCACTAATCACTGATCGTTTGGCCACTACAGGGCCACTTTTTGGAAAGTAATCCAAAATATTGATTTTCTGGATTTCATTAAAAATGACTGAAACTGTGATATGTTGTATATATTGTGATTCTGAGAAAATGTCCTAATGGGCACAACCAATAATTACTGACCATTTGGCCACTACCGGGCCACTTTCTTGAAATAACGGAACATAGTGATGTTCTGGATATCGATAGAAATGACTGAAACTGTGATATGTTGTAGATCTTGTGATTCCGAGAGAAGGTCTCAATGGTCACACATACTACTCAGTTTCCGTTTGGCCATTACAGGCCACTATATTGAAAGTAATCGAAAATGTTGATGTCCTGGATTTCGGTAAAAATGACTGAAACTTTGATATGTTGTAGATTGCTGATTCTGAGGGAAGGTCCTAATAGGCACAACCACTAATCGCTGACCATTGGCCAGAAGCAGGCCGGTTTCTTGAAAGAACCGAAAATATTGATGGCATGGATTTCGGTAAAAATGACTGAAACTGTGGTACGTTGTAGATATTGTGATTCTGAGAAAAAGTCTTAATGGGTACAGCCAATAATCACTGGCCGTTTGGACACTACGAGACCACATTTTTGAAAGTAAGCTAAAATGGTGATGTTCTGGAATTAGGTAAAATGACTAAAACTGTGAGATGTTGTAGATATTGTGATTATGAAAAAATGTCCTAATGGGAACAACCAAAAAATTACTGACCGTTTAGCCACAACCAGGCCAATTGAAAGTAACCAAGATGGTGAATTCTAGATTTCGGTAAAAATGACTGTAACTGTGATATGTTGTAGATATTGTGATTCTGAGAAAAGGATTTAATAGGCACAACCACTACTCACTGACCGTTTCGCCACTACAGGGCCACTTTTTGGAAAGTAATCGAAAATGTTGATTTTCTGGATTTCGGTAAATGACTGAAACTGTGATATGTTGTAGATATTGTGATCCTGAGAAAAGGATTTAATAGGCACAACCACTAATCACTGATCGATTCGATACCACAGGGCCACTTTTTTTTGAAAGAAACGGAACATGGTGATGTTCTGGATTTCTTAAAAAAATAACTGAAACTGTGATGTGTTGTAGATCTTGAGATTCCGAGAAAAGGTCTCAATGGGCACACCCACTAATCACTGACCGTTTGGCCACAACCAGGCCACTTTCTTGAAAGTAAGCGAAGATGGTGATGTTCTGGATTTCGGTAAAAATTACTGAAACTGTGATATGTTGTAGATCTTGTAATTCTGAGAAAATGGTACAACACCTAATCAGTAACCGTTTGGCCACTACAGGGCCACTTTTTGGATAGTAATCGAAAATGTTGATGTTCTGGATTTCGGTAAAAATGACTGGAACTGTGATATGTTGTAGATCTTGTGATTCCGAGGAAAGGTCTGAATGAGCATACCCACTAATCACTGACAGTTTGGCCATTACAGGGCCACTTCCTTGAAAGTAATCGAAGATGATGTTCTGGATTTCGAAAAAATAAAACTGTGATATGTTGTAGATCTTGTGATTTTGAGAAAAGGGCACAACCACTAATCACTCAACATTTGGCCACTACAGGGCCACTTTTTGGAAAGTAATCGAATATGTTGATTTTCTGGATTTCGCTAAAAATGACTGAAACTGTGATATGTTGTAGATATTGTGATTCTGAGAAAATGTCCTAATGGGCACAACTAATAATTACTGACCGTTTGGCCACTACCGGGCCACTTTTTTGAAAGTAACGGAACATGGTGATGTTCTGGATTTCGACAGAAGTGACTGAAACTGTGATATCTTGTAAATCTTGTGATTCTGAGAAAAGGTCTGAATGGGCACACACACTAATCAATTTCCGTTTGGCCATTACAGGCCACTTTCTTGAAAGTAACCGAAAATGTTGATGTCCTGGATTTCAGTAAAAATGACTGAAACTGTGATATGTTGTAGATATTGTGATTCTGAGAGAAAGTCTTAATGGGCACAGCCAATAATCACTGGCCGTTTGGACACTACGAGATGACTTTTTTGAAAGTAAGCTAAAATGGTGATGTTCTGCATTTAGGTAAAAATGACTGAAACTGTGATATGTTGTAGATATTGTGATTCTGAGAAAATGTCCTAATGGGCACAACTAATAATTACTGACCGTTTGGCCACTACCGGGCCACTTTCTTGAAAGTAACGGAACATGGTGATGTTCTGGATTTCGACAGAAGTGACTGAAACTGTGATATGTTGTAAATCTTGTGATTCCGAGAAAAGGTCTTAATGGGCACACACACTAATCAATTTCCGTTTGGCCATTACAGGCCACTTTCTTGAAAGTAACCAAAAATGTTGATGTCCTGGATTTCGGTAAAAATGACTGAAATAATGGAGTGTCAGTGGGTCAATTGGATTAAGATTTTTAAGTGGGTTGTGGGTCAACAGGATATGAGACTCACTGCGACACACAACCAACAGTGACCCACTTTGACCAAACAATCCGTTCTGACCCACGCTGACCCACCGAACTACTGTGACTGAGCAACCCATTCTGCTCAGTGCATTGTAGACAGCTTCTTCTGAGCACTGGTGAATTTGTCTACATTTTACTTTCAAGGCCTTCTTTTTTCTTCTTTTTCATTTGTTTCTATTGAAGAAAGAACTTCAGGCACTCTTGCAGAACTTTAGGAAATTGATCATATTTGCAATTGTAATAATAGCAATAGGACTTACTTCTTGACTTTTCAGACACAGCCTAAGAGTTTTTAGAGGAGCTAACTACTTGTTTTATTTTGAATCACCTATAATGTATGAATTATTATATAAAAATTTAATATAACTATGTATGTGTGATCATCAACATCAAAGTCAACTGAAATGACATTTGGCATATACATAGTTAGGCCCTAATCTCAATATCATTTTTTAAAACTCCCTTTTGTTGGGGGGGAGGCATTTTCTATATATAGGATTGATTTCTAAAAATAATCGAAAACGATCGATATTAGTTGACTGCCTAATATTGATATTAGGCAGTCCTTGATATGAACCACCGTGACTGCCATGATATAAATTTAACTTCAACTGCTTCTTCAATGTTCTTCTTCTTTTTAGTTTTTACTTTCTATGGTTAGAGTTGAGGGTGAAAAAAAATATGCCGTTCAGAAAATGCTGTTTACAATGCAGTGAGCAGAGTGGGTCATGGTGGGTGATGGGTCGCAGTGGGTCACGGTGGGTGGTGGGTCACATGCTGTTGACCCACGTCCCACTCAGAAAACTCGACCCACTGACCCACTCACCCACTCCAACTCTGGTTAACGTTTCGGCGTCTGGAGTAAACAAGTTCTGCCAGGGGAACTTTTTTTCTTTCAAAATATATTTTTATATGTTCATATTTATTATTATTATTAATTACTTTCTTGTATTTTTTCCTACATTATCTTAGATTAGTGACCGCGGTTTAGGATATATTATGTAAAGTCAAATACGGTTATGTATGTTTACATTTTCGTTTCTTTCTTTCAAAATGCACTCCTATCTGTTCACGTAGTCCAAACGTAGGCATACACCTCTGTATTGATCAACTATAACATTCTAGTATATGAGTTTATTTGCTTCGGCTCTTCTGAGCTTAAGATGTAAGTAAAAACATATTAAGAACAAATAATAAAGAAACTAAGTCTACCTGATGGATAAAAATAAGAAATTATATAAAATGCAATGAGCTCATCAGTACGGCACTGTATACGTACTTTTGGGCCACCCTGTATATTATTAATAATTTATTTCTTGCATTTAATAATAACTAGCTGAAAATAACCACTTTTCGCATGGGTCAGATAAAATATCTATGTAAACAAACTGAACAACGAAACGAAAATATATCGGTAATTTTCTACTACTTTTACATATCGCGGGAAACGCCCCTTGAGACCCCCTGGTTCAAAATTTAAAAAGAACGCCTACGGCTCCCAAGCGATGGGAGCTGTATTTAGAATTCAACGCCTCTGGAAGAATCACCATTCATCTCAGCGACCGTGAAAACTAAGGATTTGATACTAATATAGGTCATTTTGGATTATTTTTACGTATTTCTGTACATCTCCCCCCTCCCGGTGACCCCGGCCCGCACGCAATGGTAGCTGATTTTGAAAGTCATCGCTAATTGAAGTGTCATCATTGATCTCAGTGACCGTGAAAACAATGAATTCGACACAAATATAGGCAATTTTCTAATATTATTACATGTCTCGGTAAACGTCCCCCTCCCCTGAGACCCCTGGTTCGATTTTTTAAAAATAAAAACCACTTGGTCCTGGTCTGGGGCCTGGACAAAAGTATCCGTTATTAAAATTTAGTAATTTTTTGTCAACTCGTCTGATCCCCAAGCCGCACACAGACAGACACACAAGCAAACTCGAACAGATAGAACAAACAGCGTTCTTTCGCATAGAATGTTGTTGCTTCCACCCAGCCTACGTGCCGGAGGGCTTCTTTTATACGTAAACACGTCTATTGAATCTGCCTCTTCTATCAAAGTAATGGGTCGCGTGTAGTGCTGGTATTAGCTATTTTGTTGATATTGACCTTGAAGAACTAACAAATGGTTTCACATCAAGTCACAAGTCGCTTTGGTCCGTGAAGTTGATATACAATAGAAATGACCTATGCATTACTCACCCGTTGTGAAATAGAAATATTATGTTGGTTTTATCTGAACACCCACAAATCTGTTATAGCAAGAGGCCTTTCCACAACTACTTCCAATCTAGATTAAATTTCACGGCTAACTTTTTGAATCATACACAAGAGTATCATTGATATGTTAGTGTTAATAATATTTATGGAACGAAAGACAGGTTTTAAACTACCAAACTGTGCTGTGCATAAACTCGGAAATCATATAGAGTGGTTTCATCCGTGTGTCTGTTGACAGATACCAAAGCGAAGACAGAAAGTGATATAGAGACAGGGGCGGATCCAGGGGGGGGGGGATCGGGGCGATCGCCCCCCCAGAAGAGGAAACTTTCTTATTTTTTATATATAAATAAAATCCATCCCAGAGTTTGGAACCCTTAAAAGTAGCATTATGACAATCCACCGCCCCCCCAGAAGTCGGTCCTGGATCCGCCCCTGTATAGAGAAATGGTTTTCTGCTATTGATTCTTCATCCAATGAATAGAATAGGTTCCATCTCATCCGCTAACTTTATATTGAATCCAGAAGTGGTTCAAATTAGCAATTTCCGGTTCTAACATTTAACCCATAGATGAAAACGGTAACATACATGAAAGGGAACCGGTCAAAACCCCCACAGCCAAAACACCCACACTCAAGAAATGTCAAAACGCCCACACGATCGGTCATAACCCCCACACAAATGGACAAATCCCCCAAACGCACGAACGGTCAAAACCCACACAGCCAAAACCCCCACACTCAAGAAATGTCAAAACGCCCACACGATCGGTCATAACCCCCACACAAATGGACAAATCCCCCAAACGCACGAACGGTCAAAACCCCCACAGCCAAAACCCCCACACTCAAGAAATGTCAAAACGCCCACACGATCGGTCAAAACCCCCACACAAATGGACAAAACAGCCACACATAGCAACGGTCACAATCCCCACATAAATGGACAAAACCCCCACACAAATGGACAAAACTCCCACACAATCGGTCAAATCTCCCACACTCTGAAATGATCCTGGTTGTATGTCTTGCCCTTGTACTTTTTAATATTTTTTATTCCACTTAAACCGATGTTGCAACTATTCTTCTTGCACTGTTTTGTAATGACAGAAACACTAAGGTGGGCGTCGTAAAGATCCGCAACAAAGACGTGCAATCACGGTATTTTCAGAGTGTGGGGGATTTGTCCGATTGTTTGGGGGTTTTGTCCATTTGTGTGGGGGTTTTGTCCATTTATGTGGAGATTGTGACCGTTGCTATGTGTGGGAGTTTTGTCCATTTGTGTGGGGGTTTTGACCGATCGTGTGGGCGTTTTGACATTTCTTGAGTGTGGGGGTTTTGGCTGTGGGGGTTTTGACCGTTCGTGCGTTTGGGGGATTTGTCCATTTGTGTGGGGGTTATGACCGATCGTGTGGGCGTTTTGACATTTCTTGAGTGTGGGGGTTTTGGCTGTGGGGGTTTTGACCGTTCGTGCGTTTGGGGGATTTGTCCATTTGTGTGGGGGTTATGACCGATCGTGTGGGCGTTTTGACATTTCTTGAGTGTGGGGGTTTTGGCTGTGGGGGTTTTGACCTAGACCCACATGAAAACGTTTTTTTTTTTTTTTTTTTTTTTTTGTAAACGATTGCGCGTGTATAGGCAACATATCATGGTCATTCACAATCTCTACTAAAATTGAAAATGGTTTAAATTTATTATTACTTCCGGTTTCAACAACAGTTTCAACTTTCATCGTCATAGCATAAAACGGTAACATAGCGAGAACTGATTTTTGAAAACGAGTTACCATCTAGAGTCAACATCATGGGTACACAAAATATTCTACCGAAATTATAAATGGTTGAAATTTACTATTACTTCTGGTTTCAATTTCCAATTTCCGCCTAATAGAAATAGTAAATGCTTCAAGATGTGGTCTTTTGCAATTAATTCAGTATGCAAAGAATATATTTTATTTCCTCCGTTAACCTTCTACTCAAACCGGAATTGCTTCAAATTAGCCATTTCCGATTTCAACGTTTGTCGATATATAAAGAAAATGATAACGGATAGTGAGAAGTGGAAACGATTTAGAGTGAGAACGATTTAGAGTCTAAAGACAGATATCTACAATACTAAATTCGGCTGTAGTTAGAATTTATTATAAGTTCTGGTTTCAATAACGGTTTCAACGTTTATCGCTATAGAATGAAAACGGCAGCAGATAGCTAGAAACAGTTTTAAGCAAACGATTCAGGCTCTCAACAAACATATCGTTACTATCCATATAACTCTACTAAAACTGGAAATTGTTCAAATTTACTAGTACTTCCTATTCCAATACTGATTTCCGTAGAGCAAAAATGGTAAAAGATATTAAAAAGTGGCTTTTTACAATCGATTCATCGTCTCAAGAATAGCCTCCTCTATTTCCGTGGCAGCTTTGATCAAAGCAGAATTTGTTAAAATTAGCCATATTATGTTTGAACGTTCCTCGTCATAGAGCAAAAACAGTAACAGATAGAACATTTTTGTCCAAACAATTTACCGTATCTAGGCAACATACCATAATTACTGTCAACACCCTACCGGAACAGGAAGTGGTTCAAATTAACTATTACTTCCTATCTCAATTCTTTTTTCCATAGATCAAACCAATAGGAGATATCAGGATACGGCTTTTTTTTACGATCAACAGGAAGTGGTTCCAATTAACTATCATTTCCTATTTCAATTCTTGTTTCCAGGAATCAAAACAATAGGAGATATCAAGATACGGCTTTTTTTAAATATATCAGAGTCGTAAGGAAATGTTCCTCCAAGAATTCAGCATCCCAAGAATACTTTCCACCAATTCCTATTCAAAAAAGAAGTAGCTGAAGTTAGCCAAGCTCGGTTTCAACGTGTATTGCTACATTTTTAATCTATGACTAAGAGTTTCAACTTGTTGCACATATTAGAGGAGTTACCAGTACCAATACCAAACTAAAAGAAGTGAGTATCGTTTCACAGTATGAAACGAAGATTTCCAAACAATATGAATTCAATAGTGAAACTTGAAGTAGTGTTATCATTTGCCACAAAAGAAAATGTACGTTTTTCGCGGGATAGTATGTTTCTATCACCTCTCGATTTAATGAAATGTTTTAAGGGACCAATCCCTAACCATAAATCGATAAATGTATTACCTCTCGTTTTGCAGCTCAGACAAGATACGATAGAAATATCGTAAACTTTAATAGAAAGACAAAACAGCTACGTTCTTTTACAAGCTTGAAACTTGTAGGGAGTAGAGTAGGGAGTTTCTGCTACGTTATTCCGTAGTCATTGGATCCGTACAGAACTACCACCCAGATGCTATGTGAGCTTTGTGGTGGACAAATACCGTGTGCGTGGGAGTTTCCGGGGTGGTCCCGCTTCCTCCCACTGTTTTCATTCCACCAATTCATCCCATCATCATCCATACAGCCTGAGCCGTAGTTACCTAAAGAACGTATGACAAAGTCAAGTACTTGACCTACTAAGTAGAATTTGGTACGCTACCTTTAGACCACGGAGGCCAAAACCGTGAACTGGCGTGCTCATAAGATCAGTGCAATTTGTAGTTATGTTCAATTAGCAAGCCAAATACCAAATGATGTTACATGTTCCTGTATTCTTTATATCATAGTATGATACTACAAATATAACAAAATATTATTATAAAATAAATCACCAAGACGCCAGGGCGGATTAGGTGTTCCTGGAACGGTGGCTCAGTGATTGAACGTTCACCACTGGTGGATGAGGTCCCTGGTTCTATCCCAGGTCTCGCCAAATGAAATTTGTGGTGGACAAACACCGTGTGTAGGGGTTCTCGACGTTCTCCCGTTTCCTCCCACTTTATTAATTCCACCATTTCATTTCATTTATTCCAGCATCATCACCGTCTCCTTTAGCCTAGCCGGCATAACTGTGGGACGTAAAACTCAAAGATTTCATTTGCATTGTTTTGTTTTCGTATTACTAGTAATAGCAGTAGTGGTATTCGCTGTCGTATTAGTATAGTAATAAGTAGTAGCAGTAGTTGTAATAGTAACAGTAGTAGCAGTGGCGACAATAGTGGAATTAGCACTAGCATTCGTAATCGCAATAGTAATAATAGTATTAGCAGTAGTAGTTGTAGTATTAGTATCACATAGGGTGTAGAAGTTTTACATATCTCCTCTGTTACTTGTAATGCATTAATGAGTGTAGTATAAGACTTTTACATCCATGAGCTGTATTATTGTATAATAAACATGGCCGGACAGAGCAAGCACAAATAACAAATAGACAGACAGTATAGGGATATAGAAAACAAACCTTGGATAACTTTTCACACGATTTTCCTATTTGAGAAGGACAAATAGACAGTGCAGTATTATGACGACATATTTCTCATTTTCCATTACATATTGAAGGATTAACTTGATTTATCAACTTGGTTGTTCTCAGGCCGGTTACGCCCGGCCCGTTTAGAGCCCGGCTCCTTTGTGCCCGGCCAGTTTAGAGTCCGGCCCATTCTCTGCCCGGCTCGAGATTCGGGCCGGATCGGGTCGAGACGGACACAGAATACAGATCCATCCGGGTCGTCTTCGGGCCTGGCTTTGCAGGGCTCTGGTCTACAGACACACGGATAAAACCGTTTTATAAGACTTCCAACATTTATGCACAGCACAGGTTTGAAGGTCATTTCTATATTAACTTCATGAATTAAAGGGAACTTGTATTCGTCGAAAGGCATTTGTTGGTCCTTCAAGGTCAATCGAACAATGAAAAAAACTAATACTAGGAGTATTTTAACACGCCACTCACTACAACGATATAACAGAATGCTGCCTCCGGCTGTTAATAAAAGGCTTAACTAGCTGGAACTCGCTAGTACAGGAGCAACGTTATATGCCAAACAACGTTGTACTGTGTAAGAAATGCTAGGGGTTGTTCTGTCTATGTGCGCCGCCTCCTTGGTGTTCCCTGGTTAAAGCACTCACACAAATAATCTTGTCAGGGCGCTGCAGGCAAGATTTTTAGTTTCGAAACATAATAAACATAATAAAATAAATATTTCTCGCTTGACACTATTAAAAAATAAACAATTAAAACATAGAGATGGGAGTTAAAATTTCTAACCTCTAAAACATAATTGATTGTTTCAAATGTGTTTTTGCAAAGGCAACCAAGGAACACACTAAATTAGTCACTTTATACTTTATGTCCACAACAAAATCCTTGCAGGGGGCGCGGTGGCTCAGTGGTAAAATATTCACCTCTGGTGCTTGGGGTCCCGGGTTCGATCACAGTCCCCGTCAAGGGAACCTTGTGGTGGACAAACACCGTGCTCGTGGGTTTTCTCGGGGCACTCCCGTTTCCTACCACTTTCTTCATTCCACCATTTCATTCATCTCTCATCATCACCGTCTCCTTTAGCCTAACCGGCATAACCGTGGGACGCTAGACTCAAAGATTTCATTTTCAAAATCCTTGCAAGTTCTTTTTGCAATACCATTAACCCATTACCAGCCAAACACTTGTATCGTTGTTAATGTCATAAAATGTGTTTATTCATAACTGTTTGAGATATAAAGTCGACTAAAAGCAGGGAATTTAATAGGTGAATTCTGTATCATGCCGAAGAGACTGAACAAATGAGAGGAAATGAAATATTGGAAGAATATCTTTCCAAACACTTTCAAAAGATAGTAAAATAAACCGTCCCAAAAAAAGGACAATGGCTGATAATGGGTTAAAATTATTTTGTTTTATGATGATATTTTCATTTTAATTTGTATGAATGTAGTATTTTATTTTAGTAACGTTTGATAATATCACTGCCTCTTGCACTCATTGTGCATCATGTAAGTTGTTGAAAATATACACTAAATACCACGATTATATATGTTGGGAATATGCATTACAGGAATTAAACTTGAACCCGGGTTTCAACCTGTTTCTTTACGTTTAAGTCACCGTGTTACCGACTGAGCTAGGACAGTCCCAACTTATCCTTATATTACCGGTATATTTTACTTTATCACAGCACAGCCTTTTATGACAGTGTTCATAAAAGATTTTAACTAAAAAGAAATCAATCAAGAAAAATCGAGACTCCCCTGAAAACATATAACTCGTCCCGCCATTTATATGCACCCACATACATTTTGGAAAGTCTGCGCCGTTGGTTCTATTTGTTGTGTTTGAAATCAGTGTTTCTTTCAGAAACTATGTTCCGGGGGGGGGGCACACTTCGTATTCCGGGGGCACTATCGATAACTTTCTATTTTTTATTATATTATAGATGTATTATTTTGGTCTCTTCCGGGGTGCACTCTCAGAGCTCCGGGCGGACAGTACCCCTAAAACACTTCTGGAAGAAGCACTGTTTGAAATACACCTAATCTAATATAAATAAAATAAAAAGTTTGTTTGTGTGTCTGTTTGTCTGTATGTATGTATCTGTGTGCTGCCTGGAGACCAGACAAGAGGACCGAGAGTTACCAAATTTTGATCTTGGGTACCTTGGCCCAGGTTCCAGATCAAGACGAAGCGTTTTTTTTTAATCGAACCAGGAAGTCTCAGGAGACGTTTACAGGAACATGTAAAAGTAGTAGAAGATAACCGATATTAGTGTCGAATTCAAAGTTTTGGCGGTCGCTGAGATCAATGGTGAAACTCCGATTGCATTAACTTCCAAATTAACCCCACTTAGTTGAGGGTCGGGGTACCGGAGATGATAACTGACATGTAAAAATAATCCAAAATGGCCGATATTAATGTCAAATCCAAAGTTTTCGCACTCGCTGAAATCAACGGTGATACTATAGAGGCGTTGACTTCCAAATACAGCCACCATGCGAATAATGTTTTTTTCTGATAGTTATTAATAAATGCAAGAAATAAATTATTAATAATAAATGGGAACAGATAGGAATGCATTTTGAAAGAAAGAAACGAAAGTGTAAACATACATAACCATGTCTGACTTTACATAATCTATCCTAAACCACGATCACTAATCTAACAAGAAGAAAGTAGACTTTGGTAAATTAACTTCGGGGTCATTTTTCGCGAGGTAGTATTGCACATTTAAAATATGAATATTTAGGGATGCGCACGAGTCGAGACATGTCTCGAATCTGGACTGGAATTCGAGTTGACACAGTTTGTAAAATTCGAGACGAGTCAAGACAAATTTATTTCTCGACTCTAATTTTCGAGCCGAGACACGAGTCGAGTCAAGACTTTTCGTAAAAATCTCGACTCGACTCGAATGTGTCGAAAATC
The DNA here is from genome assembly GCF_964235325.1 of Thermobia domestica. NCBI lineage: Eukaryota > Metazoa > Arthropoda > Insecta > Zygentoma > Lepismatidae > Thermobia > Thermobia domestica. The sequence goes on along the minus strand of NC_137454.1, from coordinate 389,278,446 downwards.
TTTCTATAATTTTTAATATTATTTTGAAGAAAGTATTCAGTCAGAAACAGCCTTGAAACCAATTCCAGTATTTATTACTTTAGAAAGGTACCGAACGCATAAACTTAATGGTTAATCTTTCGAAATCAAGATTTAATTTTCAGCTCATTTCCGTTAATTAAAACTAATAATTAATGTCGTGATATTTGATTGTACTTCAAATATAATAATAATAATAATAATAATAATAATAATAATAATAATAATAATAATAATAATAATAATAATAATAATAATAATAATAATAATGCTCTGGGGGACATACACGTGAGCATGTATCTAGTATAGCTCGAGCAAGGCACAATGACGGCGGACGCGTATCGCACACTGCTTGCAGACTACGTACACCCCGTGATGACGACCATGTTTCCCAACGGTAGTGGCATTTTTCGACAAAATAATGCACCATGTCACAAGACCAGGAGTGTGATGAAGTGGTATAAGAAATGTTCAACAATGTTCTATATCTGTTGACGATGTGCGAATTACAAGGGGGATGAGGGAAATCCCCATTGGTAATACTATATGCCCTATAGCCAAAGGAGATTTCCCTCCATGTCAAAGAACTATGTGCTGTGTAATTAAAATGTATGAGTTGTTTTATCTGTTGTGTGTATGAAATAAGTTATTAAAAAATGCAACATATAAATTATTAACAATACATGTGATCAGATAGGAATGTATTTTGAAAAAAAGAAAAGAAACGGTAAACATACGTAACCGTATTTAACTATACATAATGTGACTAAACTAACCGATGGTAACTAATCTAGAATAATGTAGGAAAGATGCAAGAAAGCAATTAATAATAATAAATATCAATATATAGAAATATATTTTGAAAGAACAATGTTTCCCAGAAGTAACTTTGTAAATTTAAGATTTAGGATTTAGATTTCTGGGCTTTCGGCATCTGAGACCATTTAACCCGTCACGTTCGAGGGATGACATCTCTAGTCGAACACACTTTCCGGGGAAAGGGTAGGAAGAAAGGATTGGGGAAGAAAGGAAGTGATCTGAAACCTAAGGTATCACCCTGGCATCTTCCTGGTGTGAATGTGGAAAACCAAGGAAAATCTCATTCAAGGTGACTGGCCTGAAAAACTTTTAAATTTTTCGACCGAGTGCCCCACCAGGAATCGAACATGGGACCGCCTTCATGTAACCATATAAACGTATGTTTGTCTATTCCATTACATTGCGAATAGGCGAAATTGGAACAATGTTGCATCGGAGTCAGTCAATTAGTTCGAATAAAATCTGTTATTCATAGCACAATCCCTTCGAGGACATTTCCAAGGTCGAGGCAGTAACCCACATGGTCGAAAGTAGTGTTTCCACGAGATGAGACGAGAGAAGGATTCATGCTGTCTAGTCTCGTGAGACGAGACACGAGAAATGTCTCGTCTCGTGGCAACACTAGAGCGGATGAGGCCCACAAAAAGGAGCTGTTATACAAAGTGGTTAAAATTACAGCTTTTAACCACTTTTGTTTGGTTATCAGCACAACACACAACACGACTACAATCTTCCAATCAGTGTTTCTTTCAGAAAAAATGTTCCTGGGAGGGTATATTTAGGATTCCGGGGGTACTGCTGGTATTATACTATTACAGATGTATTATTTTGGTCTCCCCATGGGAGGTACTCTTAGAGTTCCAGGGGACAGCACCCCAAAAACATGTCTGGAAGAAACACTGCTTAAAACAACGACTACTTAGTTTCGACCACGGGCGCCCGAAGGGAGGGGGAAGGGGCCCGGCCGCCCTTGCTCACGAAAATATATGTGTAATATAGCGAACTACGTATATTAAATATCAGGCGTAATATAGCAATCAAGGAGATGACCCCCTTAAAAAGTATTCGGGCGCCAATGGTTTCCAGTAATGAATTATTACGACAGGAATATTTGTCAATATCGTCGGTACAGTCGAAAGGCAAGCCTTCCCCACTTATTCTGAAATCCTTTTTTTAAAACCTCTCGCGCCACTTCAAAATATAGGAAGGCCCATGTGACTTTCTGATTTCAAAAATGACTTTGGTTCGAATAACATCATAAAACAATGAAACGAAACTAAATTTTATTGTCAAACCAGCATTCTTTCAAACTCAGTACAGGAAAAGGCCTACACGTTTCTGTCTTTGTTCGGAACGAGAAAACTCATGAACAATGTTTAGTTGCTGATGAAACTGGCATTAAGAGAACTTGTATTTCTATAAAGGATTTTTATACATAGATATAACCACCAGCCCACGGAATGAAATATTCTGAAACACTGATCTCAAAGAATGGTTTAACATTTTACTTGAATCTGGAACAGTATCACTAAATATTTAAACTTGAATCGGTTGGAAAAGAGAAATGAAAGCTGTTTGTAAGAATCATTTAAAAAATAATTTTAGGTATTCCTTGTTCTTTTAGGATAGTCCTCATTTGAAATAATAAACGCTGGTATACTTTCGAAGGCAATAATTTATTGCGAGTTAATAAATTTTTTAAACAATTTCAAAAACTGTCTTTTCATTTTTGAGACATGAGTCGATACGAGGCATTTCAAGAGACGTCTCGTCTCGTCTCGGAAACGAGACGGGACAAGTAGTCTGTCTCGTCTCGTGTCTCGTATCAAAGGTTTCTGTCTGGTCTCGTGGCAACACTAGTTGAAAGAAACTAATGAAATCTTTGGGTTTTAAATCCCACGATTATGCCGGTTAGGCTAAAGGAGACGGTGATTATGAGTAATGAATGAAATGGTGGAATGAACAAAGCGGGAGAACCCCGAGAAAACCCACGCACACGGTGTTTGTCCACCACAAAGTTCACTTGTCGGGGACTGGGATCGAACCCGGACCCCAAGCACCAAAGTTGAACGCTCTACCACTGAGCCGCCGCGGCCCCAAGAAAGAAACAAATATGTAAAGATACATATATGAGTACACACACACGGATAAAGTAGTCATACATGTATTTTAATCTTCTGACTACTTAACCCCGACTAATTTAAGATTGCAAGAAAGTAATTATTAAGAAGAAATATAAACATATAGAAACGTATTTTGAAAGGGAAAAAAAGCAAACCGTACCAGCCGTGATATGAATCTGGGTTGCCCACTCAACAAGCAGACACCTTACCGAATTATCTGCGGCAGAACTTGCAATTTGTGGTTTTGAAGCTTTATTTATACTGTGTGTGTTACGTAACGACGCTACGGGATGTCATTACTAGTGCGACCACCTCATTCAAGACCCTTTTTGTAAATTGTTTGAGGATAAAAGAGTGATTTCGTAAATCAACAAAACGCATCTTGTATATAGAGGGTGTAACTAAAAGGTACGACAAAACTTCATGGGTGGATTCCTTATTGGTAGACAAGCAAAAACGTTCCGATGACCATATGTCGGGAAATGCATCGTTCCAGAATTACGGCCTTTGAGCCGACTACTGGTGTGAAATAGTCACATTCTGGTCGCTCCTTAATGTGTCTCAATTTAAACCTCAATATATCAAACTCTGATTAAGATAGGAAGGTAATTTTAGTAGCAACGTGTTCTGCAAAAATTAAGCTTTCCGCTGATATGCATTTTATGAGTGTATCCCCAAGGAATGTCATCTCCAAAATGCTGATGCAAAAATCAAACAAAAAACAAGTAATTACCCTTCCATGTCCACCGTGGTACTCCCACACATACATAAAATATACAGGGTGACTCAAAAGTCCTCGGACACCTGCATAAGTGAAAATCGACGGGAAAAGTAAAAAGTAATGATGGGAACAGAAATTTGATGAGGGGCCGCAACTTTTGAAATGTATGTCATCTTGAAATCCGCCATTTTGGATTCACGTCATTTTTTTAAAATGGGAAGGGGTGTATGACCCATCAAATAACACTAGCTTGAGCTCAGGAATTTAGTGGCGTAATTTGTTTTTCCTATCTAGTACAGTTTAGAAGTTATTAATGTTCAAAGGTGGGAAATTACCTTGATACTGAATGCTACAACACATGTTCTACGTGTTGTCCATTTCGTGCAATGCACAACTGTAGTCCCTGCAACCACTCTGACTGGAGTCTCACACGGAGGAGATGTCTCCTGAAGTTTGGTCACAGGCTTGTTGGATGCGTTCCTCCAGGTGTCTCAAATCACGAATTGTCTCAGCATACACTATCTGCTTAAGATGTCCCCATAGATAAAAATCAAATTGCGTTAAGTCAGGGGATCTGGGCAGCCACTCCACGGGAGCACGGCGACCAATTCACTTCCGTGGCAGTTGTTCATCCAACCATTGATGGACACCAAGTCTATAGTGTGGAGGGGTCCATCGTGCTGAAAATAAGATGGGAAAATGCCGTCAGCGTTCAGTGTGGCAGGGACCACAAAGTCCTGCAACAGCATCAGATACTGTGGTGCAGTGTTGTAACTGAAAAATGGCCCAATGATGCGGGTGTCCCATATGCCACACCAAACCATCACCTTCGCTGGACTATGTTCTCGACTCGGGTCAACCCAGATCGGATTTGCGTCACACCAGTGTCGACAATTATGTCGATTAACCTCCCCGTTCAAAGTGAGAAACGCCTCGTCACTGAACAGTATGCCCTTGACAAACGCAGGATCCAGTTCGTGTTGTTCAGTAGCCCACATGCAGAACTCCAACCGGCGATCAGGGTCATCCTCGTTCAGTTTATGTTGCATGTGCAGCTTGTAAGGATGCCACTGATTGGTGTGCAATATCCGGATAACGGGGGATTGGCTTATTGGACACGCTAGGGACACACGACGGGTACTTCGTGTAGGACTTTTCACAAACGACGCAACAACCGCCGTTGCAGTTTCGTCATTGGTGGCAGTCTTTGGTCGCCCACTACGTGCCCTATCTTGAACAGAGCTCGTCTCTCGGAATTTGGTGATCACGTGAGCCACCGTGCTGTGCGATACCGGTTCTCTGTCTGAGTGCCGTCGGTGGTAGTCAGCTGCTATTGTTTGGTAGCTGCGTTCCACTGATATAAGGATGATTTCGATCTTCTGTTCACGTGTCAGACCTATTTTAGATCACCTGGAACAGAGAGAACTGGGTCAGTATCAAGGTAATTTCCCACTTTTGAAAATTAATAACTTCTAAACTCTACAAGATAGAAAAAAAAACAAATTACACCACTAAATTTCTGAGCACAAGCTAGTGTTATTTGATGTGACATACACTTTCCCATTTAAAAAAAAGACTTGAATCCAAAATGGCGGATTTCGAGATGGCGGCCATGAATGACATACACTCCGAAAGTTGCAGCCCCTCATCAAACCTCTTTTCCCATCATCACTTTTTACTTTTCCCGTCGATTTTAAAACTTATGCAGGTATCCAAGACTTTTGACTCACCCTATATATATAGGCGGAAAGCATTGTCCTTTAGAAATACATAGATATAAAAAATATCTTCCTAGGTTAATTAGGGTCTGAGTTATTGAGGTTTAAATTGATTGATTGATTGATTGATTTTAGTTTAGCGTCCCGTTCAGCAGCGAGGCTATATGAGACGTGGACCTACTGATTTACGTGGAATCCGAACCACATGAGCTCCAGCCGGGAATCGAACCCGGGTCTCCCACGCCAAAGGCGCGTACGCTAACCGCTTAGCCACGAAGGAGCTCGAGGTTTAAATTGAGTCACATTAAGGAGCGACCAGAATATGACTATTTCCACCATTAGGCGGCTCAATGGCCGTAACTCTGTAATGATATATTTCCCGACATATGGTCATATGAACGATTTTGCTTGTCTACCCATAAGGAATCCACCTCTGAAATTTTGCCGTACCTTTTTGTTACACCCTGTATATATGTGTGTTGGTGCAACAATAAGTTCCCAAGAATATAGATTAATTCATTTTTTATTTTAATCTACTCAACAAATGCTTTTCATGAAAGCAAGGAGCCTGCAAGTTAAAGATGGTTAAAGACCGTAAATAAAATTGAAGATCTGAATTGCAGAACATCCGAAGACCACCGGAGTACCTTTTTGTTTTTAAAAGAAAGACAAGAAGATTATACTTGGAATGCTATTCTGTTTAGCTGAAATTATTTTGATTTTTTTTTTAAAAAAAGTTTTGACTTGGACTTACGTATTATGCAAGTGAATAGCCCTGAAACATAGATGCTAACATAAAAAACAGAAAACGAAAAATACGAAGAAAAAGAGTGGACTTGGGATGTTTTGTAATTCAGGTTTTCAATTCAAACTTCAAATGGAACTGGGGTAACTCGCAAACAATGGCTGACTTAACACTTTGATAATAGCGGGTGTAATGGCTGGTTTGAGAACACAATTGATAAGGCCTCTGTAGCTAAGTAGACTCCCACCCTTCCCCCTCAACATTGGATACGGAAATGAAAAACTTATTTAGAATTTGATTGTTGATTCCGGTATATTTTAAGCATCACTTCTCGGAATCTGGGCCTGTGATATGTCGATATATCGCTATCATCGATATCTATATTATTATATATCAACATTCGATATTGCAAATATATGGACATGAATATAATCATTCTAAATTTTCGATATCGATATTCGGGGAGTGGGAATGCGAGGTATAAAGGTCCCCTAAGACTTGCGATGGATGAAGAAATTAAACTTACTTTTTGCAAGATTGTTTTCTAATCATAATATCCTTATTACCAAACATTGCAATGTAAATACATCCACTTGCAAATTTGCAATATTATATGATGTAATTTCTTAGGCTCTAGAACTTTTTTGTTCTCTGAAGAAAGAGACAAAAAATCACATGGAAAAGCAAGTACTTCGAACTTTGAACTAGAATTTACCGTAAGAAAGTTTTTTGTTTCTCTTCCTTGGAAATTTCCATCCTTTTTGGCCTTTGGGACCGCTAATTGACAAAAGGTGCACACATGATCGCTATATGCATTTATGCTCTGAGGGAGAGTCAGAGATTTAGAAAAGGAAACGACTTTTTAATAATAATAATAATAATAATAATAATAATAATAATAATAATAATAATAATAATTATTATTATTATTATTATTATTATTATTATTATAACAATAAGGTTTACAACTAGGGTCTTGTCTCTTTATCTTGCATGGGAAGGCCGCAAGTCTGCTACGCCACTGGTGTCCCCTATTCTGTGTTTGTCTTTTTCGTTTCGTGTAGATATTTGTTTTTGTGCTGTTAGGCTTTTATATGAAACTTTTATATTATGTAACTTTTTCTTTTTATGAGTTTCTTTTTTTTTTGGGTGGGGTGGGGGGAAAGAGAGAAATGCTTTCTTCTGATATCTGTTTCTTACCATTCATCTTGTTTGAACTGCTTAAGTAAGTCATTTTGTAACTTTTGATGTCATCCAACTCCATCACAATAATAAAATTGTCATTCTTAACAATTTGTTTTATTCCCTTATTTGCAGTTTGCCACACTGATATATTTGTGACAAAATTGAGGTTTTGTCCAACGCCTTTCGAATTCGCAACCAACCCAACCGCCGAGCTTTTTGGGTTGCCTGCTATTGCAGGAAAAGGAGAATTGCAGGTGGTAATGCACTTTTGGAGTCGTGTATACATCTGTATAGAAAAATGAAAAAGACAGTGATCGTCTTTTGATGGTAAAATTAAATATATTCGCTTTGTAAATACCTTTTTTGAGGAAACTAAATAAAAATAAATACGTGTACGCAGTATGTGTATTAAGTTCTTAGACTGGCTTAAGAGTCTTCATCCCGGCGAAGTTAAAATACCGCTAATTTTACAGTGATTATGTGATATCTTCAAATAGATAAAAGATAATCGAAATATGGAACAAGAGCGCCCTAGACAATATTATTTTGCATGAGAAACCGTTATCACGACTCGCTTATCTGTTTTCGATTTCGAGCCATTTTGAAAATCGGCATTTATTTTCGCGTTTCTAAACAGCTGAAAACGGAAAGCCACTAGGTGACTTGTGATAACGGTACCTCACGCAAAATAATATTGTCTAGGGCGCTCTTGTTCCATATTTCAATTATCTTTTACCTATTTGAAGATATCACATAATTACTGTAAAATTAGCGATATTTTAATTTCGCCGGGATGAAGACTCTTAATGAAAAATGTGAAGAACTATCGTTTATGCCGATGGTAACAGTGACCATGCTTGGATAAATTTTTAATTGTGTTTTTATATTAATTTTAGAACAAGAATTTAATGCAACTATTTTCAAAAATGTGTGTGATGGGGTTCAGAGATATAAAACTGTAAGTATGATGTAAATCTTTGCTTATATCTCAGATACTGTTAATCATAGAAAAAGAATTTCTTAAATGTATATCATACTACAAACATTACTTAATCATATGCAAACAGTTTTACTAGTAAAATCCTGGTTTCTTACCAAGATAATTATTTTTTAAATGTATATATATAAAAATGAAAGTGAGTATGTTTGTGATTTCATACCTCATGAACCACCCGACTGATCTCGATCAAAGTTTCAACGTAGATGAGTTTCGAATTTTGAATGGTTTTTATTTTTCCTTTTCGATCTCTCTGATCATATATCATTGCGTGCCAAATAGTTTTTTTCCGGATGACCTCAAAATATACGTTAGGATAAAGACTATCTATGACTGTTTCAATTTACAACACGACATAGAAAATATTGCTAACTGGTGTTCTCTTAACAAATTTAGTGTAAACAGCCTTTTATGCCCAATATGAAAGTACTCTCTCCATGTTAAGAACGAACATTCTGTTAGTACACAATATACGCATATGAACAAATGTTTGTAATTACCTGTCTGTAAGATAATTGTGCTGGCTCAACTTTTTTCAGGTTACTGCGTGTTCATTATGTTTGATATTTATATCTTATTTTCATATCCGCATTTTTAAAAGAACAAAACTATCAAGAAATTATATCTAGTTGTTACATATTTTTTTTTTAAAAAAGGATTTGATGCTAAATTGAAGCAAGACGCGGACCTACAGCTTAACGTGGAATCTGGGAGAAGTAATCTGTTATCATGAGATATAAGAGAATTTATATCACAACTTTACTTTTCTCGTGACAACAAGCGCTGATATTTTGAACAGCAGTTCCGCTGGATTCTGTGTTCTCAAATTAATGTAAAAAGCACAAATAAAAATTTATCCAAAAGGTGGTACTTTTTGAGAGATTTGTGATAAGACCAGGCCCGTATCCAAGGGGTTCTAGGGGGCCGGCCCCCTCTAACTTCAGCCAGGCCCCTTACATTTTTGGGCTGGCTACCGGCCTGCATAAGACTTAGTTTTCGACCTATACCCATTTTAAGTCTTCGAAATTAGTGGTATGGCTGTACAATTGCTAAATACCATTTTAGAAATCATTTGGCATTGTAATAAATTATTTTGTCATAACTTCTGGAGTTTGGAAAATTAAATCCGCCGATGTCAAATCTGCACACAGAACTACAAGTGCATCATAGGAAATTTGAAACATTTACGTGCATCAAATGGCGCGTTAATATGTATAAATTTCGTTTTTGTCACTGATGCGCAGCATTTTCAACCCTAGAGAATGATCGAAAATAAAAAATGGGTCATTTGAGACATATAAATGCATTGTGGTTTAAGATTACTCAATTGATGCAGATATTTGCATCGGTACTTATGCATTTCTTCTTGATGTGAGCGTCACCTGTCGTGTTTTGTTTGAAGCTAGTCTCCAGCACTTACTGCGCATGCTCGACTGGTTTTCGTGTTGTTGTGGAGCGAATTCTGACTTGTTATTGTGTGTGTTCTTTTGTCTAGTGCTGGAGTCTGCTTAGAAAAACGGAGGTAAGTGTATATTAAAATACGATATTATTGTGTTAGGTAGTGCAAGTATGTAGTTATTAAGAAAAGTACCGTTAGCAAAACAACAAAGCCATAAGGGATTCTCAGAAGGAACTCGTTTCCTACAAAAATCCACAAAGGAGTGAAGAAATATTTAGGTTAACTACAGTGCATACTGTATGTTGAAGTGACTCATGCTAGTGGCTGCTTGATTCTCATTAAATATATCCGATGCATGCGTGAACTCCGAACCGCTGTTATTATTATTATTATTATTATTATTATTATTATTATTATTATTATTATTATTATTATTATTATTATTATTATTATTATTATTATTATTATTATTAATACTTAATATTCTTATTAGGTGAAGGTTGATTATTTAGAAAAACTTCATTTAACTCGTATAAGTTGTTACTCCTGCACCAAGGCCGCCGATCCTGGGGGGGGGGTTAGTGGTCTGGGACCCCAAAGTTGAAATGGTCCTCTAACGAGGGGGGCCAAATTGCTAAGTTGAAGCAGGTTCTCCTATTTCTACAGTACATGGTCGTTCATTTTTCCTTTCTACTAATGCATATCTTTCATAGGGCCCTCCAAAGTTACACAGAAAACGGCGCCCTTGTCCTGCACATAGGGTGGTTGTGCCAGTCTTCGACCACCCCCTAGTTGCCGACCACGTTTCAGTTTAAATCATATATTAGGCTTATTTTTCGATAAAAAAGCATGCTTTTCCGTTATAATTGAATTGCAGCTTATTCTGAACCAATCACAAAGATACTGTCAAAATATATTGCACATATATTCGGTAATAGCCAATCAAATGTATGCCTACGGAAGACGCACTGAGTTTTCGACAACTTTAATCTGTTGCAAATGGGAACGACAGCGCCCTGTTTTTCGTGCTTTTCCATAGTTTTATCTCACCAGGTAAGAAATGTACATATTATTCTGTTATATGGAACTGTAGAGCACATTTTAGTAATTAAATTTTAGTGATAACTGTAAACTATGAAGAATAAATCAATAAAATGTAGTGGTCGGACACTGACTTATGAAATATTCTTTGTTAACTAGTGTTCGACCACAGGGTGGTCAAGCACTGAAAAATTGTAGAAATATCAATAACGACTAACTTTCGATTCATCTGCATGAAATGAGTACCTAGTTACCAATTCTGAAATTATAATGGAATACGAAAACATTTACTAGTGTTCGACCACTACTTTTCGTAACACATTTGTACTGGTCGAAGATTAGCTGTTTCTTTCTCAGTGTCCGACCATGCTTTGCGTTTGTACTTTCTCGCAGAATTTCTTGATTCAAACACTAATTCAATGATCAATTTACATTTGTATAATAATCTGCTAATACATGAATATTCGCCGAATGGCCATGACTCAGTGGTAATGGTGAAGAGGCAATCCACTGAGGATACGAATCCCTCTCAAGAGCAAGGGTATTTTTAATTGTCCTCGATATTTCTGTGTTCTTGTCCCTGTTAGGATTGGATTACCTCAAATTGGCTCGAGGAGCATTATTCAGGCTTAATGTTTCGGCTGAGACTAACTTTGAAAACAATAGTAAAGCGTTGGCTTAGCATTCGGAAGGTCCTCGGTTCGATCCCAGCGGTCGATCATCTTGACTGAGTTCTTTCGGGTTTTTCCTCAGTAACCCCAGACAAATGCTGGGATGGTATTTTCAAAATAGGCCCTGGCCGTCTAACTTCCAACATCCTCTCCCCACCCTATCCCGGTCGGAACCATAGATGCCTAAAGGCTATAAAATAAATTCAAATTCAAGTAACTGAATATTCATGTAGTGTCCCAACATTTTCATGGAAAATTAACGGCACTGTTAGGGTATGACATTTAATTTGAATAATAAATTTATTATATTTGGTCTAATTCGTTTAATACTGAACTACACTATTCTCGCTTCGTCGTGGGACGCATTCAAATATTGTTAGCGGAATAGCTACTATCAGCTTACGTCTGGAATACATCTGTTTCCTTGCATGTTCTTAAGAATTTTTGTTTCTTTCAGAGATAATGAGTGAGTAGGCCTAAGCTTAAACTGCCAGCTTATTCAGAGGATCTACAAAAAGCTCTGGAGGCTTGTCGAAAAAAAAAACGTTCCATACGAAAGGCATCAGTAATCTATGGAATTCCTCGGGTAACGCTGATGGATAAATTTCATGGTCACAGTCCCAAAAAGCGAAAAATAGATCCAGAACCATACGTAACAGAAAGAAGAAGAGGGATTAGCAAACTGGCTCCTTAATGTGAGCAAAAGGGTATACGATCTTCTGAACAGTGTTAAAAAATTGTCGATTCAAAAAAACGCAAAACGCCGTTCAAAGACAATCGAGCTGGTGAAACCTGGTACTATACTTACTTCAGGAGACACCCACAAATCGTGTCCCTAAACTTTAAACAAGGCGCTATACGCTGTAACCGAGGGAAACATTCGCTTGTGCTTTTAGGACCTTGAGAAATACTTGAAACGAACGGGGCAATCTGATATTCTAAATGATTCTGAGCGAATATTTAATGCTGATGAATCCAGCTTTCAACTGTGTCACAAAGCAGGAAAGGCGTTGGGGTCCAAAGCGTGGAAAAATATGTACGAGGTGAAGGGCAACGAGAAAGAAACATTAACACTGCTTTGCACTTTTTCCGCAGCAGGAGAAATTGTATCCCCGATGGTCATATACCTGTATGTAAGAGATCTTCCAAAGGACGTCATCAGTGCAGTTTCTTCAGAGATTTCTATTGGCAGGTCAGATAGTGGCTGAATGCGAAGTGAAACGTTCTACGAATGGATAGCAAACGGCTTCCTAAAATGGGTGAATGATCCCTCTATTATGAAACCAGTCCTTCTGCTAATCGACGGCCACAAGACTCACTTGGCAATGGAAGTCACCGAATTTTGTTCCAGCCATGCTATAGTACTCTACTGCCTTCCACCAAACAGCACACATATTCTTCAACCCTGCGACGTATCAGTGTTCAAATCGTTTTCGAGAGTTCTACGTCGAAACTGAGTAAAATGTTACAGTGTTATTTCTGCACCCTAATTAAAAGAAAAATGAAATGAAATCTTTGAGTTTTACGTCCCACGGTTATGCCGGTTAGGCTAAAGGAGACTGTGATGATGAATAATGATGAAATGGTGGAATGAAGAAAGTGGGAGGAAACGGGAGAACCCCGAGAAAACCCACGCACACGGTGTTTGTCCACCACAAAGTTCACTTGGCAGGGGCTGGGATCAAACCCGGTACCCCAAGCACCAGAGGTGAACGATCTACTACTGAGCCACCGCGGCCCCCCACTAATTAAAAGAGTGATATACAACTTACCAACACAATTTGTAATTAAAAAGAATTTAGAAGATGGGATTTATACCCCTTCAACCGAGATAAGACGAAGCATGTTTGGTTCTGCAATCCACTGAACCTTAAATGAATTTGGTGGTCCCTTTCTTGACAAAACTATCACAAAATTACTTAATCTCAGCGACTATTGTGCGAAACTGCGAAGCGATGCCTGAAAAACTAATGATGTAACATCTACAGATGCTATTAGTTTGGTAAAGTTATGCTTTAGCCTACATACTGTAATTAAAAGCACACTAACCGAGTAGTGGTCGATGACTAAACAGTAGGTGGTCGAACATTAACGAAAAATGGTCGAACACTAAAAGAAATCAGTTCTGGTGTTTCTCCGACTAATATTACATAAATGGTATAAGTTATCTCAGTTTTAGATAAAGTATAGATAAAATATAGTTTTAGAAACATAGGTGAGCTACTTGCATCCTCCTAAGTTGTTCCATTGAGTGAAAAACGATTAACGACCATAAGAAAATGAGTTAGGTGGTCGAGGACTGGCACATTTACCCTACCAATAGTTGAGTATCTACTAAAAGTCACACATGGTCACGTAATTGTGATGTTTTGGTTAGAGTATCGGGCCAAAAGCCCCGATTTCGTGATATTGAAGTAAATATTGACAAAACACGGGTATGCCTACTATTGAGCAGGAAATACATTGAAGGTTAAAAACAGTAGCACGGCATTAACCCTTACATATATCGTATATGTTTATACGTTAGGGTTGTATTTTCATTATTCGATTTAAAAAGTACTAATAAAGCTTTCTTTCTAGAGTGGAAGCGTTCTAGAACACGTTACGTATGGTTTTACGCCTTTCCGGGTCGAAACATAGGGTGTGATACGTCATAACTTAAAACTAAAGAATTTTTTGTTAGGCCTATTTTTACTATTTTTTGAGTTACTTACTTTTGCACCTATAACAAAAATTCCCTTTTTCTCGATTTTCCCGCTCAGATACTCGACGGAGACATGCGAATGGAAAACGTTTCAAAGGCTGTTCTATTCTGAAGAGAATGAGGTACGAACCATAATGCTAATGTAAATAAGGATGTCTCAGGAAATTTTTACCTGAGATCTTGTTTTAAACGGGAATTTATGGTACTGTGGGCATATTATTTTTTGGCGGGCTTACTTTTGCACCTAGAAGATCGATATTTTGCACATACATTCAGTGTACTCCTTAGTATTCTACAGATATATTTCAGATCTCTGCGGTGCCCCAAGTTGTGTTCAAGCGGGTAAAAAGGTTTTAAAAAGAGATATTTTAATAAATCTCTTTATCGAGATTTTCCCGCCTCAGATACATGATGAAGACATGTGATTGGTAACGTTAGAAAGTACTTTCCATTCTGAAGAAAATGAGGTACGAACCATGATCCTAGGGTAAATAGGGATGTCTTAGAAAATTTCCCGTTTTTGCGGGAATTTGGGGTATTGTGGGGATATTCTTAGCACATGTGTTAATATATACATATTTACCTTACTGTTCTAAATAGAAGCTTGAAATTTTGTAGACATATTCACTATGCCCTTAACATTTTTCAGTTGATTTTGAGATCTGTGTGTTAACACAGGGGGGGAGGGGTCCAGAAATGCTAAAAAAAGGGATATTTTAACAAAAATCACATTTTTTGCAATTTTTCCCGCCTCAGATACATGACGGAAACATATGAATGGTACCGTTTGAAAGACTGTTCTATTCTGATGAGAATGAAGTGTAAAACATGACCCTAGGATGTCTCAGAAAATGTTTATATTACATCCGAATCTTTTTGAGTCATCTGGGCCACTGTGGGGATGTTCTTAGCTGATTGGTAATTTGTTTCTCCCATCCTTACTATTCAAGATAGAAGCTTGAAATTTTGTACACACGTTTCGTACACCATTTAGTATTTTTCAGTTTATTTTGAGATCTGTGTGTTAACACAGGGTGTTCCGGAGGGACCCAAAATAGAAAAAAAAGAATTTTTTCTACCAAAAGCCTTATTTTTTCCCTCAAACTTTCCGTTTCAGGGACATGATAGGGAAATGTGAATGGTGCCGTTTTAACACAGCGTATAATAAGGAAAGGAAATTTCAAATGTAATTTCTGGTATCATTATCAGGTTAACTTTTCAGAGGTTAACAGGATTTTCCACTAGTGTTATGTTCTTCCAATGAATTCAATTTGATTATGAGATTTAAACTGACTGTTACTTCATTTTTAATTAAAATTCGTAGTTTCATGAATGGGAAATGAAAGAAACATAACTCAGCATGTCAGAAGGCTACTGATGATGTGTCAGTAGAGACAAGAGACACACGTACTAGAAAACATGCTACAGGGTAAACCAGTAACGTCTTAGTTACTGTTCCATTTTCAGTTTTGTTTTTTTTTTTTTTTTTTTTAAGAACATGCGTCGTGTACTTACGTAACATCCTATATTACTGAGAAAGTAAACCTGATAGCGAAATTCTGATTTCAGATTTGAATTTAACATGGTAAATTACTATAGACCTACAGACTTTTATCCCAGAAATATAACTTTTTTAGAATATTATAATTATACATCACAAGAACAGTTTTCATATTTTTGTACCTAATTCGAAACGTCCACGTATTTGTCCGTTTGCGAAATATATCTTTAATAATTAAAAACAGGGAAATGTAAGTGAAAAATTCTTTCAGATGATTGTAAAATGAAACTTTGGATGTCTTCCCGTTTGGCCTTTTCCCGTTTCGCCTTGTGCCTGTTTTCATTACTTCAGGCTATGATGCTAAGATAGTATATGCTAATTTGATTGTAAGGCGAAACAGGAATTCCCCTTTCCCCCTTTCCATTTCGCCTTACACCAGCGAAGGGGATTTTCAAGTTATGATAGGGAAATTTAGTAGTATTTACGTTTGAACGAACAGAATAGCGTATAATCAAAGCAAGTATTCAGAATTTTGTGTTATCTGCGTCACTGTTTAAAAAATTGCTCATGTAGCCTTGTATTTGTACCTCACATATGAAGAAGAAAGCGGCGGAAGAACGAACATCAACAATTACTAAGACATATAGGTAAGTATAGTTAAGTATATATAATAGTTGTAATAAGGTATAAGTAATTTTGACACTGAAGCTTTTCTGCATGTTTCTAATATTTACTCGTGCAACTTTTCCAAAAGTTATTTTAGAACTTTAGATGTGGAACTTTTCTTAAATGGCATCCTAGCTAGCACACAAATTCATAGTCCATTTTTTTCTTTTTTTAAATTTATAGTGTAACACAATTAACCGGTCGTAGTTAAGCAATATTCCGTCTGTCTTTACTTTCTAGAGGGAAAGTACGACTTTTTTTTTTTTTTTTTTTTTTGCTGTTGATGTTTAAAATGAATTTTTTTCTTCTCTCCAGGAAGAAGATTGCTAAGGGAAATTACTGTGGTGAAACTGCATCTGTTGTCCCTATTTTTGGTGCCGTTAAACACTCTCTATATAACGTACGAGCATGAACCGGGCACCACTATCGCAAAGATTGAATAAATTGAATGTGGAAGGATCGTGGAGCGAAACGCAGGACGGCAAAAACTTTTATTGGGGGACGAAGGCGATGACACCAGTAGAATTCTTGTAAGTTATATTTTAGTAATCAAGAAAATAGTTTATCATTTCTTACGTTCTTCTTGTTTCTTTTTTCTTTTTTTTTCTTTTTTTTTTTTTTTTTTTTTGAAATCGTGAAAATCTGTTATGACAATAGTAATAGGAGTAAGAATATTAATATTAAAGCATTTTCTTTAGAATGTCTGTGTTGTTTATTCTAGTCTTTCTATCTTCAACAGGTTTTCGGCACTATTGGAACTTTGAAAATTATGTGTCAGTGCGACAGGATTGTAATGGAGGGACACTTAAGACTGTACCTCTCCTTTTCTCCCAAATGTACATCCTGCACGGAAAATATTTCTGCCAGGTATTTGTTCTCCTCTTCTGTATATTGCCCAGTAAAAAGCAAGAGACACATGTAAGATTACTGGAGATAATCATGGAAGAAGCTGAGAAATTTGGACTGCGTTTCAAATTGAAAGAAGTTTCTATTGATCTTAAGAAAGTAGCAATCAATGCTATAAATAAAGTATTTCCTGGTTAAAATCACAGGATGTTCCTTCCACTTCTCTCAGTCTGTTTGGAGGAAGGTTCAGCAGTTAGAACTTTCTCAATTGTACAAAGAGAACACTGAAGTAAAAAGATGGATTCGACATGCAGCAGCACAGCCTCTGGTACCAACTTCCCATTTAGATGTAGTGTTTGTACGTTTGCAAGAAGATGCGCCTGACGTTCTATGAAGGAGGAGTTCCATGATTATCTTATAGACACTTGGCTGGATGATGGTGACACGTTATTTTCTCTGTAAGTATGTTTTCTTTCCTACATAAATAGATGGCGTTTAGTGCAAAAAATTAATGATTGTTTTTTTATTATTAAATCATTAATTAAGCTATCCCGAGCACTCTACAGTATAGCATTTTTTCCATTAACACCTAATGTAAAGTGTAATATAGATTTTCTTGCGACGTGCATGTATTGAAGATTCTACATTCACTGATTTGTAAATTATCAAAAGAACACATTCTTTTGCTTTGCAAAAGAAATAAATTAGGTTCACCCAAAATTTTGCCATCGACTTTCCAACGTAGATTCTCCTGCAATCCTTTGAATTTTTAATGTGCTAATGATGTATTTTTATCTATTTGCAGTGACTTGTGGAATCACTTTGAAAACGATCAAGAACAAATGACTAACAATGCAAGACAGTAGCACGTCAAATTACGAAGAAAGGCATCAAGGGATCACTTAGACATACATTCTTTCATTGAATTAATGAAAGACAGGCAACGTGAAAATGAAAGATTGCGAGTACTTCTTCAAGTAGTTATCAGAAAACACACTTAGAAAGCTAAGGCAGAGACGGTTTGACGACAGGATTCACCGCCTAAAAGATAGACTTAAGAACAGTGAAATTGATGTAATTTCATATACTGATGCTGTTTCATATTATATCCACATAGAAACTTGATATGCTATTTCGGGTGTGATAATAAAATTTATGTTCTAAGATATTTGAGTTTAATTTGTCTGAAATAGAAGAGACGTTGCAGTTGAGAATAAGATAAATCCCTCTTTGTTACAGAAACAGAGTGAAAATTCCCTTGTATGTTATAAGGTCAAGCAGGAAAAGGCCAAACGGGAATTCCCCTTCCGCCTTAAGATAACATCCTTATCGGTTGTATGGCAAAATGTTTTGAGGGCATAAGGCGAAACGGAAAAAGGCCAAACGGGCATAAATTAGTATACTAAAATATATTATAAAAAAGCGATAGAAAGATTCAGAGAACATAGACATACAAAGTTTGATTTATAATCTGAGTTGGTAGTTTCCACTTTTTTTTTTCTCTCTGTAAAGTTTTGTGTTTCCCATCGCTAGATTTGCTATCGGTACAATTTTTCTAACATTGACCCATGTTCTTTTATTTCACCAAAGATAATTTGGGATTTTAGCTTTAGTGAAAATGGCAAAACTGCTCTTGTAGAGCAACCTGTAAAAAAACGCTATGTACCTAGGTACAATAAATTGAGTTCTTTTCCTTTTTTGACTTGTAAGATATACTATTTGAAGGCCTTATTTTTGTAACTATTTTCTCATAATGGTTGTGACATAGTTTAGATGGATCTCATAAATTGAGTGGCCTAAATTGTATATTGCACATCTGATATACAGGGTTGTCAAGGGTGTGAAAACGATGGAATAAATTTACAACAATACCAAAACTATGAATTCGAGGTTTATTAGTGTGATGCATGACAGAGTGAAAATATTCCACTTTACATGAGAGCCTCTGCGACCATTTTGGAAGGTATCATACTGGATTTTAATTAATTCAGTGAAATGGGAACTTTACGATCCGATACTATTGTTGAAATAAGGTGTGATTTCGTAACGATATTATGGTAGTTTCCTCTCTGCTTGTTTGCATCCTGAACAAAATTATGATCATAAATTTACAATGACAAGTTTTTATATCTAGACCTATGTGATCAAAATTTCGTTAACAAAGAATATAGAAAACAATCTTGTTAATGTCTTTAAAAATCACACTTTATTTCAAAAATAGTAGTGTATCGTAAAGTCTATATTTCACTTAATTAACTCAAATCCAGTATGACTACTTCCAAAATGGCCGTAGAGGCTCTCATGTAATATGGAATATCTGTACTCTGTCCTGCATTACCCAAAAAGCCTCGATTACATATTTTTAGTAGTGTTCTAAATTTATTTAATCGTTTTCACACCCTTGGAAATCCTGTATATTTAGGGAATATGCAACCAGCGATACCAACCATTGTTTCAATTAATGCATGTAAATGCTTCAGTAGGAGACAAAAAAATGCATAACATTTTGTGATTTCAGCAAAACGTTTATCTGCATAACAAATTTTATGCACACAAGTGCATCAATTAACACAGTTTTCATTATGCATTTAGTTGCATCCTTAAAAATTATGCACCTAAACGTTTTGCTGGAGTCACAAAAGTTATGCATTTTTTTGTGTCAACTAACGCGTCTGTGGTTCTGTGTGTGGCGAACAAGGTAGCTTGTTTAACACAATCACTGCCTTGTGATTTGGCGAATTGTTGTGCTGCATGAATCTGTTTCTTCCTTTTTTGGCACGAAATCATATGTCAAGTTACCCAAAAACCTTCTGTTTCTTCAGATTCTGAAGCTGAATTTTACGCAGTGTGTCTGTTCATACCAATCTTCATACCAAACCATCCTCAGTGGCTTTACATGGTTATTCGAAGGATTCTAATATTACCGTCAGTTCGACTCGTTCTTGGACGATCCTTCCTGGGATCATCCTCTACATCTTGTTGTGATCATGGAATCAATGATACCAAATGTAAATATTAGAACGACGAAACGCTCAGTGGTTAAGCACTTTTTGCAGTAATTCAACAGTTTCTGAAAGAGTTTTTAGCGAATTAAAAACAAAATTTAATCATAACTTTCTGTTCTGTTTTCAAACCCATGTGGAGGGTACAAACCAATCCGCAACTACTCAATATTGCACCAAAACAGACATAAATTTTACTGAACACTTACCAAGTGCGACACTGCATAATACATATAACAGATTTCTGATCGCAACATTTACCTACTTACAAGGATGTCAGTCTAAAAACTTGGTAAGGGGCACGGTGGCTCAGTAGTAAAACGCTTACCTCTCAAACATGGAGTTCTTGGTTCGATCCCTGGCCGTGTATATATATATATATATATATATATATATATATATATATATATATATATATATATATATATATATATATATATATATATATAAACTTGGCAGGTACGCTGCATAATGTTAGAAAGCTGAGGAAAAGGTGTGAAGAATATAAATGATAAGGATCAGAAAATAATGGTAATTGGAAGGAAGAAAAACATGTGAACTATAAAAAATAGAGAGAAGAAAGAAGAAGAGGCAGACCCGTATCCACGGGGGGCTTGCGGGGCAGAGCCCCCCTAAATTTTTGCTGGCCCCCCTAAAATTTTCACGGTAGCCTTGCAAATGAACTATAATATGGTAATGAACTATAATATGATTGAATCGGGATCGGCTCCCCTAACTTCAGCCGCCCCCCCCCCCTATATTTTTGGGCTGGCTACCGGCCTGAGAAGAGGCACCCAACTTTCGATATTTGGCATTATCAAGGAAGGTCTAAAAGAAAATGAAGAATAAGAATCTGAAGAAAGGCCTACAGGAAGAAAATTAGTATTTTAGGGGTTGCTGTATAAAATACACAATAGATTCATTAAATGTTTTATTTCAAGTATTATAGCACGCACGCCAGATACATGAAAATACAACAAAAATGAATATATGATTTTGACATGGAAATGACAACTTTTTAAAAAATATGAACCAACTTGAAACGCGCATAAAAACGAAGCAAATAACAAAAGCGCTAAAAAGAATACAATAATAATAATAATAATAATAATAATAATAATAATAATAATAATAATAATAATAATAATAATGGAGCGCTTACATGAAGGTCAAGGTTATCCTTGTAATTTCAATTTGTAAGTTCTGAGTTACGTGCGTACATCACTTGATGATTGGGGAGCGATAACTCCTGCCTCTGACATGTTGTGCCGATATGGCTGAAATGTAAAAGACATCAGTGTATCCAGGCTCAACTGTCGCAGTTCTCATTGAGTTAAAAGCAGAAAACAACATATTATTGTTTCTATAATATTTTTTTTGAAGTTGTGCCAAATCGAACGAACTAATATCCAATATAAAATTATTTCGATGATATTTATATGTTTGGCATCGCACAGCTTCAAAGAAATTCTTATAGATAATAATAATAAATTGTTTTGTGCTTTTAAATGTTTTATTATTATTATTGTCTACTTTTTACCGCTTTTATTATTTTCTATCTTTTAGTGCCAGTTTTTAAGCAGATTCATAAATCTGTAAAAAGTTTTGTTTTTAAGGCGTTTTTAAAGTCGGTTATTTTTCTTTTAGAAAGCTTTTTAATTTTTTACATTATAGTTAGTGTTTGAAGTCAATTATTTTCTTATTTTTCATTTCTCTATTTTTGTTAAATGTATGACACTCAGTCCCTGTAAAATGAGCCTCCTTACGAAACATACGTGAATAAATGCATAATAGTTAGTTATCAAAGTTATTGAAATATTTTTTCTTTATTATAGACAACCTTCCTTGGGAATAGCTCATTACAAAAGTGAAAACAGCATCAAAATTTTACGTAATCTAAAAAGTAGTAATCCTTTTGCGCGCGAGATGGCACTAGTGTCACAAATCGTAGGGTATATCATTCGCAACAGATCCAGCCCAACGTCATTTGATAACTGACAGTTGAGGCTAGTAGGGAATTCTTAGAATCAGACGTAAGGTATTGCGCCGTGAATATGAGTAAACATTCCAGAAAACTGCGCTACATTTTATAATTTTATTTCGATAAAGGCAGAAGTATTATGCAAGTCCGTGAAGAAAGTTGTGCTGTTTATGGGCAAGATATGTTATCAAAAGCAACAGCCAATAGATAGTTCAGTCGCTTTTGTTGTGGAAATTTCGTATCCAAGATGCTCCTCGCTGTGGGCGACCAATCAAAGAAAAAGTGCATAATATTCTTGGCCAAAAGTTGAACAAACCGCCATGTAAGCAGTTATGACATCGAAAATGACTTGAAACATCCATCACCAGTGTTCAAACATTCGGAGAAAGCTGGTTAAAAATGATTTATTTGTTGCTTGTATGCAACCTACATTGCACCGATGCGTTTCTGGTTGCAGTGGATTTTAGGATAGGTTTGTCTCGCGTTGCAGGAATTGAATTGAAATGAAATCTTTGAGTTTTAGGTCCCACGGGTATGCCGGTTAGGCTAAAGGAGACGGTGATGATGAGTAATGATTGAAATGGTGGAATGAAGAAAGTGGGAGGAAACGGGAGAACCCCGCTAAAACCCACGTACACGGTGTTTGTCCACCACAAAGTGGGATCGAACTCGGGACTCCAAGCACCAGAGGTGAACGCTCTACCACTGAGCTACCGCGGCCCCGTTGCAGGAATTGATTTTTTTATTAACAATTTATTTATTAAGTTTTTTTCAAGTATTCTATACGTAAGAGCATTCCTTGGGAATAGCGTATTTGGTTACTAACGAAATATGACCAATAGTTCTCGAGATAATCGCGTACTACCTTATTTACACACAAACATACGAACACCTGAGATTCTTGTTTTTTAAGTCCGTTGATAATGGAGAAAATTAACTAACAGGACGATAAAGTAATGCGGAAGTATTAGCAACAGTAGGGAAGGGAAACATAATTTAGTAAACACTAGAAAGAATGAAAAGAAGCAAATAAATACTCTATTTCAGAAACAGCTACAATGGCAAAGAAGTGGAAAGAAACGATTGATTGGTATTTACTCCCTTTGTCAGCACCAACGTTGCATAGAACGAGGCCTGCAGTTTAAAAAGACACCTGGACCACCGTAGTGAGTTCCATGCTGCCACTTGGAATCGAACCTGCTACTCGGCACGGTGGCTCAGTAAGCGGACACGTTAGCTTAGTGATGGCTCAGTTCCTGTTCTTTCTCAGTGAGTTTGTGGTGTACAGCGAACCACAAAATTAGCCCCCCTTCCCCTAAGTGCTCTAATTCCATTACTTGGGGTCCAGATCATTTGCAGTTGTGAGAATGCCTAGACAGATGCAACCCACATGTAACTTTTCTCGGTACTGACAGCAGTTGGTAGTACTGAGTCAGGTCTTTATGCAGGTAAAATTGTAAAATATGTGACTAACGAAACAGTTCTCCAGTCTAAGATGAACCTCTATGGTGCGGATCGTGTTTTCCAAAGAACACCATATATTAATCTCAATATTGCTGTCTATGTAATGTATTATTTCATTAAATACTGCATGTTTAGACAAATGAAAATACTGACACTCATGAATCAGGAAATGCTTGGAAGTAGACGAAAATATGAAATCTAGAAAAACTGCTGGAAATAAGTTCGTTAATGATTGCCTCCATTGAGAGACATTTTCCAATTCTCCTCATTCCAACATCTTTTTTCTTTCTGGAGGAGAGATCTTGCTTGTCACACTGAGTATGTATTGAAATTGAAATTGATACATTTGAAAAAGGTTTTAACCTGGCCAGAATTTGAACCTGGGTCCGCCGAATAGAAGTTCAATAAGCTAACCACTTATCTTCTGCGTCACTTCATCTTTCATCTGAACTATTTTATTAGCTAGTTAAAATCGTAACATGTGATACTATACAAAATACTAATGCTCATATAAGGAGACGTTCCTTATGAGTGTCACAATGACTTGCTCGAGATTTCCTTCTTTAACTCAAAAACAAGTTATATAGATCTTCGTCAATGAGGAAAGTATCACGAAACGTTTTTCAAGTTGAGGCTACGTCATCGTTTTTAACTGCTCCCGATTTACATTACTACTATTTTTCCTCATCATAACTTGTAATTTCCAAAGAAGAAAAGCTGGCAGCATTTACGCCTATCCCAAGAGTTTCAGTATTCGCGCGCTACCACCACCGCGGCGTTCTTACAACTACAAATTTCCTGGACCCCAAGTAATGGAATTAGGATGAAGGGCGACTCTGTTTTAGAAGAAAATATAGAATGTCGAACGTGATAGAAAGTGTAGATTGTTTCTTAATCTTTTTAATTTTACAAATGTAGCGTCCGTTTTCAGTACCGACGCTGTATAGTGAACCTAGAGTTTGAGGTAGATGTTAATCTTTCGCACTGAGAATCATGTTAATGCTTTCAGATTCTTTCGCACTGAGAATCGAACCCGGGATACCGCACTAGCCACTAGCCAAGCGGGAAGGGATCGATAGGAAGTATAGAGTAGAAGGAAAATGGAGAAGGGGAAAGAAAATTACCATTTATGGATGCAATTTTATGTCAAGCTCACAAAAGAAAAATCATGATCAAATCATTAGTCATTTACATTTGCTTTCTTCTCCTAGTACTTTTCTTTAAATTTTGATAAAAGTTTTCTTGCGAAATGATAGTAATTATCTGGACTCTTCTTACTAGCAGCAGCTTGCAATTGAAAGCCAGTGGAAAAAGTTGATAGCCCAGAAGCAGTAAATTGTTGGATAAACGCAATTGAAGTTATAAATTAGTATACAAATCACTTCGTCCAGCCACCTAGTCGTGTTTCACATTCCAATGTAACTTCATTCAATAACTTTCTATGCTTAAATCAGTAATAATTATGAGAATGATTAAATTATTATGATGAAAATGCATTGACTGTATACAAGAGTTTTAATGACAGTTATCAAGTGTTTCTACCACACCTCTCAATATTAAGATGTCTTGCAGTAAGCAGTTTTATTGCTCGAACCCGTGTCCTCTATTATTTTCGTTACCTGGGTGGTATTATTACTGATGATATGACGTGCGAACGTGAAATAAGAACAAGGATAGGAATTGCGAAAGAAATCTTTAGGAGAAAGAAAGGTCTATTTTGTGGAACCCTGAATAAAGAGTTGAGAAAAAGACTCATAAAATGCTTCATTGAATGGGACAGAAACACGGATATTATGCAAAAATGATAAAAAGAAACGAGTGGAAGCTTTCGAAATGTGGGTGTGGAGAAGAAGGGCAGAGAATTAATTTTGTTGAGCGGAAAACGAATGAGAGGGTGTTAGAAATGGTAAGGAGAGAAGAGAATAATTTTAATATTAAGAAGAGGAAGAGAAGCTGGTTGGGGCATTGCCTACGAAGGAACTGTATCATGATTGAGGTGCTAGAGGATATCATGGCAGGAAATAGAGGAACGGAACGAAGGAGACTACAATTAATGGAAGATATCAAAACAGAAGAATCGTACGTGAAGACGAAGAGGTTAGTGAAATACCATGGGGCATGGAAGTTTCTCAGCTGGGGGAAGTGACTTGCTAATAATGACAGAATACCTATAATGATGATGATGATGATTATGATTAGATTATATATTCTATTAATTTGTAAAAAAAAAGTCTTGGGAAGATTTTCGGGTGCTGAAATCGGAAATAAGTTAGATTTGTTTATATGATAGAAATTACAATTATGTTCTATTAAGATGGAAGAATAAAACATAAATATTTTTTCTTCAATTGAATTTCTGATAACGTCATCTGTCTGCCATCTTAAAACACTTAGTTTCTTTTTTCTTTTTCTTTTTCTATTTTTTATATTACAACTTGAAACTACTGAACACAATTGAACTATTCAATCTTTAATTTTCAAATCATTATTGCCATTTCTCACTTGTGAAATTTGTTACTAAACAACATTAAGGTTAGAAATTGCTTGTTTGTTGAACGACTCAATAGCATTACTTTTTATAGAGTGCGTGCTGAAATCCTTGTTAATCGAACGGGAAAATAGTTTTGTGCAAAGTATATGAACCCCCTTCCACCTTCCCCTTAGAATACTCGTTCCAATGAAAAAGTAATTATAAAAAAAATGCATAGTGTCATTCCTTTCCACATCTAATTCTCACCACCTCTCACTGTAATTGTTTAATCTACTATACAATAATTTTCAAATTATTATTGTCATTTATTACAACCATTAGCAACAATATTACAAGAGCTATGACATTCCTACTGGGAGTTCTAATAGCTTGAATATGCATAAAGTTCAGTTCTCCTTTGACAAATTTGAGTGACAGTTTCAAGATAAAATCTTTGTAAGTTTCTTCTTATTATTATTTTAGTAGCATACTTAATTCACATTATTATGAAACGAAGTAAATTCATTTTTAGGTATGGAAAATTACATTTAACCAAGCCCCAATCTTCGGAATACTCACCATATTTAGGAGTAATTAAGAGGTAAAGAAGTTTTGTAGTAATTGTAACGAGTAAACTAAACGAACTCTGGTTAATTTAACGAGGGTTTGAAGTGAGAAGCCAAAGTGTTTCTTAAAGCTAGGTATATTTCAAGTCATTTTAATCTTTGTTGCCTGCCGTACGCAGAATGTGTGCTTTTGAAACAATTTCTTACTGGATGTTATGCAACCCTTTTAACCGCATTGAAATGATGGTTGCATAATAATCGGCTTTGATTGATGTAACTAGAGACGAAACTTTTTCGCAACAATTTTTATATTTTGTAACATTAATTATCACAAGTTTCGCATTTATGTCGCATTTATTTTTTTTTAATGTAGCACAAGTTTTTTTTATATAAAACATGCTACTTGTAAACAGTATATTTTTGTTAGTAAGTTGTATCTGATACAAAAATGAGGATATACCTTGATTAAGTGCACATTCTAGCTAATGTATTCACTGAAATATAGAAATTAATGCAAAAATTTAAGGACTTTCTTTAACCTCATCCTTAGTTAAAGAATAACATCCAGCAAGACAATACCACCCAATACGGCATGGATACCATGCAACATTAAGTTTGTTCTCCTGCCAGTAATAATCATATTATACTTGGAAAAGAATCTCTCGCCATGAACACTCGAGACTGGCAACCAGTGCCGGATTTACATATAAGCTAAACAAGCTATAGCTTAGGGCCCCACTCTCTTGGGGGCCCCTACAAATTTTAAAGACAAAGACTATCTATAATACAATTTCCAAAAAATAAGAGAAAGCAAATAAGATAAAAGGCATATACAACAACTGTATTTTGTATTGTTATGCACTAGGCTCTTATGAATTAAGTAATAAGGGCCTCGCTTGTAATGGGGCCTTGTTTTTCAACCCGGCTTGTAATAGGGCCCCTGTTACCCAGCCTCACTTATAATGGGACTCCCGTTTCCCAGCCTTCCTTGAAATGGGGTCTTTGTTTCCTAGCCTCGCTTATAGTGGGGGCCCTGTTTTCCACCTCTACTTATAATGGGGCCTCGTTTCCCAGTCCCGTTCATAATGGGGCCCCGTTTCCAGCCCCACATCTAATTGGTAACCTATTTCCCATCCCCCTTTTAATGGGGCCCTTGTTTCAGAGTCCTGCATGTAAAGGGGACCTTGTTTCCCAGCCATTGCCTTTAGTTACTTTAATTAGACTTCACAGTATGTGTTAGGATACCTTATACTTGTATGCTGATAGAAGTCTAGTGCTGCCCTTTCTCATACTCTTTGGAATACGACAAGAAATCGGAACTGGCAACAGTGGATTCATTAAGAAGACGACATGAAACGACAAGCTGGCGAAATAATAGTAAAATATCTAGAAATTATAGCCCTAAGCGGCGATACTTTTTATATCGCGAAATTATAGACATTTTGCTGTACGTATTAGAAGTAGTGTCAAGAAGTATTTTCATAATATTCAGAGTTACTATTCTTGCCACTCATTTTCGTAGTGATCTATAGTGTGTTAATAATATTTCACTAAAGGAAAGAAGAGGGCATGAGTCATTCGTTTTAAGCATCTAACCCATTCGTTTTTATATATTAACAACACACTGTATTGCGTTATGTATTATTGTGTTCAGAACTACACAAGTGAATTTATCTTGTGTAAGGTAATATGCAGCAGTCTGATTTTGTTAGACATATCGGCACTATCGACTACATAGCAAGGTAAAGTATCAAAATCTTTTACGTCACAGTAAAAAGAAGCTACATATAATGTTTATAAATTTTATAATTATTTTAGTGAAACAGTGACGTTTTTCAACGATATTTTGATGTTTTTTTCAGCGAATTTGCGTCCTACTACACCTCGTGTAATCTCCGGGGGTTGCACTCCATTTTGGCCTGAGTTACTCTAGTAACTTGGCCTGAGAAAAACTCAACGATTCCTTGAAAGTGGACTTCAGACAGTACTTACTAGCCGTGGATGATATTCAGACTGTATTTATCTACATTGGATCTCTGGAAACATTTGAAACTTTACCAAAAGAAAACCTGAATAGAAACAACTTGAAATTAGAAATGATGCGACCTTTAATATAGAAGCATGAAGTGAGGCTTTGAGCATAGTTAGCGCAGAAGGAAGCAGAGAAGATCTGCAAGAGGCTTGATTGTGACGAAATTAAACTACAGCTAATTTTACAGTTTTTCTGTAATATCTTCAAAATAGACACAAGTAATCGAAAAGTGGAAACGCAGTGGGCTAGACAATATTATTTTGCATGAGATATCGTTACTATGACTCGCCTATCTGCTTTCGCTTTGCAACTATTTATAGATTCGGTATTTGTTTGCGGTTCCAGAAACGTCTGCTGTCCCAATGAACAGTGTGGACTACAATGATGATATTGATATTATGTAGATACATTCTATTCACTACAGTCGTATTGAGTGTAGGTTATAACATAATGTCATATTAATAAGACTATACGTATACAAGGAAAGTCAAAATGATGTACCCGATTTCCGATTGTGTCTAATCTAATATGAAACATGTGCTAATAAAAGGTAAACTATCAAAGTTTTCTTGGAACATATTCAAAAATGCTCTACGTGAGCACCTCACGTTACGCGGCACACATAAAGCCGATAGTCTATCTCCTAGCAAACAATTTTCTGCATGTTGGGGTGAATATCATAAATGGCTGCAGTAATGCGGGCACGCAAGTCATTCAATGTTGTTGGAAGTGGTGGTACGTAAAAATGATCCCTTACTAAACTCTACATGAAGAAATCACATGGAGTCAAGTCATGTGCACACTGATCATAGATTTATTTACATGATAATAAAGCACACACAAAGGTATCTGCATACAATTCAACGCCATTTTCCTTAACTGCTCGCTGCTGGCTTCTAGCGGTAGAAAGTGGATACATTGGGTGGAAACTATACTTTGCAATTTAGCCTTCCGAAGCGTATGTCTCACAATAGCATATGCTTATTAGATTTCACAGAATAACTTTCTGTAATCGGGTCCATCATTTTGAATTGCCCTGTATAATTATTAGCAGTTTGCGTAATATATTGATACTTATTATTTCATGTTATAGCAAGCTTCCAGAGACTAAATTATGAGTCTGCATTGTGCCGGTGCTGTGCCATCAGTTGTAGCTCAGAATAATCTCTAAAAATACTCATAGAATAAAGTAACTATTGGGGATGGAACTGATGCACAGCACGGTACTTAACAACTAAATTATGATTGAATTTAAATAAAATTCAAATGTTTCTAATTTTGAAAAATGACTAGTAGGGAAAAGGTGAGAGAGAGAAATAGGTTATGATTGAAAGATAAAGGATGAGCACTAGCCTGATAGATCCATCGAGACTGGCGTCATCCTAGTCATCTGAAATGATGAATGTTTTCCCTTGGAGCAGCCTGGATAGCTGGAGACAGTCAACACCTGGATCTCTATCCTGTTGATCTGCAAGGGGCGCCGAGTTCTCTCGTCTTCATGCGTTTCCAATTATGTTTTCCCACATCTTCATTCCACTACTCTGCTAACAAACTTAAAGGTGTCTGCGGCGATGTACCGACAGAATGGTACTCTTGACTTATGGAGTTGGTCGTCCTCCAATGGTGGGATCTGTTTGTCTCCGATGATCCTGCACCTATCTTGATCGTGTATCGAATACCCCTTGTTGTGTCCCTCGTGGTTTTGTTTGGCTGTAGAAATGATGAGTTAAGCGTCCAAAGAATCGGGAAGTATCAGGCTATGCTTGAAGGTATGCGGAAGGGTAAGAAGGAAGCTAATCGAGTTTATTAACAAAAATGTGTTTACAACAGGTGTCTGAGAATGTACAACCCTGATCAAAGTTTTCTTCCAATAAGTTTTCAAGAGTTCATGATTCTTTCGTTAATAAAGTAATTTAATAAAATAATTGAATTTAGTGAATTAAATTAGAGTTTATACAATTATCTCATCGTCACTTCATATCCAAT
The DNA here is from genome assembly GCF_964235325.1 of Thermobia domestica. NCBI lineage: Eukaryota > Metazoa > Arthropoda > Insecta > Zygentoma > Lepismatidae > Thermobia > Thermobia domestica. The sequence goes on along the minus strand of NC_137454.1, from coordinate 389,247,791 downwards.
ACACAGTTACTTCACAGTATTTTGTTTCTAGAGAATTTTGCAATATGTTGCAAATGTTGTAAGTTGGTAAATTGTAACTTAATAAAATACATATTTGATTTGTAAACGTATTTAGATATCCATTAGGACCATAAATTACCATATAGCATACATTCAAACCCCCTAAATAGCGACATTTTGTCGCTGAAAAGGAGTTATATATATATATATATATATATATATATATATATATATATATATATATATATATATATATATATAAAGGGCTCCATTACTTTCAATAGCTTAGGACTCCATCAAACCTAAATTCGGCAATGCTGGCAACCATATCGAACGTAACGAGCTGACATCAAAAGATTTGTGGTTAGCTTTTAAACTGTCAATGATACAATGTCAACTTCCATAAACAACGTCAACTCCCAGAAGGGTGACATCACGCCATGAAAGCTTACGGATTTTACGGAAAACTTAATTTGGCGTTGTGCACGTTTTCGGTAAAATGCAACGATTTTTAAGTTAAATAATATTGGGAATGTTATTCCATTGTTAGTTGTTATTAGCAATAATAATTAGCAAGAATTCCAATTTTTCGTTTCCATTCGCATTTATCGCAAGTAATGCCGAATTTCGCAAAAATGTGCGGTAATATAAGCATGATTTCTGGCTCTGAAACGAAAAGTTTGAGGTCTAATGAAACATATATGCATTTTTTTTTTTAAAAAAATAACGTTTCTCACATATCTCATTAGCGAAAAAGTTTCGTCTCTGGCTATAACAAATTGCAAAATAATGAAATTTTTCAGAATCTCACGATTATATCTTTTATGTTAAGGGAGACGATGATTAAAGCACGTGAATGATGATGAAAAAATGGTGGAATGAGAATGGGGAGGAAACGGGAGTACCCCGAGAACAACCAGGAACATGATGTTGTCCGCCACAAACTTACTTGGTCCTAGGTGAAACCACATGTACTGTATGTGCTCTACCACTGAGTCGCCATCTCCCAACTATGTAACGAATTGGAATAACGGAAGTGGGCCTTAGACAACTGTAACATTACAAGTCCATTCTCCATCCGTAACTTTACACGGTAAATATTGAACCAAAGCGAAAATGTTATATTTGTTGTCTGCAATAAATGGCTAAAGCGATTATCGAGGGCGACTTCGCTAATGAAGTTAATCAGTGAGCGTCTTCATGGCTAACGGTAGTTATGCATTTCCAATTTTCAACTATCAAAACAAAAATGTATAATTGTAGAATGTTAGAAGTTATACATCGTGTTGTTAGATGGCATGAAATATTTACGACAAACTAAGTTCTGAAAGCAGATTAACTACCCTTACAGTCGGTTGTCTTTTATACTCAATCTTTAGCTGATTATCCTGTTTTTCTGTCACGTAGATAGCTATCTTTAGGATTTTAGCTGTGTGCAATATTCTGTTTCTTGTTTTCAAAATAACTTCGAATTCATACTTATAGTGAAAGGTATATTTTCTTTTCAACATGTGAAACCAATATAGAAAATTACTTCTAACTATACACACACTTTTAAGAAGCAAATAAGATAACATCTCAATATAACCATAAACTTCCAAGTTTCTTATAGGTTGAGGTAATTACGATTTTGTGATTAATATAAATAAATATTTTAATACTTGGAGATCGGCAGCCTACACAAGTTCTTCGTCTTCTTTTCGAGAACAGAAAGTTGTTTTATTTTAAAATTTAAATAACGCAGAGATGGTGATGATGAGATGAAATGAAATGAAATCTTCGAGTTTTACGTCCAACGGTTATGCCGGGTAGGCTAAAGGAGACGGTGATGATGAGTAATGAATGCAATGGTGGAATGAAGAGAGTGGGATGAAACGAGAGAACCGCGAGAAAACCCACGCACACGGTGTTTGTCCACCACAAAGTTCACTTGGCAGGGGCTGGGATCGAACCCGGGACCCCAAGCACCAGAGGTGAACGCTCTACCACTGAGCCACCGCGGCCCCAGGTGATGATGAGATAGATGATAATGGTGCAATCACAAAAAATGGGAGGGAAAGAAGAAACGGGAGGACCTCGAGAAACCTATCATTCGTCGTTTGAGATTCAACACCGCTTAAGTAAAATTTCATCAATTTTACAGGAGAGACAAAGAACTATTTAAAAAATAACTTCAGCCTCAATATACGCGGCATTACTTTAAGGGAATAACAGAGCCATCTGTCGCGATATAATCAGATTGTGCGCCATCCTGTACTGATTTTAATACCAGAAACTCAAATTCGGCAAAATTAGATATAAGTACGCGGTATTGAATGTCAGACGATGATATACGGTGTTTGTCTGCCAGAAAGCCGGGCTGGGATGAGAAAAGAAACATAAAAAGAAAATGAATATACTTAACCAAATAGTTTTGACAGGTAAATTAAAGGATTTAGGAATTAGATTTCTGAGCTGTCACCATCTATGTCTATGTTAGGCTGTCACGTGTAAGGGATGAGGTCCCTCGGCGATCACACTATCCGAGGAAAGGGAAGGAAGTGACCTATATGTTAGGTATCATCCCAGCATTTGCCTCGTGGGAATGAGTAAAAACCCAATAAAACCTAATTCAGGATGGTTGGTTTGAAAAAGCTTTTGCACTTTTTCGTCCGAAAATCCTCACCGGGAATCGAACCCACGACAGCTCAGGTAAATTAAGTTAAACAAATTGATTTGTCGCTGCTGAACAAATATTCAATTAGCACTGATTTGACTACAGAATTTGGTAATAATCATAAAAAATATTTTTGTTTTGTCTAAGACTGTTTTCTTGTATGTTAAACAAAATAAAAAAGAAAAGTTTGGATCAAAGTTTATAGTAAACGTATAAAGATTTAACCATTGAAGTGAAAAAAATATTGCTATTTTTTTTATATTTCATTGCTCGCCGTTTCTTTTTGAATTTTTCTTCTATCATGTTTTCGTATCTTGAGGATTTACGGAGCAAAGAAGAAACTAAAGGAGATAAAAAAAATAAAACTTCTTTGCCTTGTTGGATGCATACATCACACGAAAGAATAAATCTAGCAAAAAAAAAGTACTATCTACGTAAGGACCAATATAACAAAAAAAAAAAAAAAAAAAAAAAAAGATGTCTTACATATGAGCTTGGATCTTAGCAGGAGAGTATAGTTTAAGGAGATCAGAAGAAAGAGCAGGAACTTTGACGGAGAAAGTTCTGGTAAGACTTTGTGTTGAGCTGTTAGAAGATCTTGTATAAAAAAATCACAAAATACATATACTTGGGGTAGGAGTTCTCCCATAACATCCAAAGATGTAGGAGCATCACGTGTACACAAGGTGAATGAGTTTCCATTACAGGGCATCATATTTCCTCAAATAATATTGAAACCGGAAGTTGTACTAATTTTCTACCATTTCCGGTTTTAGAATACACAAAATCGCTTCTCATTATCTATTAGGTTTTGACTCTATAATGAGTAACGTTAAAATATTGCGAGATTTATTTGTACCACTTCCGGTTTAAATAGAGGGTTACAAGACAAAATGGTTCTTATTGTTAGAACGCTAAATCTATTTTTTTAAAAATGGCCTCTCGCTATCAATTATCATTTTGGCTCTGTGCGGATGAATATTGTAAGGTTCCCTACACTGACGTGCATGCAATCTCTATAAACACATTGGGGGCGCGGTGGCTCAGTGGTAGAGCGTTCACCTCTGGTGCTTGGGGTTCCGGGTTCGATCCCAGCCCCCGCCAAGTGAACTTTGTGGTGGACAAACACCGTGCTCGTGGGTTTTCTCGGGGTTCTCCCGTTTCCTCCCACTTTCTTCATTCCACCATTTCACTCATCTCTCATCATCACCGTCTCCTTTAGCCTAACCGGCATAACCGTGGGACGTAAAACTTAAAGATTTCATTTCATTTCATTTCTATAAACACATCCTTCATTCACAACCACGTGCTATTGTGTACAAACACTGTCACCAGCAGACGATGTAAGAAGAACACTAGGAAATCACGAAGTTGGTTTCGAAGGAAACCGAAGATTCACGAACTTCTCCTTACGTACCTCCCCTTCGGAGGACATCCATAAAAGAGGACCACAACTGGACAGAAGTATCAGTGAATCCTATCTCTGCGGACGGATTGGACGAAGGATATTGCTTGTAATCGCCTACCCCTGAAGTTGCAACGAATGAAGGGGTTTCCACTATAACCTAACACTATTATACCTACATCTCCGAAGCTACTACTGTCTGCTAAGAATTCATACACTGAGAAACATTTTACTGTATTACAAAGAAACTTCGTAAATTATTATAGAGAGATATTTTTATAAATAAATACGTGACGAATTTAAATCCGGGAAAGTTTTATTGAACTCTACCGAAAACATTGTACTATTGAAACCAGTAGTTATAGTGGAATTCTGTCACTACCAGATAATGTAATAGAAATTTAAGGATATAGTTCGAATCTATTCTTGGGACGGTTAATCGATTGCAAAAATCCGCTTCTCGATATCTTTTGCCATTTTTGCTCTATGGAAATCAGTATTGAAACTGGAAGTAGTAGTAAATTTCAACATTTCCGGTTTTGATAGAGTGTTTCGGGTTGTGACAATATGTTTTCTTGACACCCTGATTTGATTCCAAGAAAACCATTTCCGTTATCTATTACTGCTTTTGCTCCACAGAGATCAAGGTTAGAAACTTTTATAGATAATATCTACCACTTTCAGTAGAGAGATCACTTACACTAACAAACGATCTTAACTTTTTTTATCTTCTACACTCTGGCCAAAATTGATGGTGATCCATGAAATAGTTATTGAAATTTTTGTCTCCCGGACGGCCACACGGACAGACAGGGTAAATATATATTAAAAAGAGTTTTGGTAAACCAATATCTTTAAAACAGTGCAGTTAGAAATATAGATTTCTGTCAAAATAATGGAAACACCCAAGGAAATGCAACTTACCTTATTAATACAGATGGGACCATTGTTAATTTGCAAACAAACTCTGACTACTTACTATGGAATGGAGGCATAAAATCATAAGTATTTGACAAAGGAATGTTGTGTTATTCATTATGCACTTCCACTCGTTTAATTCCGTCAGTAAGGTTGGAACTTGGGATGGGCAAAACCGGTTTTCATAAAACCGAAATCCGGTTTCTAGAAAAACAAACCCGAAAAACCGACATTTCGGTTTTCTCCCGAACAGGTTCGTTTCTACCATCGGGACCGGTTTTCTCCAAAAACCGGTTCGGTTTTCATAGAAACCGGTTTCGGTTTTCTTCAAAAGCGGTTCGGTTTTCACCGGAAACTGGTTTCGGTGAAAACTTTTGGAAAACACAAAACTATTTCTGTGGAAACAGATTCGGTTTCCGGAGAACAAAGAAACATTTTTCTAGTCAGAAATAGAACACATTTTGGGAAAAACCGGAACGGGTTTTGAAGAAAACCGAAACTGAATCCGGTGAAAAATCGAACCGGTTTCGGAGAAAACCGATATCTGAACCGGTTTTAAAGAAAACCGAAAAACTGTGCCCACCACTAGCTGGAACTGAATATCTGCTCCGGAGTCTGAACCATAAAGCTGACCACATGTATTAACTAATGTTGAGATCTGGGTATTAGACTGACTAGGGAAGGTGTTCCATTTCATCTCAATGTTCATGACTCTCGTCTCAACAGCCTCAACAGTTAGAATTCGCGTGATGTCATTTTGTCATCTTCGAAAATTGCATTATTTGAAGGAAATCAATTTTGGACTATTAGTAAAACTAAAAAAAATCTAAAAAATATTCCATAATCACTGCTAGTAATGTGTTCTGTAAGCGTAATCACAAGACTGATGGGATACCAACAAATAGCGCTCCACAGTGAGATAAAGCGAAGTAAAATTCAACAAGCTTATGTATTCATGACCATGTGCCAATTCTCACTGTTGGAACTATGGAGGCGTAGGTTTCATGGATAACAGAATGAACATTCATTGGCCCGCCAAATCCCCAGATCTCAACACTGTGGAATACGTGTTTTCAGCTCTGAAACTTAAACTCGAGGGCATATATCCTCCACTATAATCGCCGATGGACCGAGTCCTACACTACATTAGAAAAGCACTTATGATCTCATATGTAATGTTGGCCAAGAGAGGAGAATTGAAATTAAACGAGGTGAGAAACCTGACAAGTCCAGTCTCGGTGTTGAGGCGAGAATCTAGATAAATAAACAATTTTCTTGTCTAGATAAATAAACAATTTTCATTCAAATCTTAGACCCCTAACACTGCTGTAGTGTTACATGATTTATGGTGTAAAACTATTATTTATTTGTTTATTGTCAACAAAATAGGTTATAGCTCAATTTCAATGTTGAGAATTAGATAATTACATGTTCATAACGTCATTTCCAAATTTCTTAGGCGAAATGTCACATACATATCAAATTCACTGTTATTTACACACATTCTATTATACCAAGGTGTTGTTCTCCAAATTGGTGATTTCATCAATATATTAGTTTTTTTTTATTTTTTACAGTATAGAAATCAGTGTTTTTACTTGTTTTTAACAAAGTAACATGAAAATTCAATGAGGAAACTAAGTCAGAACAATCCAAAATACTTTTGGCTTACTTTCTGAATCAATAATAAATCAATCATATGACGTCAGTGTTCGAAGATGAAAGTTCTCAAGGCTGGTTTTATAAGCTGTCGTAAGAAGGATAAATGTGCGTTTCTTTGAGGTTAGAAATTTCAAAAATTTTGCCTCTATTCTTTCTTAATTGCTTACGATATTTTAATTGAGACGGATTCCAAATAGTAGAAGGATACTCTAACTTTGAACGAACATACGCATTGTACAACTTTTCTAATGTTGAACACTTCTTAAATTTTTTTCCTGTTCTAATTACGAACCCTAATAGTTTGAATGCTTCACGTGTTGTATTTACAATGTGACTATCAAACGTTAATTTAGCATCAAACGTAACACCAAGATCCTTAGTTGAATCCTCTCTATTTACTACATGTTTATTAATTACATATCAAAGTAGCGAGGTGATTTGCTTTTAGTGAATGCTAACACTTTGTATTTGTTTGCAGTGACTCCAAGTAGATTAGAAGAACACCATTTACTGATATGATTTAAACTTTGCTTCAGTTTTATATTATCGTTCAGAGAATTGATTTTAGCATATATTTTCAGGTCATCCGCATATAGTACTTTTTCATAATCAGGAATGCAGTCAGGAAAGTCATTAATAAACAAGAAAAATAACAATGGTCCCTGGTCCAAGTTTGAACCCTGAGGAGCTTCTAATGAAGCAACATTTTCTTTAGATTTGTGTGCATTAAAAAGAACGGATTGTCTACGATTAGATAGCAATGACCAGAGAAATTTAATCAAGGGCTGGGAAAAGTGGAAAAGTTTTAATTTTTCTAGTAATATGTTTAATTATCTTTATCAAAGGCCTTTTCAAAGTCAACGTAAATCACATCGACTTGGCTACCTACATCTAATGTATTTGCTATAAAATATGTAATAAGTGCTAGGTTCGTTACTGTGGATCTTTGTGGAATAAAGTCATACTGTTTAACTGAGATAACCGGTTTGACATGATTAAAGATTCGCTGATACAAGATATGCTCAAATACTTTAACAAAAGCAGACAAGATAGCTATTGGTCGAAAGTTGGTAATATCTTGACTATTGTTGGACTTTGGAATTGGACAAATTAAAGCTGTTTTCTATTTGTCTGGGAAAATGTTTGTTTTTAGTGGTAAATTGAATGCATTTAATAAGGAATATTTGAGGCGTCTAGTATCAAATGTCGCCAAATCCATTTTTAACGAGATTGAGTTATATATCACTTCTATCTATCTATCTATCTATCTATCTATCTATCTATCTATCTATCTATCTATCTATATATATATATATATATATATATATATATATATATATATATATATATATATATATATATTTGATCTCAAGGAATGCCATGCAAATAGAATTTTGTTTAAAAGCTTAATATTTCATACTAAAATACTAGTTCAAATATGGTACTTTGTACGCGTATATATGGAGCTTTACTGCAGGTTTTCCGAGATTATTCGAAACTAAGCGAAATGGATGTGGCAAATTTTGATACTAGGCACCTCATTTAAACATATCAACACAATTCTTCACAATGTAGGAGGAGAGTCTGTCAGAACCAACTGGCGTTTTGGACTTAAGGATCTTAATAGTCATTTCTATTTTCTCCAAATCTATCTAGCAAATATTTAGTGATGCTATGCTACCATATCTGTTATCTCTCAGATTTATGTTGCGGTCAATTATCGTTTCTGAAAAGGGAACATACCAGTGGCGGATCCAGGGGGCGATTGCGCCCTCAGAAGAGGAAAGTTTTTATTTTATATGTAAATTAAACCCATCCCAGAGTTTGGAGCTCTTAAAAGTAGCTCTAAGTAGCAGTATTACAACCCACCGACCCCCCCCCCCCAGAAGTCCGTCCTGGATCCGCCTCTGGAACTTACTCATCTAAAATACTTCCCAAAAATAGTAGGTATTAGTTCATTACTAGTGAGCTTATAATCCTGAAACTTTAATGATTTCGACGCTAGATGTCTTTTCCTGTTTTTCATAAAATTCTCCAATTCACTTGAATTCTTGGTGATAGCATTTTCAGAATGACGTAAGAAAGATTCATAAGCTAATTTGATGTAATTAATTGATAAAGTGATCATAGGAACCCAATGAAGAACATTAATCAACTTTTAAAGATATGTCAGTTATAATTCAACATATTCTAATAATAAACATGGTTTCAATGTCAATGTTGCTATATCACTTCCTTCGTCGATTTCTCGTAAGAGGAAAGAATTCTGACAACTTTTAGGTGAAATCAAGAAGAGAATCAGAGCATAAAATTTGTACACTCATGTCCAAAATGATTGTCGCATATTTATAATTGTCTTCTTGTAAGAATATAATTTGATAAAGATTTTGCAGAGCACTTTTAATACTGACATTATGTGTATGATCGGGAAATGTATATTTGTGGTAAATTTCATAGGAAGAGAATTATACATACAAAAATAAGAAGGAGTAAAACAAAATGTTGCTAAATGAACAAGAAAGTTTTATTTTCGTTTTATTGTTCTTATTTACTGCTCTTTTGACATGAAATTTGCCACATATATGTCTTTGCCGATTGCACACGTAGTAACATTGAAAGAAATACCGGGCGAATTTTTTATCAAATTATATTCCTTCAACAACATATTTATAGACATGTGACAATAATTTTTTACACGAGTGTACATAAATTTATAAAATAAGACGAGAAAAGCTTTTCGTAGTCGATATAAGACGAGAAAGAATCCTTCGAGACGAGACTTTTACAAAGTGAAGGTGACGAGACGTTTGTCTCGTATGCATTTCTACTCATATGTATGCATTCCACGACGAATCAAAGCTATTTTTCTGACTAATTGTAGACCCACGCCTTACTTATTTAGATAAGTTGTATTTGTTTAGGTGTTTCCATTATTTTGATGTAGATGGAGCTGGAGATCTTGCCGTGCATAACAAATGGCATACGTGTTCAGATTTTCTAGTTAACGAGAAAGGATTAGTCTTTTGTCCTACTTACGTTGACAACCAGAATTATCTAACCCAGTGGTTCTCAATCTAATTCTTATCATGACCCCCATTTTATCACATCCTCTTGCCAGCGATCCCCTTATAGTTTCTAGTGTGTAATAAGCTTATGTGGGATTTTTAATATACCTATTGCGAAGATCTCACGATATGCATCTATTTTTATAAGAGTAGAATCCATTTCTTGCATATAGTAGATGCAGTAACTTTCCTAAAAGCAAATTAATTAAAAAAAACAAATTGGTCAATTCACTCGTTACAAATATCGAATTCGATCCGTCATACTGTTTCAAAATGGAGTCCGTTTGAAAATTTTAGAACTTCAGAATTTCCTTAATTTTGGGTGATACGATAAAAAAAAAATAAAGTGTTTTCTAATTTTGATTTAAAAACTTGGACAGTTGTTGAAAAAATTATTGAGTATTTTAAATGATTTCATAATGTGAATCACGAAGATTGAACGGGACATTGCCGCACTAGTGAAGTCATACCATGCTCAGGTATGTAATTAGGTTTCAATTTTAACTGTATTTCAATACAGTAAAAGCTCTTTATTCGTGGGGTATATGTTCCATAAATATGCCGCGAATACAGAAACCGTGAATATGGAATGGTAATTTATATGGGATTATAGGGGATACGTTCCTAGGTGACAAAATAAAAAAATAAATACATATATAAAAAAATCAATTTACTGTAATTGAAGTTTTTGACCATATTGATTAATTATCTTCAGGCTTAGGCAATGGTTTGAAGAATTTTGTAATTTTTTCTTGCTTGGCAGTTTATAAAAGCTCCTTCAATTCAGACTGATATTCAGCAGTGGAATTAGCAATTTGCCTCTTAAAAATAAGACTTCGTTCCATAGACGGATCAATTTTCATAAAGAAATCACAAAGCTCATTTGCCATTCTTAAACCTTCACTAAGATTTTTCAAATTAAATGTCACGTTTCCAGTGCTTGTTGAAGCCTCTTCTTCAATGGGCTGTGAATTTAACATTTCCTCCAAGTCGGTTTCAGTCAAATCTTCATCTTGCGATTCAAGCAATTCCTGAATATCACTTGATTCTATCTGTTCGAACCCATCTCGTCCTATTCCATTCGCAATTTCGGCTATGTTTGCAGTTAAAGTTTGAATTTGCACACATTCTTCGTCATTTTCCGCAGTCAGAGCAGGCCACAGTTTTTTCCAGCATGACTTCAATGTGTGTGGCTTCAGTTCTTCCAATGATTCTTTTATGTTTACGATGCATTTTGCTATGTCAAATTTCTTCCAGTATTCCATAACATTCATATCAAAATTACATTCCATATTATCCAATACGATTTTGAAGGTTTGTCTAATGTAATAGAGCTTAAAGGCCTGGATTATTCCTTGGTCCATAGGTTGAAGCAAAGCCGTCGTGTTGGGAGGTAAAAATGTCACTTTTATATTTGGAAGCGTAGTTTCAAGTTCGCGAGGATGACCTGGTGCATTGTCCAAAACTAGAACTGCTTTAAAGTCTAAATTCTGATTTTTTAAATAAGATTCAACTTCAGAAACAAAACAATTCCGGAACCAGTCACAAAAAAATAGAGCTTGTAACCCACGCTTTCTTATTAGCACGCCAAAACACTGGCAGGTGGTCCTTGTTTTGATTTTTTAAAGCCCGAGGATTTAACGATCTGTAAAGCATCATTGATTTAATGACACAATCTCCAGATGCATTAGAACATAGCAGCAGTGTAACTCTATTCTTTGCTGCCTTAAATCCGGGAGCAGACTTTTCGCTTTTAGAAATGAATGTTTTGTTTGGCATTCTCTTCCAAAACAGTGCAGTTTTGTCTGCATTAAATACTTGCTCAGGTTTGTATCCTCCATCAGCTACTAAGTTTGGAAATTCTTCTGGATATCGTTCTGCTGCAGCAGTGTCTGCAGATGCAGCTTCTCCAACGATTTTTATGTTATGCAGTGATTGTCTCACCTTAAATTTATTGAACCAATCTTCCGATGCTTGAAATCCTCCATCTGTACATTCGCCACTACAACTACCATCAGGTTCTTTAAAATGAGCGTAAAGACGCTTTGCCTTCTCCCGGACCTTTGGACCACTCAGGGGTACCCTTTTTTGGTTGCGGTCTTCGATCCATAATGACAACGCCACTTCCAGTTTTTCTATTGCTGGATCACGAACAATTTTCGCTGGCAGTTAAGTTGAAGCTACAGACGGCCTTATTTTATCTGCGGATTTTTTTATCGATCGTACAGTTGATTCGTTGACATTGAACGAGCGTGATATGGATGCAAACGACTCTCCAAGACGTAAACAATCAAGCATTTCTATTCTCACTTTAAGCGGTAACACAGATTTTTTTCGTGTCGAAACTCGTTTCTCATTCTTTTAGTTGACATTACTGTATAAATTAGGAAGACAGCGGTAGAGACGTGTTACTCGATCACAATTTTTGTAACGAATGAAAAGACGAAACAATAAAACACCCAAAGCGGCTCTTACCAAAGGACGGAACGTCTAATAATGTGGCGGCATTTAAAAATATACTTTATTCATTGAGTAATAAGGTTGCTTTCATTCTGTTTGTTTACATTCTCAAAAACACCGATCGCGGCGAAGGCGGCTTGTGTCAAAGTCCGAACCAATACAGCGGCGATATCATTTAACAACATACTTTACGCAAAGTTGTAATAAGATCTATTTTACATTTTATTAGTCCATTTGACGGCGTTTACAAAGGATATTGGGTTGGATACCTATTGGAATCCTTTTTATTATTATGTATGTACGTACTGATTAGATCCGCGAATAAAGAAATCTTTAGCCGCGAATATAGGAATTGGGTCGCATTTTTTAATCCGCGAATAGTGAAAACGCGAATGAAGGAAGCGCGAATAAGGAGCTTTTACTGTATGCAGATTTTATTGCATTTGTATTTTTCTGGTATTTCAATATACAGTTCTCATTAGCTTCATATCGTACCTCTTTCATTTAAATTGATTTTTAAACAACTCTGCACCTGTTGAAAATGTTTAGTATATCTATTTTTTGTTGTTCTTAACAGTATGTATAAATATTAAAATATGCCTACCAGAAAAAAAATCAAAATAATATTTAAAAATTTTTCCGGTATTAGATTGTAATTATATGTATCTCTTCCGCTTATCTTCGCGAAGCCCAGATTGAGAAACCCTGGTCTAATCAGTGTGCTCTGTTTTAGTGAGACACAATCACATTGTGTTGAAAAAACTTAAAAATTAAGATTCAGTAATGAGTTAGGAAATAGAAATATTAATTTGAAATACGAAATTATTATGTTTCTTTTACTTGTAATTTTAAGCAATTATTTCATGTAAAGCTTCGTATATTATTGTTTCTTCTTCTATAAATACTAAATAAATAATAATACGTGGCTCAGAGCAAACCTCATTACCAAAGAATATTAAATAGTGAATAAATAACCCTCAAGGCATCATGGAGCAATTAAGTTTATTTGAAGCAGATGCTGTATTTAATTAGATAAATAATTAAACTCAATTTGTTGTTTTTCTGATTCAGTGCAGAGGAAGAAACAGTTTACATTATCGAAATGCATATGCTTTATCTTCCTGAAGGTATTGGATGATCTAAATTACAAGCGAAATGCCTAATGATGACGTATTCCCTTTATTTATTCATATGTGTTAACCTGACAACAAATATAGAGAGTTGAGAGCCAAAAAGAAATCGTCCTCACTTTGATGGAAACAAGGAAATGGTTTTGATGAGTGGGACGCTCCGTTACTGATGACACTCAGAGGGACAGACGAGCACATTTCTGCCATCTAACCATGTCGGTCCTGGTGTCCCCTCATAGGGGACATAAAATATGACGACATTACTATTTCTTTACAACTTTAAAATCAGACTGGTAACATTGAAAACTATTTACAGGGGATGGTCATAGATGGCGACCAGTGTTCAGTAGGAATGGTTTCTGCTTGAAATCACAGGTGAGCACAGTTTCTGTTTCGCACGAAAATAATAGTCACTGAATGAAAGCAAACACGGAATGGGAAGTCTTTTTTGCCAAACCAAAAAGGAGGGGGAACTCCCATAATTTGTACTTGAGAGATACTGGCGACCATAATTTTTGGATTTGCGAGTGCGTCTGACTGAAATTTTGCGCCCTGTTCTGATATATATATATATATATTAAATTTATTGTTCACGAAAACAGTTACATCAAACCAGCCGTGCATTATATAATATACTGCGAGCCTGTTGCATTCAGCAATTTTAAAACAAAAGCAAGCTGAAAAATATCGTCACAAAATATGACTCCTCTCAAAAACGAATCAGATAACTTTATATATCATTAATATTTGTATAACCTTGCATGAATCACTTACATCAAAATATTCGTAAGAGTTAGTTTACTTTTGGAGGTGAGTTTTCGTTTTTTTGTTTTGTTTTGTTTTAAGTTTTGTGAAATTCAACTCATGCTGTTTTGTTGCTATTTTTAAGTCATTTCTTATTGACCTCAACTCTAATTTTCTGTCCTCTGGTCAATAGATGGCTTCCTTGAAAGTCAAGAAGCAACACACAATAGTTCAACTGTTGTTAATTTCTACTCATAGAGAGATTGTATAAAGAATCCCGGGTTCACAATCTGATAGCAAAACTTCAAAATATGCTCTCACAGCTGACACACAATCAGTCACCGGGATCATTTTCAGCTACAAAGTTGAGTGAACTAACGACGTGACAAACATCTTGGCATTTGAAGGCGAAGCTCCAAGTTCCCTTTAAATGCTGCTAGCAAATGAGAGGCCAGCGGTATTTCCACGTTTATTTTGTACACATCCACGTCTATCCTCTGCCATCTGATCGCGCTGTAGTTTGTCTGCTTAGCCATAGCCACACCCCTTAGCACTCGGCAACATCGCGTCAGAGCTTGCATTTTATTCGTTTAGCTTAAATGCCAAGATGTTTGTCACAGGCTTTAGGTTTTTCTTTTTCTTTTTTTTTCTTTTTTTTTTTTTTTGACGTGGACGAAATTAAACGCAAAGAGTCAGTACTATCGAAACAACTGTCATCGTATAACGATAATATTTATAAATATGCATAAATGTTGATATGGACAATAGTCTGTAGTGTATGATAGCAACTCCTCTATGGCCAGACCTGAACACTTAACTTATTAAGTTTTGTGGCCAGACATATATAAACATGTTTCTCTACACAGCTAATACGCAGAGAAGCCATCAATAGTGGACGTATTTTCAATTATAACGAAGTAATTTTGTGAAAAATAAAAAGGGGATTACAGAAAATGTTTGGAAAATAAATGAATTTAAATATCTTTTATCTTGAGTGTTACCATTGAACGTTTAGTGAGTAAACTACGTTTTAATTAGTTTCAGAAATTATAATATATCGAACGTAGGGTTAATACATAGATGTTATAATTGATTGTTCCACGAACCAGCTGATATGTGCAGTTAAGCAGGCGTAAGTATCACATTGAAGGTATGTTTACAATAGTCTTCAGGCCCGTATTTAGGTAAGTGTTATTCTGTGCTCGAGCACAGGGCGGCAAAATTTTGGAATTTTTCCGAAGATTCATAATAAAGTGATATTTAAAACTAGCAACCCGCAGAGTCACGTGCAAGATCGAGAAAATATGTTAATGTGTTTAATTAACTCTAATTACAGTAGTTACTAATTAGTTAACTTATCTGATTATTTTTAAAAAGTCATCCTCTCCCACCCTCACCGCAAGGGGTGAGGATGAACTTGAACATCATGAGAACCGATACCGTTAAACTCAGCAACCTCGAAAACTATGAATTCAATACTAATATCTGTCGTTTTCAATTACTTTTAAAATCTCATCTCCTCCCTGGGAAGTGGAGTAATGACCTTGAAGTTGAATTGGAATAAAACTGTCAGAATTCATCTCAGCAACCCCAAAACTATAATTCAACTCTAACATTGGTCGTTTTCGATTCTTTTTTTAAATGTTCCCATGCTATTCTTATTAGGACTTTCCACCCCATATCTCAGCTCAAGTGTGACGTACGGACTTGGAACAGGCCATTTAGATCATTTCTCTGAGAGTTTTAAAACATATTAAAATTTCATGTTTCTATCTAATATGGTTCGTCTCTACAACTGCATGTGGAAAAAAATGACATCTTTGAGTTTTACGTCCCGCGGTTATGCCGGTTAGGCTAAAGGAGACGGTGATTATGAGAAATGAATGAAATGGTGGAATGAAGAAAGTAGGAGGAAACGGGAGAACCCCGAGAAAGCGCACGAGCACGGTGTTTGTCCACCAATAAGTCCACACGACGAGAGCTGGGATCGAACCCCAAGCACCGAAGGTCAACGCTCTACCACTGAGCCACCGCGCCCCCGACAGTAAATTAAAACCTACATGAAAATTGCATGCCAGTATTGAGAGAATGTGTCCCCAATGGATGAGTGGTTAAGCTCGTTGCCTTGTAATCAAGGAGTCCTGGGTTCGATTCCCGGTGGGAGGACAAGTGGTTCGGAACTCAAGTTAAGCTGTAGGTTCCGTCCTTAGTACGTCATCATCGCATGGAAGGCTATGGCAAACTACCATAGGTTCACCTTGTCTAGGGACCTTCAAATCAGACACCCACCTTCAGGGCAGAACACCACATCATAATCATCACTGAGAGAATTAGGCCATTTAAAATTACTTTGTAACTTTTGTAACTTGTAATACCTAAACTACTACTCAATAAGAGCTGGCATGTTTGCAAAATTACGATTTGTTTCCTTGTTTGAGACATATGGGGGCGGCAAATTATTTAGAAGACAGGGGCGCACAATATACATATATAAATACGGGTCTGATAGTCCTAATAATAAAATTCAATCTGAGCGTCACGTTAATTTGTAATAACAAAAAGACACATTGATTGATGTTGTTACCTGCAACAACACTTGCCTCCTTGACGCTAATACAGTCACTACCTGCGCTGCGAATGCATAGAAGTCCTGGAGTAAGTATATAAATATGGCATGAAGTTTGCCGTGGTAGGTGGGCTAACTAAAAAAATAATAAATAAATAAATAAATTTGTAAAATGCAAAGAGCTTTCAATTACACATGATTTTAACGTGTAGCGTACAGCAGGCCGGAGTCTTATGCCCAGTAACTAATTTAAGACGAGGAGTGTTTTCCTAGTAAACACCATTTTGAAATAATAAAAAATACAAGTATAATTTTCAGAACAATTTTAATGTTACATGAAATCCCGTAGGTTAATGTACTTTTCTACATTGTTTCCACTAATATTAAGGCACTTATAGTATCGTACAAGAAGCATTTAAATACCATCCTTGTAGAAGCCTCCAGTCTAATTTCACAACCATTGCAACACGGCCGTTTAACCTCATCAACGTCGTCGTGGTCCTGACCACCTAAATGTTTCTTCAAATCGTTAATAATGTTTCCTGCATACAGTTGACTAATGTGACCATGAATTTCAGCTACCTTCATACTTTTAGCACTAAGAAAATGAATCACAACGCGTACTTCACACTCGAAGGGATTCTCAATCGCTGGAGGCAACTACAGTACTCACAAACACACGTAAACACTGAATATTTTTTCCGTAATGGCGTCTGAGGCTCGCCAACAGATGTAGGTGGCTGACAGCCCAGTTATTTTACACAAAATTTGAGTCAAATTGTGCGAAAAATAGCCTAAAGCTGAAAATTGGCAGATTTTTTCTTCTATTGGATGTCCTGAACAACATATTAAAAGTCCTCTAATCTCCCATGGTCGCTTCCCGAAATTCCAGGCAGTTAAAGTCTAGAGTGTTGGAAGGGCATAAGTTTTCACTGGAATGGCTGTTATATACAAACGGCTAAATCCGTAAATCTAAAATAGGTCTTAAATGAAAGATAAATAATAGGACTTGAACTCAAGGTGTATATTGTTTTAATTACACACCACCCAGGACCGGACGAAACGATCAAAAGTCGAAATGAAACGAACTCGCATTTTCTTTCCTTGGTTATTGACGCTTTACTACCTCAGATATCGTAAACTACCTGAACCAAAAAAAAAAAAAAAAAAAAAAAAAAAGTATCAGCAAACTTACATTTTTCCATCGGTATCTTTGTGGTGCATGCACAACTAATAGTTACGGATCTACGTGTGTTTAAGTGACGCGCAATGCACTGGATTGCCCGTCATTCACACTAGCCTTATGTGAGCACCTGTAGACCAGATACTTTACGTAATATTACAAATAATTGAGTGAAGCTGAAAATTGGTACATATGCTCAATTTGATGTCCTGAACAACATATCTAAAGTCCCCTAATCTTTTGTAGTCGCTTCATGGAATTTCAGGCGGCTGTACTGCTGGAACGCTAGAGAAACGCAAGGAATCGCTGGAATCACTTTTAAATCCAAACGAATAGGCCTACGGAGTTCAAATTGGGTAGAATGAAAGACAAAAGAATGAGCTTTATTATAAGGTATTCATTTCGCATCACGTACTGTCGCACAAAGAAATAAAACTTACAAAACCAACTAAAATAACCTCTTTGCTTTTTTCTATTTTTGCTCTGCTAACCTGCTACTTTTACCTTGTTAACTTTAATGGGTATATCATAAATTACTCGCTAGCTTTGGCTCCAAGGAAGGTAACTGGACAAAAGTATGTTTTGGAACATTCGGGTTCGCAGTAAAACCATTTTCAAATCTCATGAAGCAGATGATTAATCATTGTTGCCTGTGGTTAATATATTTTCCCTACTTCCATCACTTATGTAATCGTTCTAGATTACAAGTAAAAATAATTTATCATGTTGGGGAGTTGACATTTTCCGTAATTTTCTGTGTTGTAACCATTTTGTTTGTACTGCAATATTATAATTCAATTTCCACCCCTCTGGCAAAAATGGAGGGGGAAAGAGCCAAATCTAAAGGAAATTCGTAAGGATCTATCATTTTTCGGACTTAGTTTCTGGAAGGCAGTTCCATTTTTTTTTACCAGAACTGTACAAAGTAATTTTGGAGTAATAAAAAACATGAAATTCGTCATATTATAAATGGTTATTTCTCTCACTTTTCCTGTTACGTATTTACAACGAAGTGTGTATTAAGCAGAAAACTCAGAGTAATAAAACAATAGAAAATCCCTGCAGAAGAAAATGAGAAGTCCGCCATTCACCATATGAAGAAGTCACAAATTCTGGAGTGGAGTATGGAGTGATATGATTGTGGAACAATAATTAATGCATGCAATTAAAACTTCTGGAGGAGTTACAAGAGGCCGAGGTATAACGGACAATACCCTGGTTCAGTGGGTGCTTTCCCTACCTAGAACTTTCACGATGTGTGAAGCCTTCGAAAAATTCAGCGACATCTCCTCATCGTTGTCTGAACAACATGTCGATCTCCGAGAATCCCGACAATAACACGACTACAAGGATCTTGAGATGTTTATTGTATGGTTCAATGGCCATAGTCTATTTGACGTGGATACTAACAATTTAATCTCTATTGCTACTGCAGTTGTTTCTGATGCTTCATTTAACTGCGATTCCGCGGAAATTTTGGGGGAAATCCTGTGTAGAGAGAATGGGTGGGGAGCATATTGGAAATTTAAAATTGAAGAGATCTGACCGAGTAAAACATATCTCGTACACAGGTATTAAGGTGCATGAAAATGTGGTCCCGGTAGATACAAATCAATTATTTATGCGGATAGCATGTGTGATGAAAACAGAGGAAGATCTAAACAAGTGTCTAAAGTACTAGTTAGCCCCCTTATCCACCGGCGCTATTCCGAAACACGGAATTAAGGAAAATAAACAAATCTTCAATCTGTGATCTCTTCCAGTCGAGCATTTCTAGTGATGATGATATCAAAGAAATGTCGTCCCAAGATTATGAAATTATAGTGGATAGAGGTAAAAAAAAAAAAATGAAATCTTTGAGTTTTACGTCCCACAGTTATGCGGTGAGGCTAAAGGAGACGGTGATGATGAGTAATGAATGAAATGGTGGAATGAAGAAAGTGGGAGAACCCCGAGGAAACCCACGCACACGGTGTTTCTCCACCACAAAATTCACTTGGCGGGGGCTGGGATCGAACCCGGGACCCCAAGCACCAGAGGTGAACGCTCTACCACTGAGCCACCGCGGCCCCAGGATAGAGGTATGCTGCTTCGAAAAGTTATTTAGCCAAGTTCAGCTACATACGAACAAATTTGTGAATCTTATGTAAGCTATGTGAAAACTCGCTACACCAAATTATCAACTGTAGTTTCCGATGGTTTTGGTGATGTTACCACAAAAATGCAAGAACAAACCCGAAGGGCAAGAAAACGTAGTTGTTCAAATATTTTAATTGAAGGTGAAAAAAATGGTTACATGTGGTCAAGGGGATTTTGTGGGAAATAGCTCAAACAAAATACAACTAATAAAACAAGTAACAAGTCGTGTTGAGAAGGAAGGAATCCACGTGAAGGAAGGTAAGGGAGATGCTGATGCCTTCGGAAAAAATCGAATGTAATCGTAAAGTGACTGTGGTGGCTTCAGATAGTGACATTCTGGTAATGCTTGTGGCTACGATCCTTAATGGAGCAACCATCAATCTCCTCATGCCCTGCGTTGGGTCACATGCTGCCCGATTATACAATATTTCAGATATGCAAAACAAGATTGCTGATATGGAAAAAAGTACTTTCCGTGCACGCCATGAGTGGAAGTGATACTACTCAGGCCCAAAACCAGCCACAGAGATTTGGGGGCCATAAACATATTAGGGGGGCAAGTCATTAGAAATTATCTTACAAATATTTAAATTATGTTTTTTGTATTAATAGTAGCATTTTGTATGGTCTGGAGGGGCCACGAAAAGTTTAGAGGAGCCAGGCCCCGTAGCCCCCTCTAGTTGCAGGCCTGATACTACTTCTGGTATTTACATGAAACGGAAAAAAAAATACTCAGAAACAACCTACAACTCCGGGAAACGGTGGCTATATTTTATACGACTCACGTGGATTGTAACAGGGGTATCAGAAGCGGGAGACAAGTTCCTTACTGAACTTTATAGCAGCCATGATTTTAAATCATTAGGTTAACTGAGGGTTTGCAAGTACAACAGATTTGTGGCCAAGACCTCAATAACAACCTCAATTATTTTAGCAACTTAGCCTCCAACGTCAGCTGCAGTACGTCAACATTCCCTCCGGATGTACCGCCAAAACAACAGTGGCTAGGAAATGATCTGGACGCTTCACAATGGGAATGGAGACTTTTAAATGGCAACAACTTACCATCCTGTACCCGAGGAGCTATTACACATCATATCCTACAACTGCAAGGGAGGCTGCACCAAAACAAAGGAACTGCAAATGCAGAACGGCTTGACTCCCATGCTCCAAAAAGGGTGGACGATGTTATGAGTTGTGTCCAAATAACGTTGTTGACTACAAAGATGAAGCAGACGAGGTCGAACTCTAGTGAAACAAGGTAAGAAAATATTTATCTTTAAAAAGTTCATTTTCACTTGGTATATCACTGCAACCGTGCTTCCTAAGCACCTGTTGTATTACGTTAAAGTAACATAATACTTAATAATGAATATAACTATTTAGTGATGATTGTAAATATACCCTTTAGCTATAAAATGCAGAAACCAAAAAGTGGCGTGCAACATGACTCAATCTACAGTCAGATAAAATCGGAAGCTCAGTGGTCACACGAATTAAGAGAAACAGCGACATGTTACGCTTAAATGTATATATTCACTCAACTACGGATCCTACATTATCAAATATATGTCATTGTATTGATATCAAGGTTTTGCAAAATATCTGCGACACTAAGGCTTCGAGGGGGAAAAAACGGAAAGGGGGACTTCTCATATTCTTCTGCAGGGATTTTTCTATTGTTTTAGTGCTCTGACTTTTCTGCTTAATACACACTTCGTTGTAAATACGTAACATGAAGTGAGAGAAATAATCATTTATAATATGACGAATTTCATGTTTTATATTACTCCAAAATTACCTTGTACAGTTCTGGTCGAAAGAAATGGAACTGCCTGCCAGAAACGAAGTCCGAAAAATGATAGATCCTTACGAATTTCCTTTAGATTTGGCTCTTTCCCCCTCCATTTTTGCCAGAGGGGTGGAAATTGAATTATAATATTGCAGTACAAACAAAATGGCTACAACACAGAAAATTACGGAAAATTTCAACTCCCGAACATGATAAATTATTTTTACTTGTAATCTAGAACGATTACATAAGTGATGGAAGTAGGGAAAATATATTAATTACAGACAACAATGATTAATCATCTGCTTCATACGATTTGAAAATGGTTTCACTGCGAACCTGAGTGTTCCAAAACATACCTTTGTTTAGTTACCTTCCCTGGAGCCAAAGCTAGAGAGTAATTTATGAAATACCCATTAAAGTTAGCAAGGTAAAAGTAGCAGGTTAGCAGACCAAAAATAGGAAAAAGCAAAGGGGTTATTTTAGTTGCTTTTATAAGTTTTATTTCTTTGTGCGACAGTACGTGACACGAAATGAATATCTTATAATAAAGCTCATTCTTTTATCTTTCAGTCGTGCCCAATTTGAACACCGTAGGGCTATTAGTTTGGATTTAAAAGTGATTCCAGATATCCCTTGCGTTTATCTATCCTTCCAGCAGTTCAACTGCCTGGAATTTCATGAAGCGACCACAAAAGATTAAGGAACTTTAAATATGTTGTTCAGGACATCAAATTGAGCAAATGTACCAATTCTCAGCTTCACTCGATTATTTATAATATTATTACGTAAAGTATCTGACCTACAGGTGCTCACATAATGATCGCGTGAATGACGGGCAATCCAGTGTATCGTGTGTCACTTAAACACACGTAGCTCCGTAACTATTAGTTGTGCATGCATCACAAAGATACCGATGGAAAGATGTAAGTTTGCTGATACTTTTTTTTTAATTCGAGTAGTTTTACAATATCTGCGATAGTAAAGCGTCCATAAGCAAGGAAAGAAAACGCGAGTTCGTTTCATTTCGACTTTTGATCTTTTCGTTCGGTCCTGGATGGTGTGCGTCCTTGAGCTGAAGTCCTATTGTTTATCTTTCATTTGAGGCCTAATTTAGTTTATGAGTTTAGTCGTTTGTATGTAACAGCCATTCCAGTGATAACTTCTGCCTTTCCAACACTCTAGACTTTAACCGCCTGGAATTCCAGGAAGCGACCATGGGAGATTATTGATTTTTAATATGTTGTTCAGGGTATCCAATAGAACAAGTCTACCAATTTTCAGCTTTAGACTATTTTTCGCAAGCTTGAAGCCTAAAATGACTGGGCTATGAGGTTAGATCATCGAAGTTACACCACCCGAGCGTGATGTAATGTCACCTGGAATTATCATGGAGGCAAAGGTGAAACAAAACGAATCTTATGGGTTTGTAACCCCCTTCGCTCGCTGACGCTCGCTCAGTTATGTTTCTTAGCGTGCGTAAATAACATTTTTTTTTAAAAAAAAGATAGATAAAGTTCTATGTGCAAAGTGGGCTAATTACCATTTGACATTACGTCATGACTGGATGGTACAACTTTGATGAAAATTTAACTACACCCGATATTTAGGGAAACAGCGCGAATGCGCGGAATGCCGACTGCAGCGCTGCAGTGGCCGAATTTCAAAATGGTATTTTCCTTTAGAAAAAAAGAAAAGAAAAGAAACACTCTTCGTAATAATAGATATGAGAGACATGGTAGCTCAGTGATACAGCAGTTGCCTCTGGTATGTGGGGTCCCTAGTTTGATTCCCAGCGAAGTAAGTTTGTAGTACACAACATCGTGTCTGAGTTGTCATTGTGTACTTCCATTTCCTCCCACATTTTCAATCTACCAATTCTTGCATCATCATTCAGTTGCCTAAATCATCCGTCTCTCTCAGCCTAAGAGGCATAATCCTGGGATCATTATACGGCAAATACGCTTCAATAATAAATATGGTTTAAATTGTGTTATATCACATCTCATTACGAGGAGGGATTCTGATAACTTGTACATGAAATTATAAGAAAAATGTCAGGATATAAATTTTGTGCATTAATTTACAAAAGAGGACGAGAAGAGAAAGCTTTTTTGAGAATCGAGACAAAACGAGGAAAATCTAGACAAGGCGAGCCTTCTACACAATTTACAAGACAATACGAGACCACATTTGTTTCGGACAACACCATTCCAAATTGAAAAGACGGTTTGCTTCGTCATTAGGATATATATCTACGTTCATAATTTTAGAAAATCCGGTGAAGTAAGAGATCACTAGAATCAACTTAAGATTTTTCGTTTTCCTTTGATAACGTTAATCATTCTGTGGAAAGGGAAAATGTTTTCTGGGTTAGCAGTGGAAAAGAAACTCATCAAGCAGGGAAGTTTCGGTGTGTTTAGGTAGGAATGGGGAAGAAGTAAAAGCAGGCATTATTTGTTTCTATTTGGGTGGTTGCTCCAGGTTGTTTTGTAAGAGGTAAAGATGACTCCGCCTCCTCGTTGAGAGGGAAGAAGGGGGAGGAGGTAATGAGGTTGCTATAGAGATCGCCAGGGTTAATCCCCCAGAAATGGTGTTCATCAGAGTAAGCCAGTTAATCCGAGTGACTCAGTGGGAGCAGAGCAGCTGCGACGCCCCTGCCTGAAAGCATGACTTACTGCAACAATTTGGTGTGGTGTTCGATGCTACAGCCACCTGGTGGCGGGAGCATAAACTACAACTCGCCAAAGCACAGTCAATGTTGCCATCACATACGGTATTTTGCGGCTGCAAAAATGTATCATGTTCTTTTTTAGCAAAATCTTTACGAATGAGGGAATCTAGATGCTTTGCTACTTGTAAAGTACAGAAACAATTGCGATTTCTGATTGGCTGTGACCTATGTCACTGAAAGAAGACGATAAAATTTATGACATTGACAAGAATGACCACAAATCTTTAAATACTCACGCAGGAGATAATTTCCATGCTTGTTTTTCTTCGTAATTTTTGAACCATACGAAGTTTCAATTGTTTATGAAATAAAATAATTTCTGTTTTCAGGTTTTACGTTGGTGGAATGAAAATGAGAAAGAAGATCCTAGTATCCCCCCCAAAAAACCTTCGGACATGATGTTATCTAATGTAAACTCACATCGCTGGGATCGAAGCAGAGACCTCTCGCACAAGAAGTGAGTGCTGTACCACTAAGCCACCGTGCACTCTGTTGTACGTGAAGATACAAAATAAGTGTTGCCCATGAGCAAGAAATTTCTGATTGCGTGTCGAGAAGTACATTTTGAAATTCGAGACGAGACAAGATCTCATTTCTTTTTCGAGACGAGACGTGAAACCTCATGAGTCTCGTTGGCAACAGTAGTTCAGTGATAAAATGATTATACGAACAAAATGAAAAGTTTTCATCAATATTTAGAGATAAGCAAGTCATTACACGAAATACTCCAATAATAAATATGCATTAAATGTTATATTAAGAATAAATTAGGACATAAATTTTATACAAACATTTAAAAACTTAGATGACAAAAGTTTTTTCGAGAATGTAGAAAAGATGAGAGAAAAATTCTTTCAGTATTGACAAGAGATGAGACAAGAGACAAAATTATTTATTTCTTGTCTCGTCTCTTCTCCTGGGTAATGCTGTTCCGACATGTACGGAATCACAGCCGTCATACATAAATTGTAGAACGTCCTACATTCAGAATCGCTTATCGCAAATCTCTACCCATCCTGACTGCCGACTTCTATTGTTGCATTATTTTCAAAGTGGAAATGAAATGAAATGACATCTATCATTTTTACGTCCCACGGCTATGCCGGATAGGCTAAAGGAGACGGTGATGATGAGAAATGAATGAAATGACGGAATGAAGAAAGTGTGAGGAAAGGGGAAAACCCCGAGAAAACCCACGCACATGGTGCTTGTACACCACAAAGCTAACTTGACGCAAGCTGAGAGCGAACCAAGAATTCCATGCACCAGAGGTGAACACTCTAGCACTGAGCCACCGTGACCCTGTCGCATTATTTTTTCGACACCCCTTTGACATATATATCTTCGTCTGAAACATAATGATAATGAGCCACCAACTACTCATGAACACAGTATATATTACAACCGACTTCGTTACCCTCCGACTATTACAACCCACCCCTCTCTCTTTCTGTCCTTTACTTTATGTGTTGAGACGTAATACTCCCAATCATCCCGACATTTCTCCTCTCGATGCATTCTACCTCAATATCCATTCATATTTCGTCTTTCCATCATATTATCCACAATAATTCTAATGTACTAACGGCACCTATTTGATTCTTTTAATGACGGTCATTCTGTAGACTTCATTTATACAGATTTTTCAAAAGCCTTCGATGAAATACATCATGCATTCTTACTTCAGAAGTTGTCGAATATTGGTTTTTCTTATCGCTTATTAAGGCTACTATGTTCTTACCTAAATGGGCATAAACAGTTTGTTACATATAGACAGGCAAAATCATTTACTTTTGAAGTGAACTCTGGCATACTGCAAGGATCAACTTTGGGACCATTATTTTTTTCTGTTATTTATAAACGATCTTCCAGGTGTCATAAAATTTTCAAAATGTCTTCCATTTGCTGGTGATCTTAAAGTATACAAGAAAATAACTGATTCAATAGATTGGTTAGAGTTACAGAGCGATTTAAGTAAATATTATTAATGGTCGCTGAATAACAAACTTCACTTTATTGTAAGCAAGTATTTTGCAGTTAGATACTCTAGGCAGTATACTTCTCTTAACTTTGAATATAAAATGAATGAGGTGATAATTAAGAGAACAACTAATATAAAAGATTAAGGTATAATTTTAGACAGTAGACTTACCTATCATCAATACATGGAAAAATGTGTTAATGAAGCATACAAAGCTCTTGGGTTTCTATTGTGGAATTCTAAAGAACTTATGAATAACTCAACTTTAATAACATTATTTAATAGTTTTATTAGAAGCAAGCTAGAATATGACTTGATAGTGTGGAATCCATATTACAAATGTTACATTAAGAAAATTGAGAGAATACAGAATAAGTTTTGCCATATTTATACTATACGAAATACAAGAAATCCTCATATAAAGAAAATATATCATACAAAAGATTATTACAAGAATTTAAGTGTAGTACTTTACGTGCCAGAAGACAAATTGCAGATCACTTGTTTCTATATAAATTAGTTAATGGCATATTTGAAAATGAACAGCTTTTGCAGCAATTATACTTTAATACTAAATACTAAATAATAATAATAATAATAATAATAATAATAATAATAATAATAATAATAATAATAGTAATTTGTAAAAAAATCTAATTCTATATTGCATCTAAACTCATCACTTGTGAGAAAATACAAGGCAATACAATATCTTAAATAGAGATAATACAAGTATTGATTTTTCTATATCATGTAGTAAATTTATCTCAAATAAAAAAAATGTATTTAAAAATAAGTATCAGTACAAAATTGAACTTTTCAGAATTTTGTGTCTTGTTTTCTTGTCTACTGATATAAAAATATGTGCCAATTATGTACAGCGGGGAACACTTCTAAATGGTACACCTTAGCCGTAAATCTCCATATGGCTGTACCATTTAGAAGTGTCCCCCGCTGTACGTATATATACTGTCTATTGCTATGTTTCTCGTTTTTATTGTATTTTCTTTTTCAATTTTTTCTTTATTTTTCATTTTAATTTCCCAGAGTTCCTTACTATAAATTTTAGTTTATTATTATTATTATTATTATTATTATTATTATTATTATTATTATTATTATTATTATTATTATTATTATTATTATTATTATTATTATGTGTCTCTTGTATGCATTATATAGTGTTAATTTCATGTTTAGGTATTGTAATTGCCTATTGTAAAAGGAGCAACAGCGCCATTATAGGTACCAGATAAATAAATGATTAAATAAACAGGACTCCAAGTGACCGCGTCGCTCTGGGGAGAGAAGATAACCTCACTTGTCATTCTAACATTACCTACGTGTTGTGATGTATATTGCACAAACTCATTACTTACATACCTCATACATTGCACCTCTGCCTTATCGTTTGTAATCTCAAGATCATAAAATCCAGAAGTATTAACAGAAAGTCTGAAACTTAATAAATTACGCTTATACTAACAAAAGTATCCTACAATCTATTTCCCTTACTATCTCTTCCCGAATTGAGGTCGTAATCTTTAGGTGAGGCTATATTTGGTTAGTAAGAAAAAAATGAATAACAGTCAAGTGATAACCTTAGGTTGTTGTTTTAACATCGCAATTTTCTATAAGATTTGCTGTTCAAATCACTTTGTTCCTTGTAACGTACTGGGTAGGTGCCAACTAACGGAAATTATTGTTCCTAGATACAGTAATAGATTTTATGGTAATCTATTGTTTCCAACGACTAATTCAGTTGTTACAATATCTATAAACGCTAAAAAGTCCTACGCACACGTCGATTGATTTTTTTGAGTTTAACGTCCCTTTCAGCAGCGAGACTATATGAGACGGGACCTACTGATTAATATAAAATCCAACAACATGAATCAAACCCGGGTACGCAGATATCATAAACTACTTGCTCTTTCTCATTAGAACACAATTTTTGTTTCATATACTTTTTATTTTTAAAAAAAGACTGTACACGTACAGTATTGTATAGAACGTATGGAACTAGGCATCTTGGTTTCAGAAATTTACATATTCATAAGATCATTACAACAAACAGTGATTATTACATACAAAGTTGTAGCTATTGGTATATCAAGAAACGTGTCCCGTAGTACCCTATTCACAAAATAGTCAATTTAAGAAAAGAAAAAAGGTAATAAAGTTACCTAAAGGTACAAACAATAGATAGGCATCTTAAATATACTTCAGCATTTACTTGTTACTGCTTGTAGCAGCAAAAAAAAAAAAAAAAAAAAAATCTAGTTCCGAATGTGAAAGCTAAAAACTTTTAGATACGAAATTTAGAAACCGCTTCTCGCTTCTTGTTTACTAATTATCTTTTTTATGCAATCATTTTGGGAAATATTTTGACAAAAGACATGTACACTCATGTAGAAAAATTATTGTTGCATGTCTATAAATATGTTGTTGTAGGAATATAATTTGAAAACGAATTCACCCGGTATTTCTTATAATGTTAGTAATGGGTATAATCGGCAAAGACATGTTTGTGGTAAATTTCATATCAAAAGAGCAGTAAATAAGAACAGTAAAACGAAAATAATATATTTTTTTCCATTTAGCAACATTTTCCTTTACTCATTCTAATTTTCGTATTTATAATTCTTTTCCTATAAAATTTACCACAAATATACATTTCCCGATTACACACATAGTATCAGTCTTAAAAGTACCCTGCAAAGTCATTATCAAATTATATTCTTACAAGAAGACAGGTATAGATAAGCGACAATCATTTTGGACATGAGTGTACCTCACCAAAGAGAATTGCCACAGCCAAAGAAGCATGCAACAACAACCACAAAAAAGTCACTCTTAACTAGCAGGTTTAATATTGAACTAAGGAAGAAATTGGTAAGGTGCTACATATCGACTCTTGAGAGTACAAATGTTATATGTCCATTTTTATCAATATTGACTCTGTCACCTTTTCCGATAGTTTAATATCTGCTATGTCACGTGCACAAATATCATATATCCATTGTAAATTGTTCCTTGGTAATACACAGTGAACAGTTGTTGCAAAGCTCGAATTCTCTGCTTTGCTAGGGCACACTTATAACTTCGAAACAGTCTTCTGAAAAATTTAGAGAACTGGACATATGACATTTGTGCTCTCAAGACTCTATATGTAGCATTGGACTGTATGGTTCGGAGACTTGGACATTACGGAAGATAGAGAAGAAATATTTAGAGAGCTTCGAAATGTGGTGCTGGAGAAAGATGGAGAAGATAAAATGGACAGAAGAGGAACAAATGAAGACGTTTTAAAACGGATAGGAGAGAAGAGGACGCTTCTAGTCACCATCCTTCGAAGAAAAGCCACTTGGATTGGACACATCTTGTGAAGAAATTGTCTTCTTCATACCGTCAAAGAAGAAAAGATGGAAGGGAAGTGAGGAGTAGAAGGAAGAACATATCTGATTGTTGATTTGAAAAAATGGAAGAAAATATTGGTAGTTAAAAGAGGAAGCTGAAAGTCGAGAAACATGGAAGAAATATTTCCAGGTAAAAACTGAAAATTAAAAAGAAGAAAAGAAACACCTTCATTAGTCGCAGGACCTACCAAAGGCACAATAGTTAATAATAATAATAATAATAATAATAATAATAATAATAATAATAATAATAATAATAATAATAATAATAATAATAATAATAATAATAATAATAAATAATGCAATTATTTAATGATGGGTAAATAACTCTTAAAAAAATGACTTCATTGCAAGGAGGAAGAAATGTCTAGGAAATTCAGGAAAACTATAGATAACATAACTGTTAATGCCTACTTTTTCCTGGTTGAACAACTTCTACATACAACTATAATCTGTATATTACCAGCAATAACCTAGGCGTACAAAAGTATTACTAAATTAATGAACATGGCTCAAATATTTTATAGAACTTGGGTATAGATGGCGTTGGTGTTAAATAATTACATGTTAATAAACAAACACATTCAGGCTATTTTAAGGACAATTTGTAAAAATCTTCGTTTCTTTCCTCTTAACGCGATCGATTCATTTCGAATCCGTTGAAATCTTCTTTATCATAAACAGCGTTTTAGAGGGTACAGAAAATTGCAGTGTAACATAGGTATCATAAACGTGTTAATAGTATTGATTAATAAATATAATTACTTCCTTTTTGATTCTTCTTTAAATTTTCTTATTTATATTAAATATTCTTCTTATTGCTTTTCAAAAAAGAAATAAAAACATATATAAAATTTTTCAAAACGGAAATTTTTTATAATACTTTTCAAGAAGGAAAAATAATTTTTTTTTATTTCTCCTGACGAATATCGATTCCGGGACTATCTGTACTAAAAGCACACATGTGAGTCACTAGATCAGCGTGGGAGGATCATTTTGTAAAAGAAAATAAATATTTCTTACAATGGTTTCCAATAGGAAAATTATAACTTTTATGTACTTTCCAAAAAGAAATGATTACTTTCATTAAAAAAAAACATTTTTGAAAAAGGATATCAAAATGTTAATGTGTATTCGAAAAGAAAATTAAAACCTTTATAATATTGTTCAAAGTATTAAGCTTTTGTAACGCTTTCAGAAAGAGGAAATGAAACATTTTACAACGATTTTCAAAAAAAATATATATAATACTTTTTAGAACGAAAATGAATACTTTTAAATGTCTTTCGTCAACGAAATGAAAACGATTAAAATACTTTAGACTTAAAGTTTACAATTCTTTTAGAAACAAAATTAAAACTTTTGTAGTTTTTCAAAAATAAATGAAAACTTTCACAATATTTTTTAAAGCGGAAATAAAAGTTTTATTTCCATTCTGGTTTCCAAAGACAAAATATAAAATTTTCGTAACGTTTTCTGAAACGAAATGAAAATTTATGTAATGATCTTCATAAAGGAAAGAAATTTTTTTATAATACATCACAAAATGAAGATGAAAACGTTAAATCGATTCATTTGTAATGTTTTTCAAAAAAGAAATGAAACTTACCTTATTCATTTCGAAAAGAAAATGAAAACATTTTTACAATATTTTTTAGAAAGAAAGTTAATACTTTAGACAGATGAAATTAAGGTTTTCACATTTATTTAGAATGAATTGGATTTTTTTATAATGCTTTCCATAAAGAAGTAATAATGCTTCTTATAATATTCTCAGAAAAGCAGTAAGTACTTTAGTAAGCTTTTCAAAAAGAAAATTAACATGTTTTAATGTTTTTTTTCTGGAAGGAAATGGAATAAATCAATTTATTTATTGGTTTCCATAAAAGAAATAAAATCTTTTATAATTCTTTTCAAAAATGAAATGAAAACTTTCATGATGTTCTTTTCTTAAAAAAAAAAACTAAATGAAAACTTTAATAACGTCTTTCAAAAAGAATGTGGAAACATTTATGAGTTCTTTCAAAAGAAAAATGAAAATTCTTATAATACTTCCCTAAAAGGAAATGACAACTTCGTGATTCTTTCCAAAAATTATATTAAAAACTGTTTACAATTCCTGTCAAAAATAATAATAATAATAATAATAATAAATAATGCAATTATTTAATGATGGGTAAATAACTCTTAAAAAAATGACTTCATTGCAAGGAGGAAGAAATGTCTAGGAAATTCAGGAAAACTATAGATAACATAACTGTTAATGCCTACTTTTTCCTGGTTGAACAACTTCTACATACAACTATAATCTGTATATTACCAGCAATAACCTAGGCGTACAAAAGTATTACTAAATTAATGAACATGGCTCAAATATTTTATAGAACTTGGGTATAGATGGCGTTGGTGTTAAATAATTACATGTTAATAAACAAACACATTCAGGCTATTTTAAGGACAATTTGTAAAAATCTTCGTTTCTTTCCTCTTAACGCGATCGATTCATTTCGAATCCGTTGAAATCTTCTTTATCATAAACAGCGTTTTAGAGGGTACAGAAAATTGCAGTGTAACATAGGTATCATAAACGTGTTAATAGTATTGATTAATAAATATAATTACTTCCTTTTTGATTCTTCTTTAAATTTTCTTATTTATATTAAATATTCTTCTTATTGCTTTTCAAAAAAGAAATAAAAACATATATAAAATTTTTCAAAACGGAAATTTTTTATAATACTTTTCAAGAAGGAAAAATAATTTTTTTTTATTTCTCCTGACGAATATCGATTCCGGGACTATCTGTACTAAAAGCACACATGTGAGTCACTAGATCAGCGTGGGAGGATCATTTTGTAAAAGAAAATAAATATTTCTTACAATGGTTTCCAATAGGAAAATTATAACTTTTATGTACTTTCCAAAAAGAAATGATTACTTTCATTAAAAAAAAAACATTTTTGAAAAAGGATATCAAAATGTTAATGTGTATTCGAAAAGAAAATTAAAACCTTTATAATATTGTTCAAAGTATTAAGCTTTTGTAACGCTTTCAGAAAGAGGAAATGAAACATTTTACAACGATTTTCAAAAAAAATATATATAATACTTTTTAGAACGAAAATGAATACTTTTAAATGTCTTTCGTCAACGAAATGAAAACGATTAAAATACTTTAGACTTAAAGTTTACAATTCTTTTAGAAACAAAATTAAAACTTTTGTAGTTTTTCAAAAATAAATGAAAACTTTCACAATATTTTTTAAAGCGGAAATAAAAGTTTTATTTCCATTCTGGTTTCCAAAGACAAAATATAAAATTTTCGTAACGTTTTCTGAAACGAAATGAAAATTTATGTAATGATCTTCATAAAGGAAAGAAATTTTTTTATAATACATCACAAAATGAAGATGAAAACGTTAAATCGATTCATTTGTAATGTTTTTCAAAAAAGAAATGAAACTTACCTTATTCATTTCGAAAAGAAAATGAAAACATTTTTACAATATTTTTTAGAAAGAAAGTTAATACTTTAGACAGATGAAATTAAGGTTTTCACATTTATTTAGAATTAATTGGATTTTTTTATAATGCTTTCCATAAAGAAGTAATAATGCTTCTTATAATATTCTCAGAAAAGCAGTAAGTACTTTAGTAAGCTTTTCAAAAAGAAAATTAACATGTTTTAATGTTTTTTTTCTGGAAGGAAATGGAATAAATCAATTTATTTATTGGTTTCCATAAAAGAAATAAAATCTTTTATAATTCTTTTCAAAAATGAAATGAAAACTTTCATGATGTTCTTTTCTTAAAAAAAAAAAAACTAAATGAAAACTTTAATAACGTCTTTCAAAAAGAATGTGGAAACATTTATGAGTTCTTTCAAAAGAAAAATGAAAATTCTTATAATACTTCCCTAAAAGGAAATGACAACTTCGTGATTCTTTTCAAAAATTATATTAAAAACTGTTTACAATTCCTGTCAAAAAAAAAAGGAATTATTTTATAACACTTTCCTAAAAGGAAATGCATTTTTTGAGCATGTTCGAAGATGTAATTCATTAAAAAAGCTTTTAGAATTTCCAGTTATATTAGCATACCAGCGTCGGTTACCAGCTTTGATGGTTTGAAATAAATACTTTATATGCACAACTCCTTATCTCATCTCCAAAAACTATGGATTTCACTAATATCGCTAATTTTCGACCATTTTCATATAGAACCCCCTTCTTCAAATTTCCGGGCTGAATTTGAATTTCAACAGCATCGGAAGTGACACTGTTCACCTCAGCAAACCCGAAAACTGTGGATTTGACACTAATATCGGTCATTTTCGATCATTTTTACACTGTTAAAAATACTTTCTAAAATCTGAGAAACCGTTTCTTCTCTGTGCACCGAAAATATCTTTTCTTAGAAACAAGAGTTTGGAACTCTCATTAATGAGAAATGAAGAAAAGTAGAGGAGCTTGTATAAAGCGGAACGAGAAAGTATACTGTTACTTTCCTTATGAATGAGAATTGCCAAATCTGGTTTCTAAGAAAATATTGTCTCGGTGCACAGATAAGAAACGGTTTCTCAAATTTAAGAAATTATCTTTAAGGGCGTAAAAACCTCCCTCCTCTAAGTTGCAGCGTGAAAGTGAAATGATAAAAATCATCTCAGGCTTGAACCTCATCTATGTTGAGAATTTGATCGAGATTGGCCGGGTGGTTGAAGACTTTCTGAAGTCACGAACATAGTCACTTTCAATTTTATATAACACATTAAAAAATGTATTGGAAAAATTATATTTTCTAACATAAGTTCATTTTTTCAGGCCATAATCTTCAAAATAGCTGATTTCAGTACCTATTGGTATTTGCTGTTACGTTAAAATGTGAAAATTTTGCAAATATTTAAGCCTTACAAAAATGTTAAGTACATCTTAAAAAACATATATATCTAGGGGGTGTTTCAAAACAACACCGACAACGTTTGGGAGGTGATTCCTGACACCAAGAAAAGAAAAAGTATAGACCAACCTGGGTGCACAAATACTTCCTTTCGGAGTTATAGGCTGCCGAAAACATGAAAAAATGAACTTTAAAGGTTCATAGCTCCGAAACTATGGGACCTACCTTAGTCGGGCCAAGACTTCACTTAGAAACTAATATGTACGCTATCCAAAAATCCTTGTTTCAGCATCCCAAGGTACTCAGAAAACGGTTTTTATGGAAAGAGTTTGGCTACTGGCATATAATTTGAAATAATCACTACCTCCATAAAAGTTGTTGGAAGTATCGCATGATTCTAAAACATAGATATTTGGAAAGGGCACGTATTAGTTCTTAAGTAATATTTACCCG
This sequence comes from Thermobia domestica, assembly GCF_964235325.1. Classification (NCBI taxonomy): domain Eukaryota; kingdom Metazoa; phylum Arthropoda; class Insecta; order Zygentoma; family Lepismatidae; genus Thermobia; species Thermobia domestica. The sequence goes on along the minus strand of NC_137454.1, from coordinate 389,212,588 downwards.
ACTACGGTAGGTTCTATAGTTTTGGAGCTGTGGGCCTTTAAACTTCATTTTTTCATGTTTTCAGCAGCCTATAACTCCGAAAGGAAGAATTTGTGCATCCAGTATTGTCTATACTTTTTGTCTTATCTTGGTGTCAAGAATCACCTAACAAATTTTGTCGGTATTGTTTTGAAACACCCCGTATATTATCTGTGGTATAATCCAATCCGTATTAGGCAGATACATATCTTTGATGTAATCATCTTGCTGTTATGTAAAGTTTTAGATAGCATAATTTAACCAGCACCAAGATGGAACGTATGTGAAATCGTATCCTCAAATAAAAAGGTCCAGTCATCTCACTTTGAAGGCTGTATCCTGGGAACCGTACGTTGGAGATTTTAATACTCTAGAAATGAATATTGTCACTGGCTAAACGTGATTCAATTTTGTTTGGTTGAATTTCATGTATAGGAAAGAATGCAGGATTTGCAAAGACAGATACGGGGTATGGTTTTTAAAAGATTATAGAACGGAGATATAATACACTTTGTTTTCACTGAAAAGAAATACAAGAAAAGATTTGGAAGCAGTGTTATATTATCGAGGCTTTCGAGAAGATTACTGTTCTTTAAGTGTTTACCTAAAGGCAGGTTCTAGGCTCTCTTATTTTAATATATAGGATGTCCGAAAAGTTCCTGTACCACTAGATTTGAATATCGCAGAAAGAAATGTCAGGTTAATTTTGGTTGTGGTATCGGCAACACTGTTTTTATAGTCGCAAACAGCAGTGTCTGGTAGTCCTGCCGTCAAGCAAGGACGGTGTTCCAGTTCACTTTGTTGAGTTGAGTTGAGTTGATTTTGAGTTTAGCAGCGAGGCTATATGAGACGTGGACCTCTGATTAACGTGGACTCCGAAGCATTTAAGCTCCCGCCAGGAATCAAACCCGGGTCTCCCGCGCCAAAGTTCACTTTGTTCTTCATGTGGATGCCTTCCTTAATGAACAATATACAGGCCGCTGAATTGGGCCTGATTCTCTAGCTTCTAGCTGCCCATTGAACTGGCCACCACCAGGTGCTGATCTTCCAATGCCAGAGAACTCATTATGGGGGAATAATTCAGTCACATGTCTCTCATCGTCGATACAGAATAAATAAACAAGAGAAGTGTGGAGGGAGTCTTTCAAAAACAAAAAAAAAAAAAAAAAGTGTCAAGGAGAAAATGGAGACGTATACATTTGTGTGTAAATTACAGCATGTGCACAAAAAATACTATCATGATTTAAAGTGTAAATTATTCATTGTAGCTTTGGAAAATTCAAGATTAGAAACAATACTAATAAAACTCCAACTGATCAAAGCAGTATATATATATATATATATATATATATATATATATATATATATATATATATATATATATATAGTATACAAAGCAGTATATTTGTTACATAGCCGAAGCTGTAACACAGATATATAATCTTAAAAAATATATATATACTGCTTTGATCAGTTGGAGTTTTATTAGTAAGCTTCAAAGTGGTATTAAGTCACTTTGAATAATCGTATTTAAATGAAATTGGTCACATTTGAATGAAAAATTCAAATATTTTTACTATACCTCGTGCACATTAAATGTGGGCCCCACGACTGGCGATGCAGACGTCAAGACGATATCCCCATTCACGCCACACACGCTGCCACATATCTGATGGAATGGACTGGGTGGCAGCACTGATAAGAATTTGCACTTCTTGCAGGTTCTGAGGCAATAGGAGTACATAGACACAATCCTTTACGTAATCCTATAAAAGGAAGTCATAGCACGCAAGTCAGGCGACCTCAGCGGCCAGTTGTAAAAGACATTGTCATCATTTCCGGCATGTCCAATCCATCTTCCTCTAAGCCGGTCATTCAGATGTTCCCGAATATGTAAATGCCAGTGAGGTGGTGCTTCATCTTGTTGTAAAATAAATTCATTGCCTTCTTCTTCCAATTGTGGAAATAACCAATTAGTGAGCATGTCAAGATAACTTGGACCTGTGACAATGGGGTCACCATAACCACTTAAAACTTCTATCTATTAAAATGCAACAGTACCAATTAAGACCGACCGAGCTCTAACCTATAACCTTAGCATTCAAACCCTTGATTTACGGTTATTTGTGATTTCACGTTTATAACAAAGACAAATATTTTTAAAAGAGTGTACGGTACTTTAAAGAAATTACTTAAAGAAATATTTTTCACAAAGTTTATCCTTTTAAATTATTGTTCAAAGGCCTTTGTGCCTTTAATAAGCCTTCTCCGAAATAAATGCAAATGAATTGTGCTGCCATTTTTGGAGCTCTTTTAAACTACGTTTATATGTTTATGGCCAATCCTTTCGACAATGAGATCTCGGAAACTACAGGCTCTAAAAAAATGGCCTTTTCACTGATCGATTGCAAATTTCATGTAGATTGTCCAGTTCTAATTGAATATTTAAAAAACATCAGCACTATTTCTTTATTACATTTTTACGGGTACATTGGAAGTGTTGAAATTTTTTTTAAAAAAGTAAAGCATCACATCCTAAGCATTATACATTCCAACACCACACTGTTGTATATATGGGTTGTATATGTCTCACTCGTTTGTTTCATGGACAAATAATAATGGAAAAGGAAGGATAACCATTTCTTCAGTCTAACAAGGAACCCTAGGTATCTATCAGAGCCCGATTTTCACGAAACTTTGTATATAGAGAGAGTACCTCGGGAAACTCGCGCAGCCAAAATTGTAGCTGCAGAGTCCAAGATGTTGGGACACTAGGGCCCGAGAAATATCAAAAGTGGAACGTCAGTACATTAAGGACATGGTGAGAAAATTCACGTTTTTCTTTAAAACTAATCATTGTAACGACACGAAATGAGCATACATGGATATGAGATGGTCAATATCATCTGTTAAAAGTTATAAAAAAAATATCCGCCATCTTGAAAGAGGCCATGTTGAAACTGGTGTGATTGGTGTAAATGAGAAGAGGGTCATCCAATGCATTAATTTTAACGTCAATAGTCACAAAAACCTGTTGGTGAAGTCTGTTGTGGTATTACATTATTCCTGTGCTTCTGGTTAGGTACAAGATAAGCAAAGTGAATCTCATGACACTCGAGCAGATGCAGGGTGTGGAGCGCTATAGGTGGACTGATATGACGTTCTGATTTCTGTTCGAATTAAGTCAAGTCTAATAAAAAGTTACAAGTTAATGTCAACCATGACATTATTATGAAGATTGAACCCGTCATATCACCACATCCACACCAATTACATGGTGACTGTGACATAAATGATGTAGTGCTAAAATTATATTTCTATCGGTTTTCTAGTTCCACTGATTCCATCATAGCACTCCATAATCTGCATCTGCTTGAGTGTCATAAGATACACTTTGCTCATCTTGTACCTAAAGCACAGGAATAATGTAATACCACAACAGACTTCACCAACAGACCAGAAGCACAAGAATATTGTAATCCAAAAACAGACTTCACCAACAGGTTTTTGTGGCTATTTACGTTAAAATTAATGCATCGGATGACCCTTTTCTCATTTACACCAATCACACCAGTTTCAACATGACCTCGTTCAAGATCGCGGATATTCTTTTTAAAACTTTTAACAAATCATATTGACCATCTCGTATCCATGTATGCTCATTTCGTGTTGCTACAATAGTTAGTTTAAAAGAAAAATTGCATTTTCTCACCATGTCCTTAATGTACTGAGGTCCCAATTTTGATCTTTCTCGGGCCCTAGTGTCCCAACGTCTTGGACTCTGCAGCTACAATTTTGGCTGCGCGAGTTTCCCGAGGTACTCTCTCTATATACAAAGTTTCGTGAAAATCGGGCTCTGATAGATACCTAGGGTTCCTTGTAAGATGAACCTTTTTTTTGGGGGGGGGAGTGTTTTGCCCAATGAATACCATATATAACCGACATTATAATTAATTGTGTGTGTAATGTATTTGCTTATTACATACTGCATGCAAGAAGAAAGAAAACACTGGTCATACATGAATTAGAAACTCCAACCGGAAGTAGGCTCAAATCTTGCAAACTGTGCGAGATATTGAGAAAAAATAATCGAAAAAAGTCTCCCTTTATGATACCCCTTGACTTTTTTTTTTTTAATCAATACGTCTTTCACTTGTGTCTGTAAAGGGACATGTACAGATGTTGTAAGGAATGATAAGGAGATTTATGCTCATATGCGAATGATGCGCTGTGTAGAGAATGCAGGTTCAGCTAGTAGTTTTAAATAACAAAACACCACAACGAAAGGAGATAAATTTACGTTAGCACGTTATAGCATCAACAGTAGAGGAACATAAAAGCTTCCCAAGTAACCTCCAACAGAAACAGCAACTGCCTGCTAAATATCCAACAATGAACCCATATCGACTAATCACAAGTAAACATGAATGAATTTACTTTTCCTGTGTTTGATCCCGTTCATTATTTACATTGTTGTCCATTGTTGTCCATTGTTGACATGCACAAAAATATTTAAGTTTTACTTTCAAATGTAACCAATTTCTATTAAATACGATTATAAAAAGCGACATAACACCACTTTAGTGTATGATGGTATTTTTATGAACACGCTGTGCAATGGATCACATACAGACCCACTGGATACACAGTTCGTATATGTGAGTGTTTAACTATAGTATGCACTAAACAAGTTAACTAAAATTACACTGCACGAGGCAAATGCCGCGATGGTACCTAACACATAAGTCCCAGACCCGTCCTTCCTTCCTTCTCCTCGGATATGTGATCGCCAAGAGATTGGAGTACAGGAACATGTTGAGAATTGGGATAAGGAATGTCACATAGTGCTTGTTTCAAGAATGTTTTTTGGGGGGTAGTGGCCCCCGGAAAAGATAAGGTTAATACGTACTAGAATAGTACTAGCAGTGGGAGATAAAATGTTTCAGAATGCAATAAATAAATAAACATTTTAATATTGCTACTTTACAAGTATTAAAGCTCGTGCCCAAACTTTTTTTCGTGTAGAGATTACTGGTACCTTTGTGTCTGTAACTGCCAAACTTGAACATACAAATGACAATTGAACGTCTTGTTGCGCATACTTCAGAAAAATGTAAGACAAATGAATATAGGTTTTGTTGGTACGTAGTTTTACAGTGCCCTCGGGGCACGTTTTGTAAAAGAAACACTGATGCCACGTACACAATCATTTTGTAAATTATCAATTCACTACGGACGTGTCACTTGCTCACTTCAACTAATAATACACCGATTTCGTCTGATGTTTCTTTCACGTAGTTTTAGGTAATAAGCTTGGCAACACTGAATGGTAACGAGGCCGAGTGAGTGGGTAACGGAGGTAGATTTCTAATTACCAGGATTAGTTTGCAAGGGCTTTCGAGCAACAGTAACGGATCCTTTCTCCCTTTTGAGTTTTGTGTGACTGTGGAGGAAGACCGTTTCTGCTAAGCCTCTCTGGGAGACAACACGCTTTGTATCAAGGGGAAGGTGGGGGAGAAATGTTCAGACGGTTGTTTCGTCACAACTAGGTCTGGATGACTACGAAATGGGTGACGAAACGACTTTAATCGCTCGCTGATGCGATAACACTCTCATGCATTCAGAATTGACGTGTTTTTAGCTAGAATACGAATTTGTTCGGAAGGAAATGGAATTTCTCCTTTCAAACGTGTGACTGCTGTAGGCACCATCTTACATTCATAATAGGCATTAGCAAACTTGAAAAGAATATACAAAACGTACAATATATATATATATATATATATATATATATATATATATATATATATATATATATATATATATATATATATATATATATCTTTAAAATAGGTAATCATGTAATAATATATAAATAGATTATTGATATACATAAGAGTACGTGACATTTTCTAGTTTATTATATACTAAATGTTTATACTATATTACTAAATGTTTCTTTCAACAAACTTAAAAAGTCCCTTATTGAATTCTGTATGTCTCTATGTGTGTGTGTGTATGATTTGCTATTTTTCAATTTTGAGCCCTCCATTCGATAGAGTATCAAAAACTATCTGACAAAGTGATCGAATTTTTCGCGTCACTCTTGCCTTTCCCGAGATACTGGCCAAAAAGTAGTTTCGATTTCGGAAAATTTAAGGTGCCATATCTCGGGAACCTTAAGTCATAGAGAGATTATATTGATGTTGATCAATACCTAAGAGTATGGTGAACATTTTGGTACCAAAATAGTAAACGGTGGTCACTGGCCAACTGGCTATCGTTTCCCGGATATCGGCCAAAAAAAAAATGTTCGGATTTGGGGACATTTTAGGAACCATATCTTGGGAACCGTGAGTCATAAAGAGATCATATTTTGCGAATTTTTCAATTTTGAGCCATCCATTTTGAGCATGTCTTCGTAAAACAACATAGCGTAGAACGTTTTAACAGAACTCTTTAAACAAAACATGTGGGAAAAATTTGGAAATTATAAACGGATTAGGGATGGACAAAACCGGTTTTTATAAAACACCGGAAACCGGTTTCTAGAAAACCCGAAATCCGAAAAACCGACATTTTGGGTTTCTCAAAAACCTGTTCGGTTTTCACCGAAATCAGTTTCGGTTTTCTCCTAAAACCGATTCGGTTTTTCACCGAAAACGGTTTCTGTTTCCCCCAAACGGTTTCGGTTTTCTTCAAAACCGGTTTCGGTGAAAACGTTCGGAAAACAAAACTATTTCTGTGGAAACGGAATCGGTTTCCGGAGAATAACGAAACACTATTCTGGTCAGAAATAGAAACAATTTCTGAAAAACACGGAACCGGCTTTGAAGAAAACCAAAATTTTATCCGGTGAAAACCGAAACTTTATCCGGTGAAAACCGAACCGATTTTGGAGAAAACCGAACCGATTGTGGAGAAAACTAAACCATTTCTGAAGAAAACCGAAACCAGTTTTGGTGAAAACCAGTTTTTTGAAAATTTTCAAAAATCGGTTTCCCTAAAACCGAAAAACCGGTTTTTGTGCCCACCACTAAAATGGATAGCTATATTACAAGAATTGCTTATGAATATAAAAATAAAATACATAGGAGAATTAGTATAAATCCTATAGAAGTTAATAAGGAAAATTAATTATTTTTTTTCAAGTTCGTTCTGGCAATGCTTTTGGATTACTCTAAGGTTTTCCCGAAGTTTTTTAATTCAAGATTTTTATCGCCTTATTATTTATCAATTTTATTGTTTCAGACGAATCAGCCGAAATTTACGAGGATTTTTTTTTAATCGATAGGGGGGATAGAAAGTAAATTTACTTACTTATTATTGCCTCAAGCCTAAGTAGTAGGAATTGGAAGAAAAACTGATAGAATATAATTGAATAATCTATGAAAATTGATCAATTTTTACGAAATCTATCGTGGAAAATATTCGTAAATCACGGAGAGGGAACAGAAGAGCAAGGTAAATTCACTTCCTGATTCTCGAAAAATCTTTAGGTTTTACGTCCCACACTTATGCCGGCTAGGCTAAAGGAGACGGTAATGATGAGAAATGAAGAAAATGGTGGCATAAAGAAAGTGGGAGGAAATGGGAGAACCCCGACAAAATCCACGCACGTAATGTTTATCTACCACAAAGCTCACTTTTCGTGAACTGGGATCGAACCAAGGACTACATGCACCAGAGGTGAACGCTCTACCACTGAGAAACCGCGGCCCTCCATGATTTTCGACACTGACTTTAAACCCAAGCACGCGATTTGTAACCCTGAGAAAAATATATACGCCTATTCTACCAAATTTGATTTTTTAAAAATCGTTTTCGTACCACTTGAAGACACCTTGCAGTTTAACATCGTACAATTAACAAACGTTTTCGTACACCATAGTCTTGAAAAAATCTTGAAGTTTAACGTCCCACGATTATGCCCTTTAGGCTAAAGGAGACGATAACTAAAGAAGTGAATGATGATGGAAGAATTGGTGGAATGAGAAAGTAGGAGTACGCCGAGAAAACTCACGGACACAATCACCATATTCTTGAATTGGGGGAAAGGGAGTAAATTCACGGTTTAATTATTCTCTGATTGTAGCTAAATGCAACGTAAATCTTCGCAAAGCCTCAAAGGAAATACAAATATATTGCTTAAAATTGTTTTCTTTTTAATTGAAATTATCATTGAGCGTATTTTCTATGAGAAGCAGGTAAATTACACTATTTCCTTCTTCACATACTTTACTCCTACGCAATGAGGATTATTGGAAAGCCATTTTGCATTAAAATTTGAATAATTTTGGTGAAAATTATCGCGGATTATTATTTTTTTATTATGCTATTTAAAAATGGAAACTCCGAAGTTTGGGGAAACTATTCCCCTTTTATCCACTTATCCTTGAGCGATTTGAACTTCAATCAATGCACATGATTCAGATCCTTAAAGAAAATCGAATATTTTTTACTTACTTTATAAAACTTTTTTTTTCTTTCATGTGTGTGTATACAGTACTATGTACAAATTTGCAACATAAGGTGGATTTTACTGTCATTTACCCTGTTATTCTTGACGGATTGCAATGCCAAAGAATGGAGTTATTTTGGAAGATTCGATAAAGTCAAATACCGTGTTTCTTTAGAATCGGATAAGTTTTAGGACAGTTATCATGGAACAGACAATTGAGAGAGACAAACTCCCGATTGGAGTCGAACGGTACAGGCTTTTCACGCTCACTTCATTTTGATACTTGGGGTCCCTGGTTCTATCCCCGGTCAAGTAAGTTTGTGGTGGACGGTACCCCGTGGGTTTTCTCGGGATACTTATGTTTCATCTCACATTTTCATTCCACCAATGTTTCCATCATCATTCGCTTGTCTCAACTATGCGTGTCCCTTTGCGTAAAGAACATCACCATAGGATGTTAAAGTGAAAGACGTTTTCATTTCATTTTTACGTCATGCTTGCTTTGCGCGTCTATATTTATGTTCATTCTCTATTCTTCAAGCCTTTTCTACAAGTTGTCTAATATTCGTCTTAGGTTCTGCTACAAGTCCATTATCATCTGCAAACTAAATATTAAATAAAATGAAATCTTTCAGTTTAACGTCCCACGATTATATACTTTAGGCTAAGGGAGACGATGATTAAAGCAAGTGAATGATAATGGAAGAATTGGTGGAATGAGAATTATTTCTCTTCTCTTATAAAATGAAATCTTTCAGTTTAACGTCCAACTATTATGTCCTTTAGGCTAAGGGAGACGATGATTAAAGCAAGTGAATGATGATGGAAGAATTGGTGGAATGAGAATTATTTCTCTTCTCTTATAAAATGAAATCTTTCAGTTTAACGTCCAACTATTATGTCCTTTAGGTTAAGGGAGACGATGATTAAAGCAAGTGAATGATAATGGAAGAATTGGTGGAATGAGAATTATTTCTATTCTCTTATAAAATGAAATCTTTCAGTTTAACGTCCAACTATTATGTCCTTTAGGCTAAGGGAGACGATGATTAAAGCAAGTGAATGATGATGGAAAAATTGGTGAAATGAGAATTATTTCTCTTCTCTTATAAAATGAAATCTTTCAGTTTAACGTCCCACGATTATGTCCTTTAGGTTAAGGGAGACGATGATTAAAGCAAGTGAATGATAATGGAAGAATTGGTGGAGTGAGAATTATTTCTCTTCTCTTATAAAATGAAAGCTTTCAGTTTAACGTCCCACGATTATGTCCTTTAGGCTAAGGGAGACGATGATTAAAGCAAGTGTATGATAATGGAAGAATTGGTGGAATGAGAATTATTTCTCTTCTCTTATAAAATGAAATCTTTCAGTTTAGCGTCCAACTATTATGTCCTTTAGGCTAAGGGAGACGATGATTAAAGCAAGTGAATGATAATGGAAGAATTGGTGGAATGAGAATTATTTCTCTTCTCTTATAAAATGAAATCTTTCAGTTTAACGTCCAACTATTATGTCCTTTAGGCTAAGGGAGACGATGATTAAAGCAAGTGAATGATGATGGAAAAATTGGTGGAATGAGAATTATTTCTCTTCTCTTATAAAATGAAATCTTTCAGTTTAACGTCCCACGATTATGTCCTTTAGGCTAAGGGAGACGATGATTAAAGCAAGTGAATGATAATGGAAGAATTGGTGGAATGAGAATTATTTCTCTTCTCTTATAAAATGAAATCTTTCAGTTTAACGTCCCACGATTATGTCCTTTAGGCTAAGGGAGACGATGATTAAAGCAAGTGAATGATGATGGAAGAATTGGTGGAATGAGAATTATTTCTCTTCTCTTATAAAATGAAATCTTTCAGTTTAACGTCCCACGATTATATCCTTTAGGCTAAGGGAGGCGATGATTAAAGCAAGTGAATGATGATGGAAGAATTGGTGGAATGAGAATTATTTCTCTTCTCTTATAAAATGAAATCTTTCAGTTTAGCGTCCAACTATTATGTCCTTTAAGCTAAGGGAGACGATGATTAAAGCAAGTGAATGATGATGGAAGAATTGGTGGAATGAGAATTATTTTTCTTCTCTTATAAAATGAAATCTTTCAGTTTAACGACCCACGATTATGTCCTTTAGGCTAAGGGAGACGATGATTAAAGCAAGTGAATGATAACACTGGTCTACATCAACTTTGCTGACTGGAGGCTATCAGCTGTTCTTTAATAATTCGAGTGTGCTAAATCCAAAAATGAAATCAGTTTTTCTCTATCACGTCAGGTATTTTTACAAAATGAAATTTTATCTAATATTTCATGTATGCTTTAGAACCATTAATCGTAACGTAGTTCTACAAGATGGCAGCACATTCACTGTTACGTTTAATTTTATTTTTAGGAGTTAATATCATGTTGAATTAAAATTGAAGAGGATATTACGTACGTAAAGGGTTGAAATAAAGGAGTACTCGCAGGGTGCTGCTGAATTTTTATGCAGGGTGACGAATTACGCAGCACTCTTTGCTTATGGAAAACATGGCGAGTTAATAGATTGCGAAAGGTGTGCTAGAATTTTGTAGAAATTTTGCAAACATTTACTGATCTGGTTATTTCTAGTATTGGTGCGCTGTATTGGTGTAGTGATATCTACAGGATTACAGCTATTGTAGTGTAGACTACACACATTCTGATCACGTTGGCAGCTGTACCGAGTTTAAATAACATTACATCTATTCGTAGAAAGTGTAAGAACGATCCGGATATATTTTGCTATATTTGTGGTTCTGTCACAACCCCGAAACAACGAACAAATATTTCGGAATTTATACGAAAAGTGTATCATGCATATTTCGGAATTCAATTGGGCGACCAAGATAAAACATGGGCACCACATAAAGTATGCAGGACTTGTGTAGAAAATCTCAGACAATGGAGCAAAGGTCGAAGAACAAGCCTTAGTTTTGGAATCCCAATGGTGCGGCGAGAGCATCAAAATCATGTAAATGACTGCTATTTCTGTATAGTAAATGTATCTGGTATGAGCAGGAAATCTAAACATACTATTCAGTATCCTGATCTTTACTCTGGTAGAAGACCTGTTCCTCACAGTAATGAAATTCCCATCCCTACATGCAGCACGTTTGCAAGTTCCAGTGATGATGACGATTGACCTGTCAACACAATAGAGAACGTAGTGACGAGGATTTTGTGGTGTCTGATGAATGCACTTCATGCAAACCCTTCACTCAATCAGAATTAAATGATTTAATTCGCAACCTTGCTCTACCAAAAGCATCAGCAAAATTGCTGTGTTCAAGACTGAAAGAAAGGAATATGTTGCACCAGGAAAACTATCGTATATCGGGACAAAGAGTCCCGATCTATTACATAAAGAGAGCATCTATTACAATATTTTCAAAAATATGAAGAACTTGTGTATTGTTCAGATATAAAAAGACTAATTGAAGCTATGGAATGTGATTATAATGCGAATGAATGGAGGCTCTTTATTAACTTTTCGAAGAGGAGTTGAAAGTGTGTATTGCTGCATAATAGCAATAAGTTGGCATCCATTCCTGTTGGTCATCTTTGCTTTATTTGTTTATGGGACAGCCGTGCAAGGAATGAACACTGAGTACGAAGATTGTGGCCTGCCAGAGTAGATTTTGAAGTGGGAGTGAAAATCATCCAGAATGAACCGCTTGTTGACCCTAAGAAAGTATTACTCCCTCCACTACACATAAAGCTGGGATTAATAAAACAGTATGTAAAATCTTCGAATCAGGATGGTGCTTGCTTCAAATACATTTGCTCGAAATTTCCTGCATTGACACAGGAGAAAATGAAAGCTGGTATTTTTGACGGCCCCCAGATAAGGTTGCTAATGAAAGATAAAGAGTTCTTGCAAACCATGAACCCCACAGAAAGAGATGCATGGGATGCTTTTTGTGCCGTTGTTACAAACTTTCTTGGAAATTTTAAAGCGGACGACTACGAGGAACTTGTTGACAATTTGTTGGCCACATTTCAGAAGTTAGGAGTACTTATGAGTATGAAGCTTCACTTTCTACACAGCCATCTAGACTATTTTCCTTCCAATCTTGGTGCCCTTAGTGAAGAAAAGGGTGAACGATTTCACCAGGATATCAAAACCATGAAGAACAGGTACCAGGGAAGGTGGAACGAAAACATGATGGCGGACTATCGCTGGTGCTTGCAGCGTGACGTTCCGGACGCCACTTACTCCAGAAAATCAAAGAAACGAAGATATTTGCCTAAATAGGTAAGCACGCTGTGTTATTTGGTTGTGTGCATTTATCAGCTTGAGGTCGTAAATGAAATTAAAAAATGTATTGGATTTGCTTAACTTTCAATCAAGTCAAAATTCATTATGACAAATAGGTTCGTAAAACTACTCCATACGTAATATTCTGGAACCATAAACATCAAATCGTATATATTAAAAAAGTTTTCATATGTAGATCAGTGTAATGGAAGAATTGATGGAATGAGAATTATTTCTCTTCTCTTATAAAATGAAATCTTTCAGTTTAACGTCCCACGATTATGTCCTTTAGGCTAAGGGAGACGATGATATACTATGATATGTGTAGGTGGGTATCAGTAACTTTATCGTAACTTGTTCCGTATTTATATTTAATATTAAAGCAATAGTACAATATTTAATGTGTTTCTTACTAAGATATATGGAACAAATAAGAAATTCTGTCAGTGTAAGTATGATCAGATTGTGTAAAATTCTGACGTGATAGGCAAAAACTAATAACACCACTGGAATCAGCGACCTCGATATATTAAAAAACAAGTCAAATAACTCAGTCAGCAGAAAAAAAGTTTTCATATGTAGATCAGTGTAATGGAAGAATTGATGGAATGAGAATTATTTCTCTTCTCTTATAAAATGAAATCTTTCAGTTTAACGTCCCACGATTATGTCCTTTAGGCTAAGGGAGACGATGATTAAAGAAAGTGAATGATAATGGAAGAATTGGTGGAATGAGAATTATTTCTCTTCTCTTATAAAATGAAATCTTTCAGTTTAACGTCCCACGATTATGTCCTTTAGGCTAAGGGAGACGATGATTAAAGCAAGTGAATGATAATGGAAGAATTGGTGGAATGAGAATTATTTCTCTTCTCTTATAAAATGAAATCTTTCAGTTTAACGTCCCACGATTATGTCCTTTAGGCTACGGGAGACGATGATTAAAGCAAGTGAATGATAATGGAAGAATTGGTGGAATGAGAATTATTTCTCTTCTCTTATAAAATGAAATCTTTCAGTTTAACGTCCCACGGTTATGTCCTTTAGGCTAAGGGAGACGATGATTAAAGCAAGTGAATGATGATGGAAGAATTGGTGGAATGAGAATTATTTCTCTTCTCTTATAAAATGAAATCTTTCAGTTTAACGTCCCACGATTATGTCCTTTAGGCTAAGGGAGACGATGATTAAAGCAAGTGAATGATAATGGAAGAATTGGTGGAATGAGAATTATTTCTCTTCTCTTATAAAATGAAATCTTTCAGTTTAACGTCCCACGATTATGCCCTTTAGGCTAAGGGAGACGATGATTAAAGCAAGTGAATGATAATGGAAGAATTGGTGGAATGAGAATTATTTCTCTTCTCTTATAAAATGAAATCTTTCAGTTTAGCGTCCAACTATTATGTCCTTTAGGCTAAGGGAGACGATGATTAAAGCAAGTGAATGATGATGGAAAAAAATGGGGGAATGAGAATTATTTCTCTTCTCTTATAAAATGAAATCTTTCAGTTTAACGTCCCACGATTATGTCCTTTAGGCTAAGGGAGACGATGATTAAAGCATGTGAATGATAATGGAAGAATTGGTGGAATGAGAATTATTTCTCTTCTCTTATAAAATGAAATCTTCAGTTTAACGTCCCACGATTATGTCCTTTAGGCTAAGGGAGACGATGATTAAAGCAAGTGAATGATGATGGAAGAATTGGTGGAATGAGAATTATTTCTCTTCTCTTATAAAATGAAATCTTTTCAATTTAACGTCCCACGATTATGTCCTTTAGGCTAAGGGAGACGATGATTAAAGCAAGTGAATGATGATGGAAGAATTGGTGGAATGAGAATTATTTCTCTTCTCTTATAAAATGAAATCTTTCAGTTTAACGTCCCACGATTATGCCCTTTAGGCTAAGGGAGACGATGATTAAAGCAAGTGAATGATAATGGAAGAATTGGTGGAATGAGAATTATTTCTCTTCTCTTATAAAATGAAATCTTCAGTTTAACGTCCCACGATTATGTCCTTTAGGCTAAAGGAGACGATGATTAAAGCAAGTGAATGATGATGGAAGAATTGGTGGAATGAGAATTATTTCTCTTCTCTTATAAAATGAAATCTTTCAATTTAACGTCCCACGATTATGTCCTTTAGGCTAAGGGAGACGATGATTAAAGCAAGTGAATGATGATGGAAGAATTGGTAGAATGAGAATTATTTATCTTCTCTTATAAAATGAAATCTTTCATTTTAGCGTCCCACGATTATGCCCTTTAGGCTAAGGGAGACGATGATTAAAGCAAGTGAATGATAATGGAAGAATTGGTGGAATGAGAATTATTTCTCTTCTCTTATAAAATGAAATCTTCAGTTTAACGTCCCACTATTATGTCCTTTAGGCTAAGGGAGACGATGATTAAAGCAAGTGAATGATAATGGAAAAATTGGTGGAATGAGAATTACTTCTCTTCTCTTATAAAATGAAATCTTTCATTTTAGCGTCCCACGATTATGCCCTTTAGGCTAAGGGAGACGATGATTAAAGCAAGTGAATGATAATGGAAGAATTGGTGGAATGAGAATTATTTCTCTTCTCTTATAAAATGAAATCTTCAGTTTAACGTCCCACGATTATGTCCTTTAGGCTAAGGGAGACGATGATTAAAGCAAGTGAATGATAATGGAAGAATTGGTGGAATGAGAATTATTTCTCTTCTCTTATAAAATGAAATCTTTCATTTTAGCGTCCCACGATTATGTCCTTTAGGCTAAGGGAGACGATGATTAAAGCAAGTGAATGATAATGGAAGAATTGGTAGAATGAGAATTATTTCTCTTCTCTTATAAAATGAAATCTTTCATTTTAGCGTCCCACGATTATGCCCTTTAGGCTAAGGGAGACGATGATTAAAGCAAGTGAATGATAATGGAAGAATTGGTGGAATGAGAATTATTTCTCTTCTCTTATAAAATGAAATCTTCAGTTTAACGTCCCACGATTATGTCCTTTAGGCTAAGGGAGACGATGATTAAAGCAAGTGAATGATGATGGAAGAATTGGTGGAATGAGAATTATTTCTCTTCTCTTATAAAATGAAATCTTTCAGTTTAGCGTCCAACTATTATGTCCTTTAATCTAAGGGAGACGATGATTAAAGCAAGTGAATGATAATGGAAGAATTGGTGGAATGAGGATTATTTCTCTTCTCTTATAAAATGAAATCTTTGAGTTTAACGTCCCACGATTATGCCCTTTAGGCTAAGGGGACGAGATGATTACATCAAATGAATGATGATGGAAGAATTGGTGGAATGAGAAAGTGGAAGGGAACCCACGGACACAATGTTTTTCACTACAAACTTGTTTGGCCGGGGATCGAACTAGAGACCGCACGCACCAAAGGTAGGCGCTCTACCACTGAGCCACCGTATCTTCTGCAAAGTATGTATTAAGTGGAAGAACTTTAGAAAGAGGAGCATTAACAACTTCACAATATATCCTATCCTTTCAAGAACTAATACATAGTTCAAAGTAATTGTTTACAAGGTAAAACTCCGCTATAGACACCAATTATGAGATACGTTAATTTTGTGTTCATAAAACTGATGAATCTGATTGGAAACGCAATAAACAAAGATTTGAGCTCTTTGTCATGTTTATAGCGTTACAATACGTACCTTCGCACTGGGGAACGGAGATCGGTTCCCGTTGAAAGACTATCACCTCGTATCCACGTCAAGCTGGTTTACGTCTCAGATAACCAAGACAATTTCATGGTACTTTCCTAAATGATCGGTCCAGAGTTTTTATTAATAATTGCGGATTATTATTAAGTATTCTGCCTTTCGGAAGGTCCTGGGACTACTAAGGATTTTTTATTTTTATTTTTATTTTTATTTTTCAGTTTTTAGATTTGGGCCTGGAAATGTTTCTTCCACGTTTCTCGATCTTTAGTTTCCTCTTTTAGCTCCCAATGTTTTCTTCTATTTTTCAAATCATCGAGCAGTTGTGTTCTTGTTCTTCCTATACCTCGTTTTTCTTCCATATTTCCTTCTATGGGATTATGAAGAAGACAATTTCTTCGCAAGATGTGTCCAATCCAACTGGCCTTTCTACGAAGGATGGTGGCTAGAAGCGTCCTCTTCTCTCCTATCCGTTTTAAAACGTTTTCGTTTGTTACTATTTCTGTCCATTATATCTTCCCCAAATTAAATACGTTAGCACAAGTCGATAAATAAATAACTTTTTTTGAAATTATATTACGTAATAATAACTTACAGGGTCGTTACGACTGTTTTTTTTTTTTAATTTATTGAACATTTTGGTACATCGACTTAATACTCTTCAAAATGGCCCCTTGGGCATTCACACACTTCTGGTAGCGAGCCTTCTAGGTCGCGAAGGCCTTCTGGAAGTCGTCCTCCGGGATGCCGTTCAGCGCCCTCGTCGTCGGCGCTTGGACCGCTTCCACCGAGTCGAAACGATGCCCCTTGAGCTGCCTCTTGATACGGGGGAACAGGAAGAAGTCCGGCGGTGCCACATCATGGCTGGGGGGTTGAGGCAACGTGGAAACGCCGAATTTGGTCAGGAGATCCCTCATAATCCACGCGCCGTGATCTGCCGTCTGGTCGCACGCGTGTGATCCGATTTCGCAGCCGTGTGAGCACTTGCACGTAAAGTCTTGCATTTACACTCTGTCCAGGAGGTACAAACTCCTTATGGACAATGCCACGATGGTCAGAAAATGCAATCAACATCGGATTCACTTTCGATTTCGACATTCTAGCCTTCTTTTTACGGGCTGATTCTGCGGCTCATAGTATCCTTCTTGTAGGCCTGCGTAAGCATGTCCTTGGTTTCAGTCGCTGATTTTCCCAGTTTGACGCAAAACATGATGGCGTACCGCTGCTCCAAATTTCGCTCCATCGCAACTGACGACGATGCGTCACAACAGGTCATTAACACAGTGGTCTACACTTAACTAATGCACGCAGGCGACTGCCACCGGTCGACACTTGTTCCCAAGGCTCCCATACATAACATCCGGCTTTGCAGCCCCTCTACATTGCTCCGCGCGCGCGGGAAAAAATCAGTCCTACTACTTCTGGATGCGACCCTGTAAAATGTAAAAGTAAACGTTATCTTAAAAGAACTGTGCCATAGGAGCGAATTGCATTATTATTTAAGAAGTGGAATAATGATTTCTTCCTGATAATGTCTTGGCACATACAAAACCATTTTTCAGTATAATTAATTACCTTGCCAATCCTTTTTTCTCTTTTACCGGACTTTTGCAACACTGTTGCCTGTGCCGCTGCCGAAAGGAGAACGAATGACCCATCACCCCCTCCCCTCCTGAATCTGCCTATGTCTCTTTCAGATATTGCAAGTGTACGACTCAATGACTAATTTACTTGGCAATATAACTAACAAGGAACGGACATGAACGTGTCATACGGACTTCCGAATTAAACCTAAAGCCTGTGACAAACATTTTGGCATTTCAGCTAAACGAATAAAACGCTAGCTCTGTCGCGACGTTACCGAGTGAGAAAGGGGTGTGGCTATGACTTGGCTAAGCGCAATCAGATAGCAGGGGGTGAATATATACAAAATAAACATGGCAATACCGCAGCCTTCTCATTTGCTAGCAGCATTTAAAGGGAACTTGGTGCGCCACCTTCAAATGCCAAGATGTTTGTCACGCCGTTTAGTTCATTCGATAAACATAAAGATATGTTCATACACAAAAAAATGGGTGCCATGGACAAGTCCCTGGGGCTCACTAACTCTGTTAGTATAAAGGAAGACTCGCAGTGAAATAGCTATTGCATCAACACTATTAATTGGAAAGACATGGTTTATAGTTCATTCTCTTCAGCATGAAACAAGCTTTCCAGAGGTGCTATGTATTGGGGTCTATAATGTATTTGAATGGAGAAAATCAAGAAAATATCGGGAAAATTCCCTCCAAAAGCCTCTCCCGTCAACTTTGGACCCCTCTGGAGTGGCGCCGGATAAAAGCACACAATCCCCAAATAGATATAAGGGAAAAGCTTGTATACCAATGCACGCTCTCCTCATACCTATTCTGTCTATCAATACAAAACTTGGTACAGTCATTTCTTATACCCTATAGTATTTTTCGAGATATATTTGAATTGAGTGTTTTTACTCGGGGCCACTCCAGAGGGGTCCGAAGTTGATGGGAGGGATTTCTGGAGGGAATTTTCCTGACATACACTCAATTTTCTCTGTTCAGTTATGTTATAGGCCCCAATGCGTAGCACCTCTGGAAAGCTTGTTTTATGCTGAATAGAATGAACTATAAACCGTGACTTTCCAATGAACAGTATTGATGCAATAGCTATTTTACTGCGAGTCTACGATTTTCTTTATACTAACAGGGTTAATGGGCCCCAGGGACTTACTCCTTGTCCATGGTACCTAATTTTTGTGCATGAACATATCTTTGTTATATTTATCGAATGGACTAGATTTTATTCGAATGTCCGGATGACAGGTTCATGCCCGTTCCTTGTTAGCATTTCTTCTGTTCTACAGTGTGCTTTTAAATATTACAGCATATGACTATGTAAATTTTATTTGCTTGTGTTCGCTATGGTATTTGTAGAACGAAATTTTGTTGCTTGTGTATAAACAAAGTATCTTTACTATTTGTGTTATGATTGCAGATACTTATAAATGCAAATCCAATTAGACTTAACAGAATTGGTGAAATGCTAAATGTTTAGTGGATACATGAACGAACTAAATTTAATATTAACAGTGTCAAATTGGTATGAATATAGGCTATCCGTACAACTTGAAACACGTAACATGTACGGTTAACTAGGATAGTATCATATCTAACACAGATCTCCTTAAGAAAGTTAGAGATATCGAAAAATATGCAACAATTACGTCATAGAAGTCAATTGTTCAAAGTTGCCTCGATTTTTAAACTTGAAGATATCGTAACCGTTGTGTGATATGTAGGCATCACCCTCGTAACTCCGTTGGAGTATCACTTTTCATGAGATCAACGAAGTCAGGCAGTGCCGGGTTTGGTCAGAGGAACATGGATAACTGTTTATACTCTCCAGATAATATTGGCATTGCAGTATCTACCCAGTGTCGTGAGGACAATAGGGGTGCTATTTGAAAGAAATAGCGAACCCCGGTCTTGAAAGCCAGAATTAATGGCGAGGGTAGACGATGTGTTGATCACATATCACTTCAAATGTATGAATACTGCAAGATGCCTTTATGCCCTCGCCACATAAGGGTTATGCTAGTTTTTTTTTTTTTTTTTTTTTTTTTTTCAAGTGGAATATTTTAAGTTGGTGAATAAGCATTCAACAGGAAAAGAAGACTGCTAAAATCAAGAAAGTTATCGTTGGACGTTAAGACTCTAATATGGAGCGTAGCCCTTTAAGGGTCGGAGACATGGACATTGAGAAAAGCTGAAATATCCCTGGAAGCATTTGAAATATGATGTTGGAGCAGAATGTTGCGCGTATCATGAACCGAAAGGAAAAGGGGTGAAGACGTACTAAAAGAAACTAATGAAGGACAACAGATCATGAAGATAATAGGAAAAAGAAGAAACAGCATGTTTGGTTATCTTATTCGGCATGTCAGATTGGATCACCGTGCTGATAGAGGGAAAGGCAGAAGGAAAACCAGGAAGAGGAAGATCAAGGATAAAATATCTAGATGCAGTTACAAAGATGAGACCTTATTAAAATTTAAAACAGTTCTCCCAAGAGAGAGAGAAGAGTTTTAAAATGTCCATGTTGCCCACCAATCTATGGTTGAGGTGACAAAGAAGATTTAGGGTGAAATTTAATATATTTGTAGGTTTCTCAATTTTGCGAGTCTCAGCAATTCTCAATGATATTAGTTGCTTCAGAGATAATCAATAAGGTGGATGTTTTTTGTATGGGACGCCTTATATAGAATAGGCACCATATTTTGAGTTGAAGGGAGGCAAAAAAAAAGCCTATTTCCACCAATGAGAAGGTGCCAGGATCTTAAAATTTAACTCATACAATCTACTCAACCATTCTTCCAGTGTCGATTAACAACTGCGAGCATCTGTTGAGAATACTAATGCTATTCGTTTTAGTTTGCTATATAACAAAAACACAATTTCATAGATGGTTGCCGAGAGCTAAAATAAATTAAAATAAAATCCAGTGAATGAAGAAACAAATAGAATTATAGTCGCACATGACATCACAGCTCTGGATGATGTATAAATTGTAAACATTTGATGTTTAGAGAGAAGGCAATCAACGAACGTTAATTGGAAGCAGCTCCTATCAAAAGACTCATTAGTCCAATCGAATTAGCGTAACAAGCAATTGGCTGTTTCCTGGAATCCAATTGGCTGATTCCCTTGATTATTCATCAACACAGCTACAAACCACAATACTAAGAAAAATAACAACATTGTTTTTGTATCAATTTGCTCAGAGGTATTGGATTGGTATGTACATAACAAAACGCGGAACAGCAAAACAAACTGTAACAGATAATTGTTGATGATTTTAATTTATTTTCGATTTCCAGTTTTTCATTTGTTATCCAATAACATTGTGCGTTATGTATGAACAAATTGCATAAACAATAGTCTTACACGCTAAGATTCATAAATTGATTAACAGGTGTTTCTAAAAGTATAGATATTTTTTTTTAAATACTCGCAAATTATATCCGTCCTACTTGTTGCTGTAAGTTTACTTGGCTGTAAGGCCCTCTGGCCACTGTTGCCAAGATGTGTTCACAAAGTAGCTAAATGACCTACAGATCCTGGCTAAAAATGGCCAAACTTGTCTAAAAGATGTTGCTACATTAAAAAAAAATACCTTTCTATTTCAAGTGTGCCCTCAGGAAATATGTGAAATAAAAAAGCGTCTCTATTTCAAGTGTGCCCTCAAAAAATACGTGAAATAAAAAAAGCCTTTCTATTTCAAGTGTGCCCTCGGAAAATATTTGAAACATTCTTCGCCGTCCCTCTTACGAAGGAAACCCTCCCTTTGCTTAGAGGAAATAAGTGAATGATCTCGGTTGTGTTGTTAATTTGTCATTCAGTAGTTTGGTCTCGACGACTGAAGATTGTAAACTACTTACATTACAGTGCACAAGAGTGTGCAAGCTAAGCCCAAAAAATAATTCATTGTGGCAATGCTTCTGCGTCCAACAATTGAAAGATCTCGGCCACAGCAATTTGTACCTCCTCTTTTGACTGAGGTACGGGAAAACGCACATCGACAGCAACGCCAGCGGTGACAAACTTGAAATAGAAATGCTCTAGCAAAATTTAACAATAAAGAATGTCTATTCAGAAAGTAGCTAAAAGACACCTACAGACAGTGTTCGAAGTTGAAAAAAGGCAGAGGTGGTATGTTTTATTACGATTTTGACTACACATACCGGCTATCTAAATGTTGAAATACAGTGAGGATGTGTTGCCTAAACGATTGCATCTCTATTTACATAATGACTAAAAATCATTGGAAAGCTTCTCTGTAGTTACAGGGCAGAGATGGAGTGGGTCAGTGGGTCAACAGCTTGTGACCCACTGTGACCCACCACCTACCGTGACCCATTATAACCCACCACCCACCGTGACCCACTGCGACCCACCACCCACCATGATCCACTGCGACCCACCGACTAAGTATAATCTACCGACCCTCTCTGCTCACTGCACTGTAGAGAGTGTCTTCTGAAGACTGGTAAATTTGTCTTCGTTTTACTTTCAAGACCTTCATTTCCCTTCCTTTTCCATTTGTTTGTGTCTACTTACCTGAGGTGAGTATATCTAACCAAGTGAAAAAAGAACTTCAGACACTTTTAGATATTGATATTTGTAATTATAATAATAGCAATAGGGCTTATACTACTACTTGGATTTCAAGACCTGTGAGTTTTTAGAGGAGCTAACTACTGGAAAAAATACATTTTTGAATCACTGTAATATATGAATTACTATATAAAAATTGAATGTAACTATGTGTGCCTGATCATCACGGTCAAATTGCAAAGTCAAATGAAATGACTTTTGGTATATAGTTAGGCCTTAATCCAAACTGGGATGTTATATTGCTTTCATTATAATGCATAATATCCTAAGGAGATAGTGAGGATCCGAATTTTAAAAAAAATGATTATCTCGCAAGCCGTTAAACTTACGGAGCTGAAATTCAGTGTATTAACTCTTTATTGAAAATAAAACAGAATGTGTCCTAGCATTTTTTTACATTCTCCTTTATTGGGGAAAGGGGGGCACTTTCTATATATGGAAAATTGGTAGTGAGTTGGTTTGTAAAAATAATTGAAAACGATCGATGTTATTCAAGAAAAAAATCAGAAACAAAAAATACAATGCTTGGCTTCATATATCCATTCCTTTCTACTACTGTATAATAATTGCTAAAGCTTATGTTTATTATATGGAGCGCTTACAGCACAGGCAATCAACCCATAAAGTTGTGAGGAAAAAGAGGCATAAAATTTGTACTGTAAGCTTAATTACACGGAAATTTGAAGTTTGGATTGTACGCATAATTGTATGGAAAATTTTACCTTTTTTTTTTCTTTACGTTGGTCTACTTACTTTGATTTGGAACTTTCAAGTTTCATCCTTTTTTTTTTTACTGAAAAGTATCGATAATTCAACAAGGAAATAATTATACTATGATAATTTAATTGAAATTCATCGTAATTTGGCACATGGAAAACAGCAGTGTGGTAATTGAAGGGGAAAAAGGAGGGAAATTCCCATTCACCTGTGAATACTTTCCAGAAACCTAGTTCTCTTTCGCTTTCTAGACGGGGTAGGAAACTTGGTAATGGCATCAAACCTTCGTGTGCAATTACAAAAATTAAATGTATAAACAAATAAGAAATCATCAGTTTATCAGGCTTTAATTGATAATTTATACACAAAATTCCCTATCGAAGGCGTGGTAGATGAAGTTTCTGTTCTCCATGAGTAGACATTGCCAACTGACATGGTCGATATGGAAAAGATGTTGTATGGTGATAGAGAGATGATACTTCTTGCTGAGTATTTCAAAACTGACCAAGAAAAATCGTTATCAGACTTAAGTCTAACAAGCAGATTGTCGATGAGGAGTTGCAGAAATCGGGTAGAAGTATTATCAATTTCCATGACAGAGTGCGAACGGGAATTTCCCCTTATGAATTTACAGATGACTGACATTAGAAATAGACTAAGTGCTCAAACATTGTCTAACTTGTTGTTCATCAATGTTAATGGCCCACCGCTAGACAAGCTCGAAATAGACGAGCTAGTTATTTCTTGGCTGAAAGATGGAAATCATTCCGCTGCGGATGATTTACCACGAAAAAGTTACCAACAGGAAATAAACCCGATTTCAGGTTTGTTTCAAGGTGGAAAATTACGAGTTATGGAAAATGTATACTTGTATTAGTAATGGCTTATTTGTGTTATTCAACTTTGTACCTAATTTTTAGTAAGTCTCTTCTTTGCTTTAGATAAACTACTTTGAATAAATATTCATAATAATTGCAATTATGTATATTTGTAACTTAAATTTAACGTGGTGTTTTAATGATTACACAAATTACAATCATGAGCATACTTTGTTAACATGCTCTCACATAGGGTACCCGAGCACCTTTATACACTATGAAAAACTGATTTTTCAAGTCTTTTGTGAGAAAAAATACTGTGAACTGAGAAACCAGAACCTTTTGCATATTGTACAGGGGTATTTTCCTGCGAGTAGAAGTTTCTTTTGGAATGCGTTCAGAAATTAACACTTGAAAGAATACTCTCTTAGTACAAGTATATTTTAGGCACACACTAATTTCCACCCACCTCGAACTGTTTCAATTTCCACACTGACAAACACTTTACCATTTTATATCCTAAAGGTCAGATCCACCGTTATTGTAACAGGGTGGTGCTTGAGCGATTGACTAGAAATTCTAACTCCGATTAGTGACAATTTCACAGTCTTGTTTTATTACAAGTGTAAACTCTTTAGTCAGTACAGAAGAGGCCGTGGATCGTGTTCAGAGTTGATGACGATGGATTTTGGTGAGTCAGAGTAGGTCACAGTGTGTGAGAGTGGTTCATGGTGGGTGGTGGGTGATGGTGGGTCACAGTGGGTGATGGTGGGTGGTGGGTCGGAGTAGGTCACGGTGGGTGGTGGGATATGGTGGGTCGTGGGTCAGAGTGGGTCACAGTGGGTGGTGGGTCATTGGGTCGTGGGTCAAGTTTTCATTGACCCACGCCAACTCTGTTACAGGGGTGGAAGACATGAAGAGACCAATCCTCTGCTAACAACTTTCTGAAAAAAATTTTTACAAGATATCCCCTTATGTTGTATTATAGAGAGTTGTACACGAAAATGATCAAGAACCGCGATTTTATATTAACAATTTCCTGCGGAAAAACTCCAGGGCCACACTTGACTGAGAGGTATTCCAAACTTCCGGAAGATCCGCCCCCACAGTAGACAATCCCTAAATCCAACCATGCTCAAAACCCGATATTTATAAGCATTAAGACAAGAATACACACTCACACATATTCATACGAAAGAAACAATTCAATATGGCATATCAAAATATAAACTGGATTAACTTCCTGGAAGATACCTCATTTTAGAAACAAAAGGTGAGGAAAACATAACAAAAAGGTCGGTGTTGTCAATTTAGAGATGATTTCTACATAAGAAATAAAATAATTTTACGTAGAAAGCTATTCGTCAATTACTGTGTATTGTAAAACTTTGTCCCATATAGTTATAGGTAGAGCGTTAATAAAAAATGTGTCCGGAATCGAACTGCCACTACCAATTTTATTATAAAATTTCTCTATAAAAGTATTTCCACAAAATACTGTACAAATTAATCACTCTAATATCAGAGGTTAGTTATAGGTGGTCTTTGACCGTAAGGTTGCAGATAGGATCTCTGCAGAGCCCAGTGCAGGCTAAGCGGAGTGCAATTAGGTGCCCAAAGCTCCGAGCAAGCAGTGGGTAGGTTAATTGGCCAACAGAGTCCCGAAGCAGGCTAAGCGGCTGAGGTTGGGATTCCCAGTCAGAGCCCCGTAGCAGGCTAAGCCAGGACATAGGATAGGCGTAGTCCCGTAGCAGACTAGAGGCCCAGGGGTTAGGTTACTCCTAAAGTCCCGAAGCAGACAGTAGGAGGTTCACCAGACAACTGGCAAGGTATATAAAATAACAGGTAGCCCCAGTTCGCGATTAGCGTTCTGATTGGCTCCCTGTCCGTGACGTCATGTGGAGGTATCGGTGAAGATTTTTCGCTTGCCTGCTTGTTACACTTCGCGCTTTACTCATAAGGCTGGATTCAAAACAATATAATTATGAACTTGCTTGTCTTACCAAATGCAAAAAATGAGTCTTTTTCTACTCACAGAGACACAATATTATATAATAAATAAATAAATACCGTCAATAAAAATTAATTATCTATACAAATAAAAATTAATATAATATTTGGTCGCAAACTTTTTCTAGACCTTTGGGCCGATTTATATATTTTTTAGTACAAGAGTGATCTGGTCTAACTAAGATTTTTATCACATTATATTGATTAAAGGGCGAATCTTAAGCGGGTAGAAAAGGTTCAAAATATGTGCCTAAAATACAGTATCTCACAGACCTATTAAGTTAGAAAGATAAAACTCGGTATATAAACTGCTCATTAAACTTAAGGGAAAACATATCCCATTGTTTTAAGGGTAGAAGGGGCATTTACTATTCATAGAAAAAAAATCACTGTAAGAATATTTGATTGCTAACTCCTCGTCGACCAACTTGAAGTACCAAGTATTTTTGGTACTTTAATGCACCCAGGCCCAGTGGCGGCTTCAGCGGGTAGGCACAGACCTACCCAAAAATTTTGAAAAGTAACGCTAAAAGATACACTAAAGAGTAAATATATTTTCCAAAATTTATATTAATGGTAGATAATTGTTTAACAAACAGCATCAACCACTACTGTAAAAGTAATTTCCTACTATCATTAATCAACCAAATGTATCCATAAGGGAAGGAGCGGGCCTACCCAAAATTAAAATCCTAAATCCGCCCCTGCCCAGGCCTAACTGAGGATCTTATCATTTGGGTGGGATCTTATAATCGAAAACATCCTAAATTAGTGTCCAGTCCATAATTTTCATGGTCACTGAAATGGATAGTGACCCCAGCCGATACGGTTTAAATCCAAATTCATCCTCTTTGGGCGCGAGAAAGGGGTGACATTATAGAATTTTGTCATTACACGTTCATTTGAAACGTGAATTCTATGGGAGGAAGGAGTTCAAATACTTCCCATAAACCAATCCTCTCCATAAAAGCATTTCAGGTAGTAAAATACATAAAGCAAATATAAAATTATTCAGTGATTCGGTTCCAGGTATGTAATAACAAGTTAGATTAGGTTGTGTTATGATAGGGTAGATTACATTAGAAATCTAATCTACCTTAAGCAAAAATAATTCAAAGTATTCAGACATTCCGGGTATGTAATAACAAATTAGGTCAGGTTGTGTTATGATAGGTTAGGTTACATTAGAAATCTAATATACCCTAACCTAACATAACCGAACCTAACTTAACTTAATTTGGTTAGGTTAAGTTAGAAATCTAACCTAACCTTTTGTATTTAGTGTGTATTAATCAAACTGTCAGATATCGTCACTGCAAAATATTTCCTTTTACATTATTAATATTCGTTTATTACTCAATACAACACACTTTACATTATGTATTACAGGTTGCAAGTTGCACAGATATCTACAGAGTGGTATACGTACATAAAAGAACCACCTTCACAGGGGAAAATTTGCAGTTATTCGTCCTGCACTTTACCCTTCGATTTCTTAGCATTTAGTTTTCGTAGCTTATCCCCCTCTGTCGGTCAGCTCTTCAATTATATGAATAATGGTTAGAGTGCACTTTGAGCAGAACAAGTGATTTTATCATACGATGTGGCATTGAAGATGGAATAAAATCAAGGTAATTTGTACGTAACAAGTACGGTTCGTTCAGACAAGATTAGGTTAGGTAGGTTAAGTTCGGTTCGTAATAGGTTCCTATGAATGTTCTGCTCCAAGTGTACTTTGAACACTGCCAGAATAATGATTCAGATATTCAACAAAACCTAAGAATATAATTTAAACTAAAGAATATATGAGAGTATGCATTTATATTCTTGTTATCCCATTCCACCTCGCATTACGTACATAAACTCCTTAAGTTTCAGGCCCTCAGAAACAAATGTCAATAAAATAAAATAAATTATTGTTGTCACACATCTGTTTTCAACTTGACTAACGTGTAGTCTATTTTTTCCTCATGCCAGTTTGGTATCAATAATGAAGGAACAGCGTCAGATCTTAAACGCTACTCTTGCGGGAAATCTAGAAGCTCATTTTTCAAACCCTTTGATAACCCGGTGGTGAAAGGTGAGCAGAACATATTCGTGCGTTATCCATATTAAAAGTGTTCTTTTGCTTACAGTGGGAATTCCATCTTCTTCGAAGTTCATAATTTTTAGGGAATCGATGGAACATTATTTTATTTGTATTGCTTCCTCTGTTATTAAAATGAGCTGCTGCGCAATTAAGATGGTTTTTGCCCATCTTGAAACAGTAGGGTAATTGTTTATCCAGTATTTCACTTGTTCTGTTCCAAAATAAAGCGATACCTCAACGTGACGTCACCGGCCTCAAAGTATCCTGGGAAAAATGAGAGTAGAAAAGCTGAATCAAGAGTCCCCTGGACAACTGGTACAGAATTGCCGTGGTCCATCCAATTTAAAGGGTTCCTTGGGTGGCTCCGTGGGAGGGGCTAGAAGCCATCGTCTGCAAGCAATTGTAGATCCATCTGGTGTGAAGTCTTCTTGGCGAACCTCGAGGTGGTGTTTGTAAACACTGACGTATGGGATTGTTTGTTTATCACATCACGTGGGACATTACAGTATAAAAATGGATTTATTAAAGGTGTTAAGCATCTACTCTCCAGTGACGGTATGTCTTAATCACTGAAAAACCACAGAGAAGGTACGGCATACCACCACATACCGTCTCACTTCCTCCATTGCCTACAGATCTAGCTAAAAATGGCCAAACTTGCATTAAAAATATTGCTAAATTTGTAAGGAAGGAGAAAAATTCTAAACTTCAGTGTAGTAATTTAGAGTAAAATGTGTGTTTTTCTTAATACTATGAAACAAATACTTTTATCACTCACATTTAAAATATTTAAGTGTGTTTTGGTCCGTCATTGACTAACAGTATTAAAATATCCTGAATTCTTGCAGTAATAGTGGCTATATTTTGGTGCCATTATTGATTGAGCACACCACTAAATGCACTTAGCCCAAGGCGAAAGCATAATCGAAATAAAACATATTAACACTAATTGACAACGCGTTGGAACCAGCGTTCGTAGTTTCAGGGAAATTTCGTAGGTAAATTTAGCAAAAAAGTAAAAAGGTTTTTTTTTTCTGTAAAATTGAAAATCCAGGAAAATTCTTGGGCTGACTGATAAATCCTTCAATTTTCTCTTTATTGTTCAGAATTACACCTATACAATAGAAATATAAATCTTTCTCTGTCTGTTCAAAGTATAGTTTACACCCATTTTTGGCTGAGAGGGCCGCGGTGGCTCAGTGGTAAAGCGTTCACCTCTCGTGCTTGGGGTCCCAGGTTCGATCCCAGCCCCCGCCAAGTGAACTTTGTGGTGGACAAACACCGTGTGCGTGGGTTTCCTCTGGGTTCTTCAATTTCCTCCCACTTTCTTCATTTCACCATTTCATTCATTAATCATCATCACCGTCTCCTTTAGCCTAACCGGCATAACCGTGGGACGTAAAATTCAAAAATTTCATTTCATTTTCCATTTTTGGCTGAGTGTATTTATATGTATTTTTTAAAAAAAAAAAGTGAAAGAAATGTTAGAAAAAAGAAAAGAAACAAAACAAATATGGTTGGGTTTTCCTTTAATGTAGTTAAATTAATGAAATCACATGACTTCTGTCTAGGTATTGGATATTCAACAAACTAGAGAAAATTTGATAAGAAAAGGGAAAAATGTCCATCAGCCGAGGGAAATTTTCTTCAGGAAACCTCCGAACACTGGTTGGAGACTGGGGTCTGGGAAGACAAGAGTTTCCAGATGGTCACTTAAAGAACCTACATTCTCGATCACGTTTTCAAACAGTGACGTTTTCGTCAGTTTTGTGCATGCAACGCTGGGAAGATTGTATTATGTAATTTTTGGAGAAGGGAACGAACTTTTACTTGAGCAATGCTAAAATGGTTGAATTGTTGCCAGGAAGTCCGGATAATATCAATGATGCATTAAAGCTGTATGCAAAACCTATATCTCTCCCTCCTATACGGAAATTTTTATTTATAAACATATTAGACCATTGTCTATTGTATCAAAATTTTGAAAATAGTCCATAACTACGTAAATAATTATATATATTTAACAAAATATATTGTAATAGCTTACCCTAACATGCAGAATGCAAACAAGCAATTTACAGACGCACAGGGCCGTAACTTGTGGGGAGGAGGGAGGTCAACTGTTCCCCCAGGGAGGATCCATGCCGTTCGAGGGAGGCCCATTTTAAGACAACATTTTCTTACTCTACATACGATACGAACATGAAATTATAAATGAAGCAGCAAACAGGTTCACTACATTGCATAAACAAAACAGCTCACAGAAGGTAAATAAAACAAAAATAAGTCGTGGGCTCATTTCAGTAAAAGAAAAAAGTCTACTATTAGGGACCTTAGAAACAATATATATTGGTTTGGCTTTGAGATTTGTCAATATTGTTCCCTTAATTAATTTGTCATGTATGGAACGGACCCAGAGGCGTAAGTAACGGTCCTGCAGACCTTGCTGTGCGGGAGGGCATAAAAAGTACAAGAAAAATGGAAAGAGGGGGTCCAAGAATTAGAAAAACTTTTTCTAGGGGGCCTAAATACGCGTATTAATGCTTGCCCCCCCTCAGAAAAAATAGAAAAGCGCTTCAAACGCATGTTTCTTCCTTTAACTATCGTAATGGGGAAGGCTCGAAGATGACACACCCTAAGTGTTTATTTCAATTACCGATAGTTAGTTTAGTTAGTTAATTACTTTAATTGATTAGTTAATTTAAACAGTTAGTTAAATTAGCTAGACTAAGTTATGGTAATTAATTTAGTTCAGTTATTTTGTGTTTCTCTGAGATTTCGCCAGTCTCAGGAGTGAAAGACGCATATTCTACCATATAACTATGAAGAGAGCTGTGTTTAAAAGTTTAAAACTATGCCTAGGTAACGGATCAGATACAGTTAATATTCCATTACGTTTCACAGGCATTGAGAAAACAAAGTTTATAAGTTAAATGACTCTGTTGATGATTGTACAGTTATCCACATATACGACGCCTGTCGGAAACTTATTCAACCATGGTCCCAGAAAACCAACACAATCGCCTGACGCTTTCTTCGTCCTAATCCCTTTCAAACTAGTTTCCCCCTGCTTCCATACACCCAGTTTGCTAGCCTTTCTACTGCTGGAAACATGTATGTAGGGATGCACGCGAGACGAGACGAGACGAGAAATGGAAAAGTCTCGTCTCGTCTCGTCTCGCAGCCTCAAATGTTGGTCTCGTGTCGCGTCTCGTCTCGTCTCGCAATTGTGAAGTCTCGTCTCGCGTCTCGCATAAAACTTTGAGTCTCATCTCGCGTCTCGCGCGAGATTTTCTCGCATGGTCTCGCAGCCTCGCATATATTCTGGGTCAAAATTTTGCAATGTGTTATTCTATGGCTGTTAATGAATGATGATGTGATATTCTGTCCGAAGGCAGGTATTTGACCTAAAAGTTCCTTGGCAAGGTGAATCCATGGTGGTTTGCCATTACTTTCCATGGGATGAATGTTCATAACATCCTAAGGAGATGGAACCTAGAGTTCAACATAGTATCCTAAATTGTGTCCCCTCCGCTCCAAACTAAAAGAAAAGTTGTGCTCGAATTTGATTGCTGGACCATTAGTTCTCGTCAAATTAATAGCATTATTTACAGCAAAACCAGCATAAATTGTTGCTGGATCCAACATTGTTTTCCAGCTTAGAGGTCTCCAGCAATATTTTCCAGTATGACATGCGAGCACATTTTTGCCCCGAATAGACCGATAATTGGAGAGTTCGTTTTGAAGTCGGAAGTGGATGTAGTGAGGGTAGGATGTGGCCATTCAAACAGCCAATTGTAGGCATTTTGAAGCCGGAAGTAGGCGGATAGGCACATCCTATTCTCACTCTAAATCACTAATTGTCTGACGGAGGAAATTAATATGTACAGCACGTTACTCAGTGACTATACAGAAGAGTAATTGTACAGTGGGTAATTGGATTAAATATAGGTAACTGCTGCAAATAATGAAATTTAAACTCCGCCCAACTTACCTTGTACTCCGCCTTCCGTCACCAAATTTTAGCTTCATCCGACTTCATCTTGCCAAATGCTTTTGAGATAAGGGCTGGAGGTCTATTCTTTAGTTACATGTCTGTGGTCTCAAATCAGGGTACCGCAATTTGTTGCGGTACTCATCGCGGAATGCTCTCCGTATAAGTGAGGAACTTACCACAAAAAACTCTCATTTAAAAAAAAAAGTAGCTTCATTTACACTTATACGGTTTACTATTACACGCCACAATTAACATATACTAATATACTAACCTAAATAACTGATATACAAAATAATTATGTTATATACTAATAACAATTATATCAATGGCTAGCAACCGTAGTGCCGCGGGGAATAGTGATAATTAATTTTCAACACTTTAGACACTGTCAAGTATGCTATGCACTTGTTTCCTTCTTCTGAGGGAAATATATTGTTATATCCTTCTTCCTGCACCTATTTTTCTGATCTTTGTCGCTGTCGGGGTAGAGAATCGCGTACTCTTTCTTGTGAATATTTTGCAAGTGTTTCCTCAGCCCCGTTGTATTACGAGAATGCATTTTCAATTCTATCTTCTTAGGCTTACATAATTTACAAATAGGGGCCGAGGTGGCTCAGTGGTAGAGCGTTCACCTCTGGTGCGTGGGATTTCGGGTTCGATCTCAGTCCCCGCCAAGTGAACTTTGTGGTGGACAAACACCGTGTGCGTGGGTTTTCTCGGGGCTCTCCCGTTTCCTTCCACTTTCTTCATTCCACCATTTCATTCATTACTCATCATCACCGTCTCCTTTAGCCTAACCGGCATAACCGTTGGACGTAAAACTCAAAGATTTCATTTCATTTTCATAATTTACAAATAGTCAACTCAGCATTCGTCGCAATTTCAAAGTAATCCTGGAATTTACTTTTACGCCCTGCTGTTTTGGGTGGACCAAGACTCGAACTTGCAGAAACAGTACCTGAATCTGTTTCACTTTCAACTGGGTCCCCAATTGGCTCTTCTAAAATATCGTCGCCACTATCAACATTTACACGTTTTGGTAGTTTCCTTGAAGGGTGATTTTCCATTATAAAGATGTTTTTATACCACCAAAAGCGCTTGTAAACAACAAAAGAACTCCTCACAACACAATACGACCCAATTCTTTCGGTTCGTTCGCGCTTGTAGTAATATTGCATTATCGCATTTTATCAACTTTCGCTTTCAACTTATATAGTGTTGCCAGATCTAGAAAATAAAATTACTGACAGATATAGGGCCATTGCTACCATCCCCCACCAAACCTATAGGACCATCCTACCAAACCAGTTTGAATTAAACTTCCGAACTAGAGGGAGGATGTTTTTGATAAATATATAGAAAGAAAATACTTATTCCATGTAAAAATATCATGTTATTTCTGCGAGCCGGGCCGGTGATAAACTTTGACGAGAGGAGATTTCCCCGCCATCCCCTAACATTAATCGCTAGTAGGAATGTGAAAAAGACAGAAACAACAGAAATATCACATTTCGCAGCAATAGGGAGTCTTATTCGCTTTTCAGACCAAAAACAGAAGTTCATGTATTCGCGTGTGCCCGCGTGTATGTGTTTGTGTCGCAAAATAGAGTCCTGTAATAAATTTCCAATTTACAAAGCTTTTCTTTTTTAATGATGTTTAGAAACTAAAGAAGGCTTTAATTCTGAAAATCAACCTTGAATAATAATAAATCTCATAAAATGTCTATTGCCCCAATCACTTTTTTGTTCCTGGAGGCATTAACGCTCAACTTAGAAAACTCAATAAATGTAAAATCACTAAATATACAATTAAATGTAATTCATAAATGTTGCGAGACTGCGAGAAGTCTCGCGAGACTTCTCGTGCGAGACTTAACCGAGTCTCGTCTAGCGTCTCGTCTCGCATGGTTTAGTCTCGTCTCGAGTCTCGCATAAAATTTTCACTCTCGTCTCGATTGCATCCCTACATGTATTGAACCCCTAATCGAAATGTGTCACGAGGGCAGCCGTCGTCTTGCACTAGATCTTCACTCAGGAACAAAACCGAGTTTCTTTCCGGTGCCTCTAAATTTTTGGGAAGAGGCAAAAGTCTCACGAGGCTATACCCGGAGAATAGGGAGATTGACGAAACATCAAAATGTGTGCTGTAGTGCAATGCTAGCAGGTATTCAACCGAGGCTACGCGTACCCCTAGAGGTACGTGAAGATGTTTCGGGGGGTGCATTGAGTTATAATAGTTGGAGATTTTTTTTTCTTTACAATGGTGTCTTTGTATTAACATCAATAAAAAATGAAGCACAGAAATTGCTTGAATCCAGAATCAGCTCTGATTCTCGCACTCTCGAAGATTCGACCAAGAATCGAGGAGTTGGTGTCCCGGAAACAAGCTCAGTCATCTCATTAACAGATGTCCTCAGAGTGCAAATTATCAGGTAGGATGAGGGAAAAATCCTCAGCAAAACTGGATGTCTCCCATATATTTTGAAATTTCCCATGTTAATCTTTTCGGATGTGCGCTTTATCCCCCTGTAAATAGTGTTTTGATTGGCAGACTGATTGTTCTTTTATTGAGTCTCTGTTTGCCCCCCTTTCTAATCAACATAACCTGTGTATTAAGTTTAATAAGTTCATTTCGATTTAAGCTTCAGGGTTACACAATTGGATGGCGAACTGTATCTAGGGGTTCGCGAGAAAAAAAGATTGAATAGCACTGCGTAGTGAAAAGGACAACCACATCAGCTGCATGATTAAATGAGATCTGTATCCTAGCGCAATGTTCGGGACTTTCAAGTCCACAGACTTGATCTTGACGGACAAAGAGCGTCATGCAGACGACAGGAAACGTCTGGAGAGAAGTTGTTTCTATCTGTACATCCTACCTGTACGTACTCATGTTGTACATTCAATCGAAGAACGCAATCAATATTGGTTTGATTTTATTGTGATCTTTTCTTTGTCTTCGGGGCCTTTGTCAGGACTTTACGAGGTACACCCATGTCTTTACCATTTTAGGCGCGTACCACAGAAGAGTACCTCTAAAACAGAAAATGAAAATGCAGGCTAAAGATATCATGGAAACCCTTTTCCATAACGGAAAATTTGTCCAACCTACGACATAGTTTTCCCAAAAATAAAGAAGAACGGATACTTTTTCGACAGACTTGATATATACCTACAGACCTAATATGCATAAATTACATATGAAATATGCTATGTATTCTTGTTGATGGCTGTACAATTCTATTTCTCTTGTCTTTTAGCTAGTTTGTGCTTGGAAGTTTATTTTTTACCCATATGAAAATGATTCATTTCAAAACATGCTGCTGCAACACTGCAGAAAATGTTTCCACGCAATTCTCTCGAAAGGAAATATAGTTCTGTAGCTTTCGAACAGATGGCGTTGATTGCAGTAGTTACCAAGCAAGAAAGAGAAAAGTGAAATGTCAGAAACAGGAGAAATGGAAAGAAGACAGGAAGAGAAAGAAAATTAACAGAAAGAGATTTAAAAAAAAAGAGAGAACTGGACGTTAACGTGACTCGTTCATTCTATTTGAGCCTTGGCCTCAGAATTCCCGGGAGCAGGTGCGTTCTAGTAGAGGGCTGGGTTCGAGAGGCTGAACAACAACAATAGGAATTCTACTGCCTGATGACCTTTCTGTCCTGCACGCAACAATGAAAAGAGAATTGGAAGGGGGGAATTCCCTTGCTTCCAACACGCTAACCCTAGCTCACGAAGCCTCAAAGTCCTTTGTTATCCGCCACGCTAACAGACGCTAGCAAAATGGCCGAAAATTAATCAAAGGCTAAAATATCGGGAGTCGCCCGATGGCTTCTTCTTTTTCTTAACGTATACTGGTAGAAGAGAAAACTAAATTGATCGCCCGAAGAGAAATCAGGGACTGTATATCGAAATATTAATTGAAATACAAAGAATCTGTGTCTGCACACCGAAGTCTTATAACCGGCTGGTATTATCAAGTAGTCCAAGGCAGTATTTCCCAACTTTTTTTTTTTTTTTTTATGACAACACACTACTAAATGCCCTTGACACACTGGCGGATCCACGTGGGGGACGGAGAGGGCAACTGCCCCCCCCCCGAAGGTCTTTTACTTCCAGTATTTATCGTTCGTAAACACAAATATTGTCTTTTCCCGGCCGATCCAATCTGTGTGACAAACCTAGCAGAATCTAATCAAAATGTGCGGTACTTAATGGTACTTAATACAAACATATTTGAATTGTGAATACTTCCGTCCCTAGTTCCTGGAGACGGTTACCATAAGCCTCAAAAGAGGTAGAATATGATTCATTCGTTGAACGAACAGCTGTAGGAAGAAGGATAAGACGGGACTAAAAATGTATATTTTAAAATTGTGTCGTAGGAAAAGGATATGGAAGTGGAATTTGGGTCCCAAAACTTCAATTACCTTTACCTTAAATGAAGAGAAATATAGAATCTTAAGCACTCGTTACGAGAAAGATCTCTGAATCTGAGACTTTTCGGTTGATTGATTGATTGATACGTATTTAAGTCGTTTGTCAAAAGCGATGCTTTACAGAACGAAAACTAGAGTTAAAAGTTGAATGTGAACCACTGTAGTGCGTTCGATGCTCAATCGTCGGGAATCAAACCACAGAACCTCATGCATTAAAGATCAAAAATATGTTCGCTAGCTACTAGAACAGCAAAGAACTGTGACTTTTGGGGTTCAACACGAAAACATTCATTGTGACTTTTAATGGCATTTTATCTTTTCTTGGGAAATAATACAAGCTGTTATTGTAATCATAATATTAAAAGAATTCGTCCTGATCTTCGAACAGGCCAAACAGCTTAAGCTAGAAACTTGAAATTTGGGCAGTAGATAAGATCTGTGATCTAAGGTATCACTAAGGGATGATTTTTGGGAAATTCAAAGAAAGGAAGGGGGAATGGGGTGGAAATTATTTTAATAAGATAATCAACTCACCGAATCCTTTAAGGTTAGAGACTTTGAAATTTGAATTTGGATTTCTCATTTAAAGTAATTTGACACGAATTTCAACATTTTTTGATAATTTAGTAAAATGGGGAAAAGAGGTGGAAAGAAAAGGGGGCGGGGATTGCAATTATTATAATAAGATATTAAGATAACTAAGAATATTTGAAGGTTAGAAACATGGAATTTGATAAATGGACTTCTCACGTAGGCTACGTATTTCAGCGTTTTATTATTATTATTATTATTATTATTATTATTATTATTATTATTATTATTATTATTATTATTATTATTATTATTATGAGATGCCTATGTCTAGGGATCCCTTACGGCTAGAGACATGATAGTTGCTAGTTTGATTATTCATTTAAAATAATGAAATATGTATTTGAGCATTTTATTGCCACTTAACGTGGAAGGGCAGAAAAAAAGAGGTGGGGTTTAACTAAAATGCCATGCGAGGTATTTCAATTTCGTGACAGCGTTTTAGCTCAATCCAATTCTATATGAAAGACACAAAAGGGAGAACGCGAAATATTGTGCCACAGTAGCACGTAGAAGCATTTGCTATAATTTGTGAAGCCGTATTCCGAACATATTGGGAGTCTGGGAGCGAAATCCCATCTAGGCGAAGGCTACTATAATATAATATTTTTGTTGTTGTAAGAAGCATAACTATAATTATACGTGTTTGTACAGCTAACAGATGACGAGAAGAACCCTAGCAGAAATAGTGTGACGTAGGTATGGGCTCTCCCACTTTTCGCACGTGGGTTTCAAATGACACCACGGAATAGCACACATATAACTTTACCCAGAGTAGCAGACGACATCTAAGTATAGACCACACCTCAAAAACCGAAAATGGACTTGACCGTGTCGTTGACCTTTCCCCGCTTCCCCTGTTTTAGGGTTCTTCTCGACATTTGTGAGCTGTAAATGTTGCTTTTAAGAAATTACCTAATAGAGTCAATTTCCAACCCCCTGTTCCTAGTCTGGTCTAATGCTTTTTTCTTTACATAGTCTACTTAATTATACCACTGCAAAAGCGGAGTATTCGGACAAAATACCCTATACGGTGCTCATGGTTCCTGGTTCGATTCCAGGTGAAGGTACATTTGAACGTAAAAGGTGGTTCCACTATAATCAATAAGTGGACTTCTCTTTAGCCGTCATGTCATTACCGTGGAGCGTTAAGCTCAAGCAACAAATCAAAATACCCTATGTGTAGAGGTCTACACTTTTGTAATAGAGTCCTATATTTATCTTCTTGCTCTCTCCTGTTTAAGAGAAAAATTCCTAAATGTACCAGAAATTGAATTCCTTACATATTCATCTTTAAATGCAGGGATACGCACGAGACAAGATTTGTGGTTGTCTCGTCTCGAAAATGTGTTGTAAAAGTGATGTCTCAACTCGAAAAATGTATATTTCTCTATTGGAAGAGCCGTGTCTCGACTCGAATTTTGTGAGGAAAATCTTGTCTCGACTCGTCTCGTGCGCATCCCTATTTAAATGCATCAATTGGGTACAGTTGGGAGCTTTTTTTGAGAAATGAACAATTCCATGGACACATGACATCAAGGTCTATTAGTGACTCCCCAACTCCTCGTGAATCCTGGGTTCTATAAGAATCATAGAAATGTTTTCTTCACCTTTGATACATCAGAAGATTTTGGTACGATTTATGTAGCCTCAATTTTAACGCGCACTTAAGAATATGTCAACAATGTTGACAAATTGAAATCATGGTGAAATATTAAGTTTCGCAAAACGAAACGTAACGGAAATCCAACATCTTGCCCTCAGGAAAAGTTCTTCGCATAGCGCCAGAGATAACAGATAATGTCCCTCTTAGAGAGAGACACTGAAAAAAGTGGTCGATGACCGCAACATACCCTCACGTTATATTGGATAATGAAATTGATAGATGTATGCCAAGCTTCATGTTACCTGCGATTACTTTAGTAAAACAAAGGGAAGCTATATTTATATACACAGAGGAGAAATGGGAGAGGCTTCGTAACAGATAACAGATGACAGATAGATGCCGTCGTCAATATAGTACTTTCTTTTGTGTAAGTACTGTGCAAGACAGAGCATCTGATATATCGCAGTGACTAAGTGTCAATCATGACACCACCACGCCTCCGAAACGGAAGTACTATTTAATTTAAATCTAGAGAAAGAATATACTGTCATTAAAAAAAAAAAAAAAAAAAATCGGATCACAAAATGTAATCTGAAAGTCAGGTTTACACCCCACTCAAGCCCCGAATACATATGTGTCCCATTTTTGAAAATTAAAACTCTGGCTACGTTCATCTTCCAGGAAGCGAACCGCCCCCTCCAAACGATGCTTCTGGTTCCGCTACTGGCATCATGACAAAGGTTAGGTTAGAATTGGATATTGAGACAGCGATTGACTAGACTGCACAGGCGGATCTAGAAAGTAAAAACGGGGGGGGGGGGGAAGCCAGACCCCAGACTATGATAGATATGTCATCAGTTTACCATAAACTTTCAAAAATATATAAATTATAACAATAGTTGTATTTCATCACTCTTTATTTGTATTTGTGAGCAGAAGTACTTTTAAATTATGCACAAGCTGCTCTAGAAAGGAAGAAGAAGATTATGAAAAAAAGAATAGATATAGATGTAATTTCTTTTCTCGTTGTCATAGCAAGGAAGAATAAATATATATAATAAAGGATCCATCTTGTGTACACTGCATGTACAATTTTTAAAGAGTGTAAAAGTTTAATGTGTCACATACTATAATAAAAAGTAATATCATGATGTCATGTGTAAATGAATTTTGTGAAATCAGTAGCCTTAGTTATATATAAATATATGAACTGGTGATTTCGTCGTTATATAAATTTGGTGGTCCTCGCCGCAGGATTCTCGTTATAAAATAATAGCTTAAATTATTTTTGTCACTCAAAAAACTGGGGGATCTAGTTCCTCTCGGCTCCGAGCTAGAATCGCCGCTGCTAGACTGTTATTTTAACTTATTATTAAAGCCTTCATGGTAAAAATTGTCTATCGTAAAAAGTTGCGGATCTAGCCCAGGCCAGGGGGCCTAGGCCCTCCAGTTTTTTGACCGACAAAAGTAATTTATTATCATATTTACTTTATAGTATACTTATGATATACCTATCAGTCTGAATTCTAGCTGCCCCTTAGTTTTTACCTTCCAGATCCGCCACTGATCGTACAACACCCAGACTTGTATTCTATCTTTGGATCTACAATTCCGTGATACACTACATGGGGCTATAGATGTGTTTCTGTATTGATCCAATACACATAAACTGAAAAGCTGAATTTTAAATTTTTATTATATGTATATTTAAACAAGAATAGCTTGCTTACCTTTTACACATTATAATGACGAAATGACTTAATGACAGTGTTATAGGGATGAAGGTAGAACCCCAAGTATTACAATATTCAGTTCCATAAAGACGCGTACTTTACGAGTATAAACCTCCTATAAGTATAATTAAATTAAAATTGATCATAATATAGCCATAACAAACACTTTACCATTATAGAAAAGGCAGATCCACCAGTATTGTAACACAGCTGCCATACCAACGTTATTTCTTTGTTCCTTCCGTACGGCCAAATTGCAAGTTAGATAGCTGGCCAATTTACAGAATAATCAGTATTAATTACAATTCTTATGAATATGGACTTTCCTTAATAATTTCTAAGGTTATATTTTAAATTATATTTCTTGTGGTTTCGGTTTCGAGGCCCTAAATAACTATAGTACATTTTATAACAATCAAACTATATAAATGTTAATAAGATGCTACTTTACTGTATATGTTTGTGAGTGGAATTAAATTAGTACGTTTCTGATAAACATACATCTTATGATGACATAGCGGTTAATGCAGCGGTGTCTTTGTGGTTCACTGGCGTTCCGTCGCATCTCTGGCGCTGCTGGTATAATTTTCAAAACGGAAGTGGGGCCACCGCATACCGTCGCTGAGGAGCCGTCAATTTTTGAAGAGATATCGCTAGCTGCCCATCGTTGGTACACTGACGCTTACGGCATGCGGTAGTTATGTTAACGATTGAGTTGGTGATACACTGAATATTAGACTATGATTTTCCAGGGGACAAAAATCCGGATTTTACCGAATTACCAGGCATGTGAGTGGTACCATTGGAACGGGCGAGTTATACTCAATAAAATGACATTTAAACCATGAGCCTAGGCAAAATAGTAACGACGCAGTAAATTTTTAGAATATGGATCACCTTCAGACTTTCAAAAAAATTTTCCGCCCTTTGGTTTCAAGTTACCAGATTGAAATTTGGACACGAATTGTGTACATAATTACTTATTTTTCAAGAGATTTTTCAGGTCCCTACGTGAACCCAGACTTGGGCCAGAGGGGCGCAAAAATTTTTAAAAATTCAAAAAACTCCCGGTTTTCCCTGATTTTCCCGTTTCTGGCGTACAATACAGACAAACGGGCGATACCGTTGGAAAGAATGCTTTATTCTTAAGAAAATGACGTATGAACCATGGTCTTACGATAAATAGTAAGGAAGCAGTAGCCATTTGACTGGAAGTCTAAAACTTATACTACCTCACAAAGTGTTAATCCTGAGAAAACAGAACTCGAGAAAACACTGTAAAAAAAAAAAATAATATCGCTCGGCATCAAGGTCTAGACCCATAGTATCAGAACTAAGCACTCTATCATTGAACCACCACACTTCACATGAATAATTATATATATTTAAAATATGAAAGCGATATACTTTATGTAGAAGGTAAGGGAGAATCTTGAAATACGTTCAAAGAAAAAGGCATTGAAGAGCCTTCCGAAATATAAAAAGAATCAGCAAGTGTGCAAAGTGTATTAAGAGAACAACTGCAGCTCCCTCTATCTGTTGGACGAAAGAAATGGAGGAATGGGAGGGAGAGAAAAAAGGGCTAAAAAATGTAAAGAAATGCCAGTGAAAAGAGAGAGAGACTGAAAAAAAATAAATCGCTCATTCATTCACTCAATATTGGAGATTTCGTTTTTCCATTGGCAGGGAGCGCTGTAAAGAGAGATGGTGGATGCTTTTGACTGATGCTGTGTCCCGGGGCGGTAATTAAGTTAGCTCGTAGCAGCTTTTGATTTCTGCACGTGCAAAGGTTCTCAGATGGAAAACGAGTCGTCAACTGGGGGAGGGAGCTGACTGTGTGTGGTGAAGAAGGAAGAAATGGAACCACCACTGCATAACAGCTAAAGAACCTTCCTGTTACTTGTCAAAAGCACTTTTTTGTTCCCTTTCCTTTTTATTTCTAAATAAGCTCTCGCTCCACGATGGAAGCAAATGAATTTTACATGGGTGTTACATACAAGACATTTGATACTTTTAACCTATTTGTGTCAAAGGGTTTGCAGTGACTTGAATTGGATGGTTTAGCGGGTACAGGAAGTGTTTGAGTGATTCTGAGAAACAGAGTAGCTCAGTGGTTGAGTTACAACTTCGGGAGCATAGAATCGTGAGTTCAACCCTTGCTAATGACATGTAGATTTCATGTTGCGCGTGTGCCTTGAAATACTTGAATCTT
Organism: Thermobia domestica; assembly: GCF_964235325.1. Taxonomy (NCBI): domain Eukaryota; kingdom Metazoa; phylum Arthropoda; class Insecta; order Zygentoma; family Lepismatidae; genus Thermobia; species Thermobia domestica. Next base: position 389,169,740 of record NC_137454.1, on the reverse strand, counting down.
GAAATTTTAGTATGCTGCCTCGTATCAATAGAATAACATTAAAAATTCGAAATGTTGAAAATATAATGTTAAAAAAGACGTTAGAAATGTTGATTTAAACAAAGAGAATCTGAGGGCAAAAATACAATAGATGACTAGTTTCAGGTTCCCACATTAAAGGTAAGAAGTTTGCAAAAGAAATAAAAGCAAAATTAATAATGGCATAAGAAGTTTTACAAAGAAGAAAAGCATTAAGAGTGAGGATCTGAAATGTGAATAGGAAATAAAGGTAAGAATAAGAATGACGAAAGAAACCTTTAGGAAAAAGAAAATATTAGTAATAGAGATCTAACATGTGAAGGAAAATAAAATAAAAAAAAACATGAACAGGAATAGCGATAGAACCCTTTACGAAGAAAAGAAACATTATTGATGAAGATCTGAAATGCGAACGAGAATTGAAAGAAAGAACAGGAAAGCGAAAGAAGCCTTTAGGAAGAAGAAAAGTATCATTAATGAAGATCTGAAATGTGAACGAGAAATGAAAACAAGAATAGGAATGGTGAAAGAAGCCCTTACGAAGAACAAAAACATTATTTGTGAAGATCTAAAACGTGAACGAGAAATAAAAGCAAGATAGGAATAGCGAGACAATACTTTAACAAGAAGAAAAGTATTAGTAATGGAAATCTAAAATGTGAAGTAAAATAAAAACAAGAATAGGAATAGCAAAAGGAGCTTTTACGAAGAAGAGAAACATTATTAATGAAGATAGGTAATGTGAATGAGAAACAAAAGAAAGGAAAGGTATAGTAAAAGATGCAATTAGCATTTTTGTGTCTGTTCGTCTGTCCATCCTCCTGTTTGATGAAAACTCTCGTAAAACGTATTCGATTTTGATGAAACTTGGTATGTGCTTTCTTTACACTTGCAGAAATAACCATAACGTTTCGGATTGCAACCCATCGAGTATAAGGGAGGTAAAAGATGGTAAAATCCACCCCATGTAGCAAGTTTCTACATGAACATAGAAAACAATTTTCCAAAACAAACCACGTAATAACTATGCGGTTATGACAAAACTTAATGTGTATTTTCTTTATGCCATTGTGAATATTCGCAAAGCTTTTGTTTAAAATCTGCCAGGAATGAAAGGGTGAATTCTCTCCTCCTTAATTTTAAGAGTGTTAAAGAAATAATTTGATAATTTGTGTTTTTAAAAAAGTATTCAATTTTGTGAAGTATGTCGCACATTTTCTATAAGGTTTCCGAACCATCCCCTGTGCAGAGCGTTAGAACCAATACATAATAAAGTAATGGATTCAACTTCATAACCTTCTCCTCTCCCCGATTTCTTTTAGAACTCTACTATTAATTTTCTGAAATTGATTTAGATTAGATATAATTTAATGTACATTTTCCTTGACCCCTTTCAGTGGCCCCAGTGCTTGGAATTAAAATCAGTCGAGAACGAGTGGTGAATTTATCCCCCTAATGTGATACAAATACCACCACCCCCCGTGAGAAATTTAATCCAATTTCAAGATATCTTTCCTGTAGATTTTCATGCAAAGTAGCATATTTTTTTACAGAAAATTCAGAATCTGGATTTAAAACCAATCAAGAAGGAGAGAATGAACTCCCCCCCCCCAAAGTAAAAAAAATTCTACGATAACTTCAGTAAATATTCGATTGTCACAGTGTGATGCATGTGTTTATTGAGTTTTTTTTTTTTTTTTTTTTTTACATAATTTGCTCTCTTGTAATTGAAGTCAACCAAATATCAAGACTAACCTAAATCCTCCCTCGAAGATTTAAATAAAAATTACAGTAGACTCACGATTATCCGAGTTCTGGTTATCGAAGCCTCTCGATTAACCGAGGGAGAGTATAAAAATCTATTTTAAAAAAGTAAATAAATTACAAATTACAGTTGTAAAGATTGTAGTATACTGGCTGTTGCTGAAGTAATAAGTTTCAAATTTTCGGGCTCAGCTGTCTGTTATTATGTATCACTATAAAATTGCAGCATCAAAAAGAGACCTCAAAATGTCCCACAAAACAATCATTGACTTTTTAAAAAAAATTGTGGTCTGTATGTATATAAAAGATATTGTTCTTGTTTTCTTCTACAAGTGTAGTATACAGTAATAAGCAATTTATGTGCTTGAAAAATAGTGTTTTGTTATTTACAGTACGTACTGCTGTATTCAATAACAGAGGATCTCCGATATTATCCGAGGTTTTGCGTATTCCAGGCAGCTTGTTCCAATTACATCGGATAATCGTAACTCTACCGTATATGATAACTAAGTATCTAACTCTATTATCTATGGAACCCGGAGGTTCCGTGCTGCGTTCAGAAAAACCTCTCCATTGACTTCTATCCTCAGTCAACTGGATCCAGTTTCTACTTTATATTCCTATTTCTGGGAGATACATCTAAATATTGTACTCCCATCTGTAGAGGTCTTCCTGATGGTCGTTTTCTGATTGAACTTCCAGTAAAACTTTTGAAAGCGCTCCTACTTTCTTCCATCCTGGCTACATGATCTGTCCACCTGAGCCTCCTAAACTTGAGGACTAACAATGTTTGGTAAACCATAGTATATAAATTATGTAGTTCCTCGTGACGAAGTTTCTGCCATTCCCCATTCCCGTTTCCCTTGGACCCGAATATTCGTCTGAGGATCTTGTTCTCATAACACGAATTCCCTTCTATGGTAACTTTCGTAAAATAATAATAATAATAATAATAATTATTATTATTATTAGTAGTAGTAGTAATAATAATAATAATAATAAATAAAAATAAATAAAATAAAATAAAATAAAAATAAAAATAAAAATAAAAAATACAATTTTGTCTAGTATAATCTATTTTTTCTGTGACTTTCCAACTATCTCAAGTGTTTGTAGTTGAAATGGATCATAATGAGGGAGCAAATTATCCCAATTTTATATAACACATTTTCCTGAATATTTCTTAATCACGCTTAGATTTTGTATGTTTTTGTCGAAGATTAGAGACTTATTGATATAGTTGCGGTTGAAATTAGTGACAGGTAGAATCACTTGCTTCAGCAATGTATAGTGTAACTAGTTAATGTAATACTTAATTAGATTTACTATATTGGTGAATATCAATTACATGACTTGATTGATTTTGAGTTTAACGTCCCGTTCAGCAGCGAGGCTATATGAGACGTGGGCCTACTGGAATCCGAACTACATGAGCTCCCGCCGGGAATCGAACCCGGGCCTCCCACGCCAAAGGCGCGTACGCTAACCGCTTAGCCACGGAGGAACTCTTAATATCAATTACAATAGAACCTATACGACAATATTTACCTCACTGGAAACATTCATGAATAAAGTCACAAATCAACCGTATTGACAACTTCACTAATGTATTTTTTTAATAGTACGAACCTTTGCCAAGCTATCAATCTAACAGTGTGTGTATATGCAAACTTGTAACATGCGATGATGGAAGGGAGAATTTTACTCCCTTATTCTTGATGGATTACAACCCTAAATAATATCCCTTCATACTAGTAAACAAAAGCACATGTTTCGGCACAAGCAGATGGAACACGAAGAGGACACGAAGGAATATACCAATTTACCAGTTCACAGGCTCCGCCTCCGAAGATTGGCTATAAAAATGGATATCTCGAGGCAAGAGACATTAGTTGTTAACTGGTATTCTGCTTTTATATTTATTTCCAAGCTGCAATGGGCAAAAGAGATTTCTAATCCTACTGCTGAGTTACAATGATCAAAAGGTATTTTTACATATCTCCGAGCTGCAATAGGCAGATTTTAACCCAATCTCTAAGTTGCAACGGACAAGAGCTATCCTTAGGTATCTCCAAGCTGCGATGAGCAGGAAGTCTTAACCCTATCTTCACGCTGCAACGGGCAAGACTTTCCTTTGGACCAAGCCGCAACGGCCAGGGTTGTTCTTAACAGCAAACCTTAAAACCTCCAAAGTGCAACTAACAGAAGGTCCAATTGTAGAAGAAAATATTTTTAAGAAACTTACTTATTTCTAATCTTGTGTACAAACTGTATAAACATTTTCTATAATAAAAAGGTGAGGCGGAAATTGTACCTTTACTCTACCTACTATTACTATAGGGTTATTTTTGTATGTGGAAGGAAGGCACTACCAAGTTTTTTTTTTTTTTTTTTTAACTCGGGACGAGAGTTATCATAGAACAGACACAAACAGACAGACACACAAATACCAATCGAATCGAATGGTAGAAATTTAGCTAATGTCCACTTCAACAATAATACAGAAGAACACTAAAATCCAAAGAGACACAGAGAGAATAAAAGGTGTAAAATGAAATGACATTGAATAAAATCTATAGTTTTACGTCTCATATTATGTTCTATAGGCTAAAAGAGACAGGTGATTTATATAAAAATTGACTAATTATGAAAGACTGGGAGCAAAACCAGAGAACCAACAGAAAAGCCCACTGACACGATGTTCTTCACCTTAAATTCAAATTACTTGTAATTGAGCCAGTGCATCTTGTACAGTCCGCAGAAAAAAAAACTACTACATGAGCATGTAAGCTTATTGTGAAGCGACGAAGTCTTTTGTTCCAAAATAAATGTGCAGGGGAGGACGCCGAGGTTTCTCCTGACATGATTCATGCCACTTAGACGTTATGTTGATTGCCTGGGCTGTTAGGCGTAGTTTCACAATAAACTTATATGCTCATGTTGCAGGTTTTTTGCTGCGGACTGTACCAGAGATGAGAGCAGTAAAAGGAATAGAAAAGTGTTGTCAGCGTATAAGTAGTTAAATGCTCCCTCCATGCTTTATGGTTAGTGTACGCATCTTTAAGCAGCAGGCCCGGGTTTGACTCCCGGCAGGTGGTCATGTAGTGTGGATCCCACACTAAGCTGTAGCCCCACGTCTTGTATAGCCTAGGTACTGAAAGGGCCGCAAAGTTTCAATCCAATGAGTAGTCAGGATTTCACGAGTGGTGTAACTTCAGAACCATCGATATCTAGTTAAAGAAATTAACATCCGTTTTCGGTATCGAAGCCGTTTGAGAGAGAACCTAGTGACACTACTACTCGGATTAATAGCCGAATCAAGTAACCCCATGGGGAATCGAACCCAGAACAATGCATACAAAAAACACAAGCGATAGCCACTGGCCCACAAAGAGGCACTATGTGTTAAAACACAAATCCAGCTGCTGCCAAGTTTGCATTGTGGTGGACTAACACCGTTTGCGTGGATTTTCTCAGGGTTGTCTCTTTTCCTCCTACTTTCTTTACAGTACCATTGTCATACATCTCATTATCACAGTCTTCCTTAGTCTCAGTGCATGATTCTGAGACGTTAATTTCAAAATAAGAACGTAAAATAAAACCAAGTTTAGAAGAAAAGACTACATTTTCTGGGGTTTCGAACAAAGGATTAAGAAACAGATTCATTAAATGTTTTGTACTTTACAGTTGCAACTACACAAAGTGAATAGGGGTTTCAGAAATCAGGGGCGTCATTTGTGGTTCCAAGGGAGGTACTGCTTATCTGAGTTTGAGGTTTATATGCATTTTAATGAATAAGATAATAATATACCCATGAAAAATGTGAAAATCTACATACATGAGGGGAGGGGTATAAGCAAAATCTGAAATGACGCTGCGGATAGAAATATGAGTGTGAATATGAATCGAGTGGAAAACAACTAGTTAGTGCTCGAAATAGTAATACAGGAGAAGGTAGCAATGTTATGTGTAATTAAAAGATGGAATGGAAACTGGTTGAGGTATTATGTGAGAAGAAGTGGTACTGTGAGGGATGTGATAGAAGATACTGTGGAAGAAAGAGACGGAGGGGGAGAAAAGGACTACTGGACGGAGTAACATCTACACAAGACAAAAAGGCTAACTGAAGCCTGTGGAACATGGAAGCTTTTCATTAACCTGCCAATGATAAGAGAGTATCTGTGATGTTGACGTTTGGAAATACGTGATAGTAATTTCCTTTAACTTTTTTTTCTCTCTCTCTCTCTCTACTGCAAAATCGGACTGCTATCTGCTTTTTCTCCTTTACCAATCAAACAGTTTGACCTACAAGGCCGACAAGGACATGGCAAAAATTGTCCTGGAGAACAATCATGGGGAAAAAGCAAGGTTTCTTATCTATATTATCAATCAATAAGAAATTATGAATCTTATACCTTATAAAGAGACTGCTCAAACACAGTGAAAATGTCTCCGTTCCTTTGTGGTTGCCTTTTTGTACAAAAGCGATATCCCTCTTTTTTGTCTCCTCCTGTAAGAAATTCTTCTTGTGTTTGGTAGATTTGAACCTAATGAAAGGGAAGAAGAATAGACGAAGGGAAACTATTGAGGCGTATGAAGGGAAAAAAGAGGGGAAGGAATAGAAAGAATTTTAAAGCTGCTTTAGAAAGAAGATTAAGGATTCATGTCAAATCTTCAAATCTTCATTCTTCATCGAGTTTTCCAACCCAGCTGCTGAAAACAAAGTTAAGATTCTCTTTTCTAAAGAGACGAGATTCATTAGGAATCAAACGTCCAACCATTTTTTTAAAATTCAATAGTGGAATATGGTTTTCCAAATAAGTGGTAAAGAATTGATTGGTGCTCCTTTGTAAGGAAATATTATATTTAAATGAATTATTTCATTGTAAAGTAACGACAGCGCTTACCATAATTCTGATTTATGAATAACAGGTAGCAGTAAGGATGTAGGTAGTGCTAGAAGAGGCAACTTAATATGAGAATGGTCTTACCGTAGATCAGCTGATCATGGCCGTGGTCCTCCCTCAGATTGGTGTTCGTAAAACGGGTCGACGTTTTAGCGCACAAGGAGCGATATGAATCCCTACGAAAATGCTTAGTTGAAGGCCTCGATCAGACTTTCTCAATTAGTTTTGATTTGATTGCTCCTCTGACATCATTGACGTGTAAAAGGAAGACTGATGATGTGACCTACGTCACACAAAGGTAGTCAATTACCATAAGTCGAAGAAGACGAAGTCCTTACCAGAACCTGTCGCTGACCTAGCACAGACGGGCCAGCTTAGATACCAAGCTGCTGGCTTTGCTAGATCTGACAATAGTTGTCACATATTAAAACCCAGAAAGAATTATCCATACGCAACAAACTTCCTGTTTACGACGACCAATACTTCATTGTAGGTGCCATGGGTGACAGGTGAACGATCAAAAAGTACATTGTCTAGATGTTGATGTATGACTGCGAGAGGACAGTAAGATACAAATTCATTGAGAAAGTATCTGATCCCATCACAATTAAACTTTGAAGTAGCACGTACAGGGCCGGATTTCCCAATAGGCCCGGGCCTATGGGCGCAAGCTCCCAGGGGGCGCACGGCTGAGAGAAAAAAAATTAAAAAATATCTAGAAATGAAAATAAATAGCCATAACTTAACATATTTTTTGAATTGATTTAAAAATCAGGCTAATAAAGCATTCTGGTTTTGAAGTTCATTGGAACAAATAATTGTTGGTAAAGTTAAACTATTTTCAAAATTATGCATCAACTTCGTTACAACATTGATCTCAAACACAGGAGAACTGGCTGTAATTTTTTAACAAAGGTTTTTAGGAAAGTAACTTTAACCAGACTAGGGGGCGGAAAAAGTTATTGGGCCTAGGGGCGCCAAAATGCTAAATCCGGCCCTGAGCACGTATGAGACTTCGTTAAGCTTGACGAATCATAGTGGAAGGTAAAAGACAGGGCAAAAGGTTAGGAAACCGCTACCACAGTTTATCACACCAATTCATTAAAATTACAGGGATTTCCTTGTAGGTAGCAGGAATTTAATTTATTTTCTCGATGTTACGATGTTGATGGCTGCAAATGACGTCAAGGGCAAATGGCTGTTTTTGTTTTCCGTACACGCGTTGAACTTCCGTATGATAGATCAAGATAAAATATATAAGATTCTGTTAGGCTCATGGTGCTAACCAAATGCTTTTCAAACGATGATTAGAGATTGATGAGACCTTGTGGTAATATATAGTCCTTAAACCAGATCTCGATACATTATGTTCTACAGTTTCAACCTGTCCAATAAAGGCCTACTTTGCCTGTTAGGTCATCGTAACCAAACCATATGGAAGTGGTCAGTACTTGGGTCAGTGACAGTTCAAATAAACTACATGGCGATGGTTGTGCGGTGCTCACCCAGAATCTTGAGAGAAATTGTAAAGGAATCGTAATAATAATAATAATAATAATAATAATAATAATAATAATAATAATAATAATAATAATAATAATAATAATAATAATAATAATAATAATAATAATAATAGTAAAAAATAAATGTAGAGGATTCCAGTTACAAATTCAATTACATCAGCGATTGAACTCCAAAATTTGTGAATGCGGGACTCGTACTCAAGCTGGAATGACTGAGTACAAGTTCTATTGAGGTTTAGCGAGCCCAAACCCAAGTGAGCGTAGGCGCCATTGAAAGTAGTAAACGAGCGCAATACTAAATAGTCAACTTTCATGAGAGTAGCAAGCTCAGTACTAATCCAACATCTTCCATTTAAAATCAGTAGCTGCTGGGCATAGCTCCAGGAACTATAATTTTGTTTTCGCTAAGAATATTTCAGACTCGCCACCAATTCCTGAGACTATTATCGAGTTACTGAAAGGTGGCCTCTGACAGATAGCTGCACATGTAGTAAACAAAACGAGAGGGAGGATTGTTCGCCAATCACAGCAGTATTCTTTCACGCTGTTGCTAGGCAACGAAGGTCATTGACCGCGCTGTTGAAGGTAGTTGAGACGACTTGTTAAACGTCTTAAGTTTGTCGCCAGAGCTGCTGTCTCCGTTGCGGAGCCTCTGGCAACAGCGCCTCCAATATTCCACGTGCTCTATCCAGTTGTCAGAAGACACCTTTCCTTGCGCACACGTAGCGCAACTATAGACATTGGTGCTGTACATAACAAGTTATGAGGGGGCGCGGTGGCTCAGTGGTAGAGCGTTCACCTCCGGTGCTTGAGTTCGGGCTCACGCCGTGTGGACTTTGTGGTGGAATAACACCGTGCCCGTGGGTTTTCCCGGGGTTTCCCATTCCCTCTCACTTTCTTCATTCCACCATTTCACTCATTTCTCATAATCACCATCTCCTTTAGCCTCATCGGCATAACCGTGAGGCGTAACACTGAAAGATTTCATTTATGACAAGTTATGAGATTCCGTTCAACCATTTAGGCATGAGCAAGGTTTCAACTAACTTCAGCGTCGATTGTTGGCGTAGAATAGTCTCTAACACTCTCGTCTTCAGTGCGAGTGATCCCGGTGGGGACACTCAATCGAAAAATATTTAAAGCTTTTTCAGGCTGCCCATCCTGAGTGAGTCTTTCCTCATTGACACAAGGCAAATGCTGGGATGATAACTAACATAGGTCCCAGGCCACTTCTTCCTTCCTTTTCCTCGGATAGTGTGATCGCCAAGAGACATCATTCGTGATGAGTGACGGGATAAATGGCTATAGTTGCTATAATCCCAGTAATCTAAATCCTAAATTGATTGTTGGGATAAGAAGAAGAGCTGAAAAGAGTGAAAATTTGTTAACTGTAAGACCTTTCGCAACTTTATGGCGACCAACTGTGGTATGAGTTAATAACAACAAATACAATCTGAATCCTGTGCTTCAACCCAGAAACAAGAAGTCAATTTAAGGAATGGCACAAGACAGAAAAATCTCAATTTCTCTTAAAAGTTCGATTGGTTTCTTCTGTTGTTACTGTTTTCTGCGATTGTGATTGAATAATCTAATAGATTACCTACTAAAGGGAAGAAGAATTAATATGGACTCCTATTCCAAGCTTTTATTTGGTGCTTTATTCCGTCAAGCACTTGGTAAAAATCGTCCTGGAAAAAATATATAACGAGGCCTTTGATTGCATCCAACAGATGCCGCACCTATACCCTGGCCAGTGAACGATGATTTCTGACAGCTTTGCACAAGGCTTCGGCGAGCAAGCAGAAGACAGCAGGTCAACCAACCTTAGGCACAGAAGCTGTCGCGTCTCCATGGTAACCACCGCACATTGCCAAACTTTCACTCACCCTCAACGAGGAAGCAGACGGTTCTTCCTTTGCGCGAAAAGCACATGGCAACACCGCACTCCTCAGTCGTCCTCGCGAGCTGAGCTGTCAGAAATCATCGTTCGCCGGCCAGGGTATAGTAAAAAGTCCTGTAATTGTCCTTTTGGATTATTACCTGCTTCGGTCCATGGTGCATTTTCTGAGATCAGGATGTTTCACCAAACCAGCTGCAAGTGAAAACAACAATGACTGACTTCTTTGCGTCTGAGGATAAGACTAAAATCGACGAGATATCGATGAACTGACAGCAAGGTGACTGCAGGCAGTCCAACACGAAGGGGTGTACTTTGAATGTTTACGTGTTTTTATTATAAGTGATAGAGGAGACAGTAAGTGATAGAGGAGACAAGAAGAATACTGGAGATAGTTTTAAAAGGACGAAAATAAAACTGTTTAGTATATTACTTCACAAGAAATTGTGCTAGTAGCAATGTGATAAGAGATATACTGAATCCGCCAGAAAAAAAATATACACTCTTTGTCATGCTGTATCAGGATACTGGCATTGATAATTGCTCTGAAATTAAGTATGTTGTAGTATGGTTTTCCTCCCAACAGATGTCCGTTTTGTTTTCAGGTAAAATTATATTGTAGTACAGTTTTTCGTTCAATAGATGTCGGTACTGTCAGCACGGTTGGTGAGATAAGAAAATGGCAGGTGCACGCTTGACGTTCGATTGTTAGGCGGATTGTTGGTTTAGTACCAAACTCCCCTATTCACTAGCGCTGCACTTCGATGGCATTCCCAAAACTAATAAAATACTTCATTTTTACTTACGCTGCTCGAACGTCAAGCATGCACCTGCCATTTTCTTATCTGACTAACCGTGCTGACAGTACCGATATCAGTTGAGCGGAAACCGTACTACTAATTTAATTTTAACTGAAAATAATGGCGACATCTGTTAGGCGGAAAACCACACTACAACTTACTTAAATTTCAGAACAATTGTCAATGACGAAGAGTGTACATTTTTCTGGCGGACTCTGTAGTAGAAGGTAGATTTGAACATCTGTCGAAGAGACAAAGACCAATAAGGGAAACAGTTTAAAAGAGAAATAGAAACTGAGGACATTACTTAAAAAGATATTATCTTATTTGAATATTATAGTATGGAAGAAAGTAAGAACAGTTGTCGAAGTGAGACGGTATGCGGTGGTATGCCATACCACCTCTGGTTTTTCAGTAATGAGGACATACCGTCTCTGGTTTTTCAGTGATTAAGACAATATTTAAATAGCCGGTATGTTGAGTCAAAATCATAATAAAACATACCGCCTCTGCTTTTTTTCCCACTTCGAACACTGGGTAAAAGTGAGAATTGGAGGAAAGAAAAACAATATTGGGAATGGTTGAAAGGAGGAAGAAACTAAACGGCGTGACAAACATCTTGGCATTTGAAGGTGGCGCTCCAAGTTCCCTTTAAATGCTGCTGGCAAATCAGAGGCCAGCGGTATTGCCACGTTTATTTTGTACACATCCACGTCTATCCCCTGTCACCTGATCGCGCTGTAGTTTGTCTGCTTAGCCATAGCCACACCCCTTTACCACTTGGCAACGTCGCGCCAGAGCTTGCGTTTTATTCGTTTAGCTGAAATCCCAAGAACATAGGATTCTTGTCATATTCTTTAATTAGAACATTGTTTGGAAAGAAACTATCTTAATGGGGACGTAACGAAAGGTATGGTAGAAGGTAAGAAGACGATTGAATGGTGGAATCTCTTATGTCAAATCTAAGAGCCGATAGGAGATTATAAATACATGGAACATGGTAATCATCAGCTGATGAATGATCTATCAATGATTGCTATCTTTCGGGCTTAAGTTCCCCGAAATCTTACTATAGTAAGTGAAATATCTTGCAGAATTTACACATTTCCAGGCAGTTCCCCCCTTCCTCCCGAAAGTTAGCAAAGCACCCCTGGAAACAAAATCGTAAATACGCCACTGATTGCTATGATGACACAGGTCTTATGAAATTACCTTTGCTATACTTCCTTTTTATTTAGTAAAACTCTTCAACTTGGAGGACGTTATTTATGAATAGGTTTGATTGTCTTATTCTTGAATAGTTGTAAGTGGAACGTCTTTTACGTTTTCACTTCGTACATTGAAAGTATCAGGTGTTAAACATTTGTGTGTGTGTGTGTGTGTGTGTGTGTGTGTGAAAGAGAAACAGGAAGGAAAGGGAGGAGAAGGATGAACAGAAGAGGAAAAAGGGTGCAGCATTGTAGGCTGAGAAGCTCAAGGGCAATCCGTCGCAGCTTCCCTATCCGCCCGCTAATCAATTAATGATGCCTCCAGCTACGCAGAGAGGCTGGCGATGGGATTTTAAGTGAGACCGCTGCCTCGCGCGGGGGAGGGAGGGGAGGAGGAAGGGGGAGGCCGCCACCAACAAAAGAACCGGATGAATGGAAGGCAACGAGTACAATAGCCACAAAGTGTCAGCACTGACAGACGAAAGTGCTCCAGCTACTCATAACATATACGTATATCTCTCTTTCCCTTCCTTACATCTAACAACTACATATACAAAGTAACTTGGAGGTGGATAAATTCATCATCAGACTGGGAATATACCTTTCACAAGTAAGAATTCTGGTAGCCAGATATACACGTTATTCATCAGTTAGTTTAAAAGAAATTTAAGAGTATTTCCCCTCCCTTTGTAGAAAATAGTAGAATTTGAAGCCAAATTTCGTAGTGCTATTCACCATATAACTGAAACCTTTGCAGCGGAGGCAGGGTTGCTCAGTGATAGAGCGTTTACCTGTGGTGCGTCAGGTTCCTGGTTCAATCTCCGGCAAAGTAAGTTTGTGGTGGACAACATCGTGTTCGTAGGTTTTCCCGGAGTACTCCCGTTTCCTCCCACATTCTCATTCCACCATTATTCATTTGCTTTAATCATCCGTCTCCCTTAGCCTAAAGGACATAATCGTGGGACGTTAAACTAAAAGATTTTATCTCATTTCATTTCTGAAACATATTCGGAAAGAATAGGTGCGGATATTTTTGGGCGATATAGGCCCCATAGTTAATTTAGTTATTATTGGATCAAAGATCCAATATATTTCAATCAAAAATTTTCTTGTACACCTTATATCTGGAGAACTACATATAGTGTAGCCAAATCCAAACTATCACTTAACTCTGTGTGATGTGCTTATTCCGTAGAAAATACAAAAACTCGATTTAGGAGCCGTTCAAAAATTTTGTGGCCCCTGATCCAAAAACTAAATGTTGGCTACGATCACGATCTTTTGATCCATTTTTGATCATTCCTAAAATTCTTGCTCAAGATCGCAATCTTTTGATCTATTTTTGGATCATTCCTAAAATTCTTGGCCAAGATCGCAATCTTTCGATCCATTTTTTGATCACTCCTAAAATTCTTGGCCAAGATCGCAATCTTTTGATCCATTTTTGGATTATTCCTTACATTCTTGGCCAAGATCACAATCTTTTGATTCTTTTTTTCTTGATGATTCCTAAAATTCTTGTTTTGAAGTTATTGATTTAATACATAACTTTCAACGAACTTAAAAATTTCGTTACTGAATGCTCTATGTCTGTCTGTATGTATGTGTGTTGTCTGTTATTCGCATTTTTTTTTTTTTTTTCAGTTTTGAGCCCTCCATTGAATAAAGCATCAAAAACTATCTGGGAAAGCGATGGAATTTTTCACGGCACTCTTACCGTCCCCGAGATATTGACCAAAAAGTAGTTTCGATTTCGGGAGATTTAAGGAGCAATATTACGGGAACCGTAAGACATAAAGAGCTTATATTTTGCGAACTTTTGCTGGAAACAGAAGAAGGTGTGGATAAAAAGATTTACTTTAACATGTAGGAAAAATCATTCCCGCTCCATTTCTCTATTCTTTTTAAGTTCGTTCTGCCTGCTCTTGGAGTATTCTCAGCTGGTTCTTATTGATGTGAGATAATTATAATTTTGTGTGTTGCGAGGAAGGGAGGGCATCATTGTCTTATTTTGAATTATGGCATATACTGTGTCCTTTTGGGCCTCAGTTTGTCCCTTTCAATATTAATAACCTACTTCGCACATTGTTCTACTAACACCTCTGAAGGTATCTAAGTACATTCTATTGTAAAAGATCTTATTTTCAACACACATTAGGGGTCTACATTTTTATTAAATTAGAGCAACTTCAGAAACATTTCTTCTCATAACTTAAGTCTTCTATTGCTGATTAATTCCATTTACCCAGATTTCTGCATATCCGGACTGCGTTCAGCAGTTATTACTTCAGGTAAGTATTGTTTCAGTGTGTTTCCATTTAGATAGAATATGGTTCTTCGCTGTTAAGGATCTACGTGCTCACCATACCCTTACGACGCATTAACAAACATTAATACTTTCTTTACACCTATTCATTATCAGTGGGAAGAAGAAAGAGTGAGGCTGATCTTCTAGTGTACTGGTATCATAGTCTACAAATAGTTAACAAACCAAAAAGAGAAGGAATCTATTATATGTGTTCCGCTCTTCGACCTTTGCCCTCTTCGTCTGAATATATCTGAATGGGAATCCGTGTAAATGTGTGTTTGTGCTGGCCAGGTATTATGAAGTGAGGTAGCATTGATACCCGGCTGCACACAACAGGGGCGGACTTCGTGCATTTTTAACCGCTTGACTGGTGCTACAATGTTCAGTGATTGATGATCGCTCCCCATCCCCCTCCTCCAACTCCCTTCGATGGCAAAACGTTGATTTAGCGATCGACCTGGAGAGAGTGGAGTCTATGAAGGAGGGGGTAAAAGGGGGGCTTTCGATGCGCTTTTGTTGGATAGTGAGCACGCTCGTTTCAAAGAGATGATCCGGAAATGACAGAGAATAGATCAACCCCCGACCTCTATCCCCTTAGTTGATGCCACTTGATCCTTTGCAAGGTTGCCAGGTACTGGGGGAAAGAGAATGCGATTTTGTTCAATGTAATCTTAACCTTATATATAAGTGATTCTCATATTTCTGCGCAATCTAGCTATATCTAAGAAAGCGTTTATTATTATTATTATTATTATTATTATTATTATTATTATTATTATTATTATTATTATTATTATTATCCCACTAGAACGAAACAACACAACAACATAAATCTTTCGTTTAAGAAATTTGAACGATACAGAAACTAAATATTTGATAGTGCTTCCGTCCCTTCCAGAGACAATGCAAATTAGGATTCTTATGTTCAACCTGGTTAAAGGTATTAACAGTGTGGAATACCTCTGCAAATTTTGCTTTTAGTCCATTGATGCATATGAAGAATTATTTTTCTTTCGTGTTAAGAAAAATTAACTGTTATGTTTGCCCTGTGTATTAACGTAAAACATATAGCATAAGATATACGGTGGGGTCCCTTTGAGAACTTAATTAAAAATAATTATTGGTGTTTCGTACCAAAATTTTATACGAATAGATTTCAAAACAATGTTTGATTACATTGCACTCCAACTCAAACTATCACCATCGACATCATCGTAATCCAAAATAGAAAAGAAATGCCTGATAACCTCGTTACCAGATAATACACACAACTAGAACCGTAAACTGGGTTACTTTGGCCCATTTTTTTTTTTTTTTTTTAATTTTCGAAATTCCCATTCTAACATCTCCTAAGATTAGGGAGGTAATTTAATGACATTTCCCCTTGTTAAAATGCAATCCTTTGGCTTTCTTTTGAAAGCAGTAAAAACTCAGTGTGACCAAGAATGATGATTATAGTTCCAATTTTTTGATGCCATGCAAGATTTTTCATGATTGGGGTAACTTTAGCCCATTTGTCAAAATGACCAATTAATACACGAAAGTATTATTGTAGTACTGTATTTAAGAAGCAGAAAAGAAGAACAGGGTATTATAAACACATTGGTGAAATTATCAATGTGGTTAGTCAATTTCAATCGAACGAGAAATATCGTCTGATGAAAATATTTGTATTCTATTTATACTTAGATGAATACGAAACATCCATAAAAGAACGCTACAAATTTCTGAATACTTAACTTAAAATTTCGATATTACAAACATAGGGGTGAAATCCCTTTGTTTAATTTAGAGGCGAACAAAAATATCGTTCAATGAAAATCTCTCTCTCTAAGTGGATGAATACTTAACATTCGAAAATAAGAGCACCATATTCTTCATTGCGGTAGAGTACTTTACCGGTACCATACTGCTCAGTTTTAGGAAGAAAATTCGGTAGGAGGGAAGATAAACGGGCCCTCGGATTTTAGGTTCAAAATTGATCACCACGTCTTCCTTAGGTCCCAAATAGTGTTTTCTGAAAATTTCAGACCGCGGAAACTTCAAAAAGGTGCCCAAAATTACTGTAGAATTTACCAGATATGGGCAGGGAAGATAAACGGGTCCTCGGATTTATGGTTGAAAATTGGTCACGACGTCTTCCTTAGGTCCCAAATAGTGTTTCCTGAAAATTTCAGACCACGGAAACTTCAAAAAGGTGCCCAAAATTACTGTAGAATTTACCATATATGGGCAGGGAAGATAAACGGACCCTCGGATTTTTGGTTCAAAACTGATCGCAATGTCTTCCTTAGGTCTCAAATGGGATTTCCGCGGTCTGAAATTTTCTGCAAACACAATTTGGGACTTCAAGAACATATTGTGATCAAATTTGAACCCAAAATCTGCGAGCCCTTTTATCTAACCTGTCTATACGAGGTTATAGAGGGTACATTGCATAGTAATTTTGGATACCTTTTGGAATTTCCGCGCTTTGAAATTTTCTGGAAATACTATTTGTGACTTAAAGATCTCATTGTCATTAACGTTGAACCGAACATCCGAAGGCCCGTTTATCTTCCCTGCCCATACATGGTAAATTCTATAGTAATTTTGGGCACCTTTTTGAAGTTTCCGCGGTCTTAAATTTTCAGGAAATTCTATTTGGGACCTAAGGAAGACATTGTGATCAATTTTGGACCGAAAATCCGAGGGCCCGTTTAGCTTCTCTCCTACCGAAAATTCTTGCAATTTAAGCACTGCATAATATACTCTTATAGAAGCTAGTGAGGGGTTAATCTTCCTTATTACATCGCACCATTTGTACACCATTTCATCTCTAATATTGGGCCATTACCAATACAGAAAATATTTGCCAATGTTGCCCCAAAAATTGGGCCAATGTTACCTAACGCAATTAAACGTTTAATATTTTGTGGGTATTCGAACAAACATTTAAGGTGTTAGTTTATTAATACTGTATTCGCCAATGAACATGATTTTATATTCTACTTATTTGTGCATTCAGGGTATGTCACTTTAATGCAATGAACAAATAGTTGTGGAACTTGAAATATGATACATATTTACTTGTTAACAATTACTCTCATATTGCTACCCACGTTCTGGAAACAAATCACTTGCGCCAATATTCATGTGTTCTCAATGTTGTAATACGTACTTCGATCCACAACTTTTCTTACTGATAGAAATCATAATAACCATGTAGAAAGAAATCAAATCTTTCTCTTCCTTTGGGCCAAAGTTGCCTTTAAAGGGCCAAAGTATACCCAGTTTACGGAAGCCAGAATAGTCGTCATGCCATCTTCTTAGGGTTGTTGCTAGAATTAACAGACTTTTAGAGCTTTCCTTTTTTTTAAACTCTGTCTTTTATTCACAGCAGAAGATGGACGGTCCATAGAAGCTGACGCCTTCTTTTTGGTCAGAGTATACTTTGAAAGAGTGAATTAGATATGCACCTGGACGATGAACAAGCTTCACTATACACATCGAGAGTAAGATGACAAAAATTTTTGCTCGGCAAAGCTCTTAGAAACTAGCCACCTTATTCACAAGCGGTTCGAAAATATAAGCAGATTTCAAGATATTTATTACTTCAAACTCTAACCTGAGGAAGGAAGAGACAAGGACACAAATAATGTAGTGTAATGCAAAAAAAACATATTTCTTACTACATATTTAATTACTTTGTCATGCCAACAATGAAATAATTTTCGTGAACTATAAATTAGTAATTTCTGCCACATATTGAACATTATATAAACTACTAATTTTGCTCGTTTGGTAAGAAGGAACAAAATAGCAGAGACAAATAATTTAATACTTAGATGTGCATTACCTTGGGGTCCCTTTACGACCTCAGTGGTAAATAGTCATTTTTTACATGACAACAAAACAACAGCTTTGTGATCAAATATTTAAACATACACTGGGTAGAAAATATAAAAACAGACTTTTACATACGTCCATTTAAGAGATACAGCCCACTATATTAAATATTTCTGGGCCCCTAGAGAACTCCAATGCAGTACATGCATTAACAAGGGTTAATAATTGAATAATTTTACTGCTTTTTTTCTTCAAAGGAGTTAAATCGCGTCGTTTTTTGAAAATGAATTTGTATTAAGTACGAAACTTGAGCAATTAAAAGTAAAGATAAAAAAGATGGAAGTAAAAACAAATGGGACATACATATACATTCGTTAATGTTACGAGTATATGTATCAGTGTTACGCTAAATTCGTTGTACAAAAGCAGAGGAGTGATTCCTGAGAGTAAAACAAACAAAAAAGTTCAAATAAAGAAAGGGCGAAAACCCCATCGTTTACGTGTTATAGGCTGCCGAAAATATGAAAAAATGAATCCTGAAGGCCCATAGCTCCAAAACTATGGGACCTACCGTAGTCGAGTCAAGATTTCACTTAGGAACTAGTATGTGCTCTATCCAAAAATATATGTTTTAGAATCCTAAGGTACTCACGCAACAATTTTTATAGAGGTAGTCGGAGAGTACTTTATATCATAGGCCCGTAGTCAAACTCTCTCTTTAAAAATTGTTGTGGAAGCACCTCAGGATTCTGAAACACGCATAACAAGTGTCAACTTGTTCTCTCAAGTAGTTTGTGTGCAGGCATTGTTGCAGTTAGACGTCTTGCGTGTTAATTATGAAATGGATAAACTTGAATATCGTGCGGTAATCAAATTTTTCGTTTTGGATGGACTAACCCCTACGGAAATTCATCCGAAGTTGACAAAAGTTTACGAGAACTCAGATCCTTCCATGTCAACCGTTAAAAAGTGGGCAACTGAATTTAAACGTGGTCGCACATCCCTCGAAGATGACCCACGTGAAGGAAAGCCGAAAACCGCAACCACACCGGAAACAATCAAAAATGTTCATATCGTTTTGGATGACAGGCGAGTGAAGGTGAGTGAGATAGCTGAGAGTGTGGGGATATCGGAGGAACGGGTGCGAAACACCTTGCACAAAGAACTAGGGATGCGAAAGCTCTGCGCAAGATGGGTGCCGCATTTGCTGATTGGCGACCAAAAGCAAATGCGAAAACGATTTTCACAGCAATCTTTGCACCGATTCAAAAGGGATCCGACCGATTTTGTGCTGCGATTTATGACAATGGATGAGACATATGTTCACCACTACACGCCAGAAATTAAACAGCAGTCCAAGCAGTGGGTTTAAGCCGGTGGTGCAGCGCCGAAGAAAGCGAAGACGATCGTATCGGCCGGAAAGTTGAAGACCAGTGTGTTTTGTGATGCGAAAGGGATCCTGTTAATTGATTACTTTGCAAAAGGGAGAACAATTGCAGGCAAATATTACTCCAACCTTTTTGACTAGCTGAATGCCAAAATTCGGAAGAAGAGGCCTGACTTGAAGAAGAAAAAAATCATCTTTCACCAGGACAACGCACCTGTGCACAAGGGTGCGTTGGCGATGGGAAAACTGCGGGATTTGGGGTACGATTTGCTCGGCCATCCCCCATATTCTCCTGATTTGGCACCATAGGACTTCTATCTGTTCCCAAACTTGAAGAAATTTCTTTCTGGGAAGCGCTTTACATCGAATGAAGAGGTTGAGAAGGTCGTGGATGACTATTTTCACAACCTTCCAGACTCTCACTTCCGGGAAGGAATACTGATGGAGAAACGCTGGACCAAGTGTATTGAAGTTAAAGGTCGAGAACTATATATATATATATATATACGAAGGTGGGGTGAAAAGTTCTCGGCCTGACAATGAAGGACTGCGAATTTCACTTAAACAGTTATTTCATTTTTCGACATAATCTCCTGTAACTTCAATACACTTGGTTCAGCGTTTCTCCATCAGTATTCCTTCCTGGTAGTGAGAGTCTGGAAGATTGTGAAAATAGTCATCCACGACCCTCTCAACCTCTTCATTCAATATAGTGGCAGTCGACAGAAGAAAACGACACCTATCGGAAGAGACGACAGAACACGGAGAACCACGAAGGACTCCGACAACCCCTTCACAGGTTCTCCCTCCAAAGAATGACTATAAAAGAACACGTCAAGACCAAGAAGTCATTAGTGCTCTGTACTGATCATGACATACAACACCTACTACCAAGTTCGCTTAGGGCTAAGGAGACACCAATCCCATCTAAGGCCACTTTGCGGTAGGAGATCACCCTATCAATCCGAGGCAACATATTATGCCATGGGAAACCTCTTTATCCATACTGAAAACACTTATTTTTAAGTAATTACAGATTTAGAGACTTTTAATTGAGACTTTATATAGCCTACTGTAATAATTATATACGGCATTTTGTAATAAAGCTGAAGAGCGAAATTCCGTGTACTTTATTGACTCTACCTACAGAATATTGCAATACAATAAGAATTTGTTCCAACGTAATATAAAGTACGAAGCACTATTTGCAGGGAAGACATACCTTTTAGCCCCGTGTAAACGTATATCAATTCTCCCAGAAATTATGGATGAGAATTTATCCACAAGTATATTAGTTATTAATTCAATTCGATATCAATTTATTTGTCTGATCTTTGGGCCATATCACAGGTTTTTTAAAATAAAATTTTAGAGATAATCATAATTGTGAGGTTTATCTTATTAATCGCATAGTCTACTGCCATATTTTTCTAGAGTCAGAATGGAAAGCTTGAAGAGGGCGTTAGTTTCAACATAAATTTTATCTCAATAGATGGCGTTTTTATTGCACCACTTCAATTTTTTTTTAGGTTTAGAAAAAATAGTTTTTGGATGGCTCAATTATCTCAAATTTACACATGAGGATTCCCATTCACTAATATGACTTTCTTCAGTTCAAGTAGATGTATCGACTAATCTTTCAACTTCTTTCTCCATCATACACTACTAATTTTGATTTTATTTTGAGTTTAGTGTTCCTTTCAGTAGCGAGACTATATGAAACGTGATGCACCTACAGCCTAATCCCATGAGATCTTACCGAGAATCGAACCTGAATCTTCCATGCCAAAGACGCGTATGCTAACCACTTAGTCACGAGGTAGCTCACTATAATATTGTAGATGCTTTTTTTTACTTAATGCTGATTAAATACAGGGTGTTTCAAAACAACACCGACAACGTTTGGGAGGTGATTCCTGACACCAAGATAAGACAAAAAGTATAGACCAACCTGAGTACACAAATGCTTCCTTTCGGAGTTATAGGCTGCCGAAAATAAGAAAAAATGAACTTTAAAGGTTCGTAGGTCCAAAACTATGGGACTTACTGTAGTCGGGTCAAGATTCACTTAGGAACTAGTATGTACCCTATCCAAATATCAAAGTTTCAGAATCCTGCGATACTTCTGCAACAGTTTTTATACAGGTAGTTGGTGAGTACTTGCAATTGAATGTCCATAGTCAAACTCCCTCTATAAAAATTCTTGCGTGAGTACATTATGATTCTGAAACATTCATTTTTGGGTAGGGCACATATTAGGTCCTAAGTTTTGGAGCTATGGACCTTTAAAATTCATTTTTTCATGTTTTCGACAGCCAATAACTCCGAAAGAAAGCATTTGTGCACCCAGGTTGGTCTATACTTTTTGCCCTATCTTAGTGTGAGGAAACACCTCCCAAACGTTGTCGAGTGTTGTTATGAAACACCCTGTATAATCATACTTCTGTAACATGGCTTCTTCTTTGTCTGAAAGTTTGGGGAGACTCTTCATGATAAAAAGTTGAATGAAACTCCTATACCTTTCATGGCATTCACTGGAGTGACATGAGGTTAGTTCAGAAACAGAAAAAAAATAAAGAAAAATATTTTAATACTGGAAAATTTCATCACTGAATTTAATATTTTATAGTAAGCTTCCCTCATGCATCAGGTAGATCTTGTGATTAGGTCATTTGAGGATAATATCTGTATCCTAGAAATAGTTGAAGAACGAGCTTGCTTGATAACAGCTTAGTACGTTGCTGTACAGATGTTTGTGTATAAATGTTTATAAGGCAAGATCTTTAAGAAAAGTGCCAACACAGGTGATCTAAAACAGAGGATAATGCACGAAGACAACACACTCAATGCTTTTCAGCTACAAAAGAACATCCAAGATAAGAAAAACCAATATTTTCATATAATATTCTTCTACTGAAATACTCAACAGTTTTAAGACTGCTAAAATATTTAGAAATACTAAACACATATTGTATTTGTCTCACGAACACTTTATTCTTTCTAAGTGAGAAATTGCTTTCCTTTGCTTAAATATATGATAATGTAATAGAATCAGCAAGTTAAAGTATACCTGGTTTTAAAATTCCATGTAAAGGGGTGCATATTCAGAGCTTACAGTTTCATTTAACTGTCAATATGCCCACCTTTAATTGTCCTATAGACCTCTGAAATAAAATGTGTCATATTCTGATTGAATCCGACATTCGGAATATGCAATACGTTTGCCACTGCGTAAGATATCGAGTGAGGGTAAGGGTAGAAGGGAATTTCACTTATTTTTCAGTAAGAACGGAGACCTTATCCTTCTTCAAAGCAATTAAATTGTGTCCGCAGAAAATTCTGATGTGTAAATGACCCCAAGAAATATAAGACCGTCAGTATGATGTTACCAATGCATCGTGAACTATGTTGGTTGAATTAGAGTTGAGCGTTCCGTTCAGAACCAAGGCTATATAAAACGTGAAAATATAATTTAATGTAGAATCCGAACAACATGAGCTCCCACCGCGAATCCAACAAATGTCTCACTCGCATAAGGAGATTACACCAACTGTACAGCCACGGGGAAGTTTATAATGTGAATTACATTCTTGTTTATTTGTAAAGAACACATTAATTTTGTTGAGCAAATTTTTTTTTTTTGTTAAATTGATTTAATTTGGTTAACCAAGCATTAATTTTTTGTAAGTAAGCATTAACTTTATTAAAGAACAGTAATTTTGTTCAACAAGCCTTTATTAACGAAATCCTGTTATACGAGATGTTGGATCAAAATATTTAAAGTGTACACGCCGCTTAATTGGAAAATTCGTGCTTCTAACTGTAAAGCCTTAGGGAAATGGACCTTTGGGTAGGCCTAGAAAAAGATTGGAATAATGATATTGAACAGTACCTTAAGGATCTAGGGTGTAATAATAAGTGGATTATATTATCATAGATTAGTCTAGTGGCATTCCTTTGTTTCTGTAGCGATAAACCTGGTGACCATACTTTAGCTTACATCAATTGCTTTTTTTTTTTTTTTTTTTTTTTTGGTTTAGTTTTTGGATTTCCAAACTGCTTTCTATTTTAAGATTCCCATAAGAATGTAATTTTCTAACTTAATTGACTGTTTGTGTTAATTTGTGTACGCCTTGCAACCTTGTGCTCCTCTCTTGTGCCGGTGGTTTTCGCAACATCTGTTGGCGATTGTCGCGTGCATAGGATGGCGTGACTGTGGAATGGTGAATCGAACGCTGTCATTAATTTTAGCGTTGGCAACTGAAATAACTAACGGATCGTTGATAACCGGATGCAGCCCTTTAATGCGAACCGCGCGTGTCAAATAGCTCTCAATAGGTGTGAAAGAGCAACTAAAACCACACATGCGCAACCTAATACTATAGATAATACATGACTCTCCCCATCTCCCGATACATACATACGAAGCGATTTGTTACCTGGTATAGGGTTGGGGGTAAGGTAATGTAAGCAAAGATATTTGAGAGGCTCATTAATTCAGTGTTTAATGGGGTAAGAATTGAACATGAATATAAATACTTTGGTATTTATTTATTTATTATTTTGCTAGTATTATCCATAATTAAATATATAATTGACTTGATAAATTATAGTCACCTTGTTCATAATTGTTCCAGTTTCTTTCAAAAGAATGCCCCAATACTAGATTACCTGCATTATTTCTTTACGCCTCTAAAATTAGTAAGCTTCTCTTTGACACCTGAAGAACATGAAACGCAGCTTTGGCCGTGACGGATTGGATGTGCCCAATCCTTGTAAACTAGTGTATTATTTACCTTTAAGGGAATTAACTATTCTCTCCCCTCCCTTCCCCAATTTACCAATGTTCCCCAATTTTACCGTTCCAGTCCCTGAATGTACATTTCTGCTTTCAAAATTTACCATACTTTAATTTGATTGTATCATTTTACAAAAATCCTCAAAATATTCTCATGGGTGCGACCTGTACCCTAAAATCCGCCTGTGAACACCTCTGCTTAATTGCAATATCCTTCTTTCAAATTACAGGACCTTTCTAGAGAACCTTGCCAAACAATGGTAATGAGATACGCCACTTATTGCGATGAGAAGTTACAAGATCTTGGCAATGAAGGGTAAAGAGATACGCCCCTTATTGCGATGAGAAGTTACAAGATCTTGGCAAATAAGGGTAATGACATACGTCCGTTATAGTGACGAGAAGTCACAAGACCTTGGCAATGAAGGGTAAAGAGATACGCCCCTTATTGCGATGAGAAGTTACAAGATCTTGGCAAAGAAGGGTAATGACATACGTCCGTTATCGTGACGAGAAGTCACAAGACCTTGGCAATGAAGGGTAATGAAATACGTCCGTTATCGCGATGAGAAGTCACAAGACCTTGGCAATGAAGGGTAATGAGATACGTTCGTTATCGCGATGAGAAGTAACAGGACCTTGGCAATGAAGGGTAATGGGGTACGTTCGTTATCGCGATGAGAAGTCACAAGACCTTGGCAATGAAGGGTAATGAGATACGTCCGTTATCGCGATGAGAAGTCACAAGACCTTGGCAATGAAGGGTATTGAGATACGTTCGTTATCGTGACAAGAAGTCAAAAGACCTTGACAAAGAAGGGTACTGGGATATGTCCGTTATCGCGGTGAACCGAAGATATGGACAAATGGTATGAAGCTATGGAAGCTATGGCTAAGCGAGACACAAAACGGGAAAGAATTTTCATTCGGAACGAAACATTAATTTCGTTACATATTTGGGAGACAAGGCAGCCTGACCTTGTGAGTATCCCTAGTCGAAGCTCGTTTACTAGTTATCCCTATTAATGGAAGAAACTCCTCTAGCGAATAGGAGTTGACCGATGCATCCAATGTAGGCTCCGATGAGCATCAGATTTGTTATTTTTATCGAGTTATTCATCGGACAATATCGGATAATGTTAACATTTCATGGAAACAAAACTAATTACAATACTATGAAAGCAAATTCAATAATTTTTTTTTAAAAATAGCATAAGTGCGAACGAAAATTGTTATGGTATTTGGACTTTTTTGGAGCTAGATGTCCCACGGAACCGTCCCACAGTGTGACCACAAACCAGCAGAATAATCCGAAACCGAGAGCTTCTTCGAAGTCAGGAAGAGAGTCTAGTCCAGTTCCTGCCTGCCTCAAATTACAGCTGAGGTACCACGTACAATACCGGAACCAAGGACCAGCGTAAGTCACCTGTTCGGGAGTAAGAGAAACCTGTCTTCTCGTGGCAGCAGGTTTCTTCACATTTGACTCATCTTACATTATAAGAAAGACTCTGCTATTGAAAAACGAAACTGTTCTGGAAATGTAAAAATGAGTTTCGTTACACAGTGTTAATCTACGGTAAGACTTCCAAAGTATTTTAATTTAATACTGAAATTAGATGGAAGTGGACAACAGTGACTTCTACTTGCATCATGAGAATAAGGTCAGAGACAGAGCCTGTTCGTTGGACGGTTAATCCATATCAAAAAGCAATTACTCGATAACTGTTATTGCTCTTGCTCTAAGGAGATCAATGTTGAAACGGAAGTAGTAACATATTCTAGCACTTCCGGTTTTAGTAGAGGGATGCGGGTCAAGATGGTATCTTTTCTTCAAACCGCTTCTTGAAAAAAGGAAAAGGTAAAGCGAAGGTGAACCAAACTCAAAAGCTCCTAGTGTTCAAAGCTGTGGAATACAGCCCTTACTGTCGACCTGAGCGTGTTTCTGACCAAGGCCAGCCACCAAATATAGCGATCTTAGTTATTAGGCTATGAACTACTTGCCCATTAGGCTATGAATTACTTGTCCATTAGGCGATGAACTACTTGTCCATTAGGTGATGAAGTTCTTGTCCATTAGGCGATGAACTAGTTGTCCATTAGGTGATGAAGTTCTTGCCTGTTAAGTGATGAAGTACTTGCCCATTAGGTGATTAACTACTTGTCCATTAGGTGATGAACTACTTGCCCATTAGGTGATGAAGTACTTGCCCATTAGGTGATTAACTACTTGTCCATTAGGTGATGAAGTACTTGTCCATTAGGCTATGAACTACTTGTCCATTAGGCGATGAACTACTTGCCCATTAGGCGATGGACTACTTGCCCATTAGGTGATTAACTACTTGTCCATTAGGTGATGAAGTACTTGTCCATTAGGCGATGAACTACTTGTCCATTAGGTGATGAAGTTCTTGCCTGTTAAGTGATGAAGTACTTGCCCATTAGGTGATTAACTACTTGTCCATTAGGCGATAAACTACTTGCCCATTAGGTGATTAACTACTTGTCCATTAGGTGATGAACTACTTGCCCATTAGGTGATGAAGTAATTGCCCATTAGGTGATTAACTACTTGTCCATTAGGCGATGAACTACTTGCCCATTAGGCGGTGAAGTACTTGCCCATTAGGCGATGAACTACTTGCCCATTAGGCGATGAAGTACTTGTCCATTAGGCGATGAACTACTTGCCCATTAGGTGATGAAGTACTTGCCAATTAAGTGATTAACTACTTGCCTATTAGGCGGTGAACTACTTGCCCGTTAGGTGATTAACTACTTGCCCATTAGGCGATGAACTACTTGCCCATTAGGTGATGAAGTACTTGCCCATTAGGCGATGAACTACTTGTCCATTAGGCGATGAACTACTTGTCCATTAGGTGATGAAGTTCTTGCCTGTTAAGTGATGAAGTACTTGCCCATTAGGTGATTAACTACTTGCCTATTAGGCGATGAACTACTTGCCCATTAGGTGATGAAGTACTTGCCCATTAGGCGATGAACTACTTGTCCATTAGGCGATGAACTACTTGCCCATTAGGCGATGGACTACTTGCCCATTAAGTGATTAACTACTTGTCCATTAGGTGATGAAGTACTTGCCCATTAGGTAATGAAGTACTTGCCAATTAGGTGATTAACTACTTGCCTATTAGGCGATGAACTACTTGCCCGTTAGGTGATTGACTACTTGCCCATTAGGTGATTAACTACTTGCCCATTAGGCGATGAAGTACTTGTCCATTAGGCTATGAACTACTTGTCAATTAGGAGATTTACTACTTGCCAATTAGGTGATTAACTACTTGCCCATTAGACGATGAACTACTTGTCTATTAGGCGATGAACTACTTGCGTACCGAATTTCGTTCAGATCTGGCCAGAAGCTACGGAGAAATAAAGTACCACATACAAGGCGAGTCGACCCGAGCCAAATCCCGCCACCAAACATAGGATTTTTATTTAATTTTTTTGGGTCATGGGTTATATGTACACCAAATTTGGTTTAGATCCCATCGAGAAATAAAGTATCACATACACGCACATGCACACACATATACCTGGAGTGATAGTATAAGCTCCCGTATGCTTACGCTGGGAGCTAAAAACGCTTATCCCTATCTTTTATGGATTTTGTTCTATAGCGATAAATATTGAAATCGCAAAAGACTAATTTTAACCAGGTCCTGTTTGAATAAATTAACAAAGGAGATGGAATCTATTATTGGGACGCTGAATCGATTAATAGATCCTTCTTAATGTCTCTTGCCGTTTCGGTTTTTACCTTTAGAGAGACAGACAGATAGACAGACAGTGGGGCATAATGGTTCTATAAGTTTTTTGATACTTGTGTATGCTTTCCATAACTAAGCCAGGAAGCCTGACAGCAGATGGAATATATCCCAGGGACGGACTTCTAAACAGTGATGGCTATTTACGGAAGTCAGATAAGTAAGAATCAAACTTTTATCGTTAAAATATGAGAAGAAATCACACATATAGTCTTGTATACAAAAATGATTTATCAGAGAGGTTTTTTCCTTTAGTAAGCTAAAAGTGCTAGTTTTCACCAATGAGACTTCCGTCAAGCGCCTTCACTGCTTGAAGACAGTTCAATTGAACCATATCTGTCTTTGACACAGCTGTAACACTTGCCCTCATTATTATTTCTTTGTGCTGTTATTACACTCGTAAACTGCAAACGTCCCTGGTTGTTACTATATTGTAAAAATTACGTTGATAAGGTGACAGAAAGAGCAATTTATTACACGGGATTCGGTTTTCTCCCACAATCTTTTTATTGTAAAATTCCTGTTATATACAAAAGTAACTCAAAAATTCACTCTAAGTGTGGTCCGAAGACCAATAAAAAAATTGTCTAAGCAATTTGGGTGAAATAGGTATCCGAAGTCTCAGGTAGCCAAGCGAAGGGTTTGCACAGAGCTCCAGGCAAGCTAAGTGGGTACAGAGACTAGAGAGCTCCAGACAAGCTAGGTGGTTAGGGTTTTGGATCTTCCAGACCTCCAGGCAAGCTAAGAGAAAAGAGTGAGCATCCACCTGAAATTGATGTCGATGGAGATCTTACATAACGTCTTATATCTTCTCCTGGACTTCGGTGTATCTATTATTCCTCTTCTGTCAATTGACTTGACGATGACGGTGACCCCTGTCGTCTGCTTTTTGTAGTAATTGTATTAAGAGAGCACATGGATTTTATATGCAAATAAGAAGCACGTGTTGGTGGTGTTTACAAATATAGACCACATGCAGGGTATTACAATTTAGAGTAATTAGGGGCGAAGCAGGTGTAGGGCTGAAGGGGGCAATGCTAAAAGAAACTAGATCTGGCAACACAGTAATTCCTTGCATTCTGTAAATAGACTCGCTGATTGAAACCATCAGGTTAATTGATCTGTTTAGCCAAGTTCTCTCTGAATTCTGATAAACACAGTAGGCACCACCAGATGTCCTTTGTGGGTAGATAAGTGGACCTGTCAGCTCAGCTAATACTTTGAAGTCAAATACGTTAAGTAATGTCTATCAAGTGTTCGAGATAGACCAAGGCTGCTAACATAGAGTTATTCAGGACGGGTTTTGACATAACTAGATGTAGTCGAGAGTGTCGCTGATAGCTTGTGACTTGGAAATAGTTCCAAAAAGAAAAATATGTAATGTTGGATGAAGTGGGTAACTCGATACGGGATGGTGTGTGTACACTTAGTGATAATGTGAGAGGGTGGGGGCCTTGGGCGTGCTCACGTAGATAATCAGGATTTTTGAAGCACTATTTCCTGTTCTTGGCTATTGAAAGGTCTTCTCCCGGGAGGAATCTTCTGAATTCAGTATGGATACAGATGGAAATGATGTAACATGTTGAAAACATACCAAGGGATTATCATCATGAATATTGTGTTGGAGGTTTGTAAGTTTGTGGAAACTTGATGATAAGCTTACCTATGGTGTCAATTCATGCTTTTAGCTTTCATTGCAAGAAGTTTCTACTTTAAATACAAACTTGCAAAAAAAGGGGATATAAGAGCAATTGATCTACTTTTCAGACAAGAGTCTATTTATTGCACTTCAAATTATTACAGTACATGTCCTCTGCTATTTATTTAATTACTTATAGCAAGACACAACAGATTGAAGAATTCAATTACAGTGGCCGTAGCATATACTGCTTAAGGGTTTAAACATTATGAAAGTGTTTGCCATATACAAGGAATTTTCTATAATAGAATTGCATACACTCGCTCTATGTTTTCCCCCCTCAGCCTTAGCTTTCGCTAATTTATTGCAAGTTGCACTCAATCTCCATACTGGTGATTTTCTTATATCATTCGTATAGGATCTATCCGGTCTTGTTATATTTGTTGGAGCATTAATTCTAAATTCACTTGCCCTCATTATTATGCCTTTGGGCTGTTATTACACTCGTAAACTACAAATGTCCCTGGTGGTTACTACATTGTAAAATTACCTTTGATAAGGTGACAGGTAGAGCAATTTATTACACGGGATTCGCTTTTCTCCCAAAATCTTTTTATTGTAAAATTCCTGTTATATACAAATATAGCTCAAAAACTCACTATAAGTGTGATCCGAAGACGAATACAAAATTGTCTAAGCAGTTTGGGTGAAATATCCGAAGTCCCAGGTAGGCCTAGCCAAGCGAAGAATTTCCAGAGAGCTCCAGGCAAGCTAAGTGGTTGGGGTTTTCTAAATTTAATAAATTCTAAATTCAATAAATAGATCCATGCAATCCATATTATTATAAAACAGTTTTTATAAAAAAAAAATGAAATCTCTTGTATTGCTTTCCTCTAGTCTCAACTAGTCTAAAATTTAAATGTAAAACTTTCCAGCTTTCAATTTAACGTCCTGTTTCAGTCTAAAGAAGGCGATGATTACAATAAATGAATGGTGATGAAAGAATTATGGAATAAGAAAGTGGGAGTACAGGAAGTACCCTGAGAAAACCCACGGACACGATGTTGTCCACCACAAACCTACTTGACCGGGGATCGAACCAGGGACCTCACGTACCAGAGGTAAGCGTTCTACCGCTGAACCACCTCCTTTAAATGTTATGTCATTGTATATAGAGTTTCCTTTTATGTCAAATGTCAAAAAAAAAAAAAAAAATCTGCACTTTATCTAATTTCGTTACACTTATTTTTGAATGTGGATACTATATAATGCCGGCGTATTTGATCTTGGTACAATCAGCAGCAAAAATCCTGCAACATGAACATGTAAGTTTATTGTGAAACGACGGTCTTTTGCTCCAAAATAAGTGTGCAGGGGAGGACGCCGAGGTTTCTCCTGCGTGATTCGTGCCACTTAGACGTTATGTTGATTCCCTGCGCTGTTAGGCGTAGTTTCACAATAAATTTACATGCTCATATTGCAGGTTTTTTGCTGCGGACTGTACATTGTGTAATATTCGCATAATATTTTAAATACTCTTAGTATTTCTAAATTTTTTAAAGATTCTGATTTTGAATCCAAGATT
Organism: Thermobia domestica; assembly: GCF_964235325.1. Lineage (NCBI taxonomy): Eukaryota > Metazoa > Arthropoda > Insecta > Zygentoma > Lepismatidae > Thermobia > Thermobia domestica. The sequence continues at coordinate 389,138,284 of NC_137454.1, read as the reverse complement.
TTTATACTCTTGACAAACTCTATAACTTATAAGAGTATTGAAATTGAATTTTTTACCATATAAAACATCTAAATCTTTGATGGTTTTCAGAGATGCCTGAGGTTACCAGTTTTTCATTAATATCTTGTTAATTTTAACAATTACGGAGAGTTGGCCAGAACTAGAAAGGTATTAATGAAGCTAATTTGAACGACCGTTTCGGGAGCGCAGAAGAAATTAGATGCTTTCGGTTTGCCCCATGTCACCGTCATCAGTAATTTTGACCAATTCAGTGTAAATTTTCTTGTAATACTGGTATACATCTTAAAAATAAAGGAAACCAACGCACTGCATCACGTGGTCTTTTCGTTGAATGTACAATTTGACAGATTCAACTCAATCGGCCAATCACTACAAACATTGGTGGGAACACACGTTTTCTTTCTAAATTTCACGAATACTGGAATCAACTTTCTACCTACTACATGAACCAAAGTCGTGTACATATCATTAAATGATTCTATTACCATTACTTCATCTTCAGGATTAGTATCATGACATGATATATACTCAACATGATTCTGTGAGTTCAAGTAATCAATAGCATTCACTAGACGAAAACGATCGTAACTTTTCGCACATTGATACATACCAAAATCATCATTACACGCAGCATCCATAAGACAATCAAAAACATTCGAATGAAGATAAAAGTCAGGATAATGTGATCCAACCAATACTGCAGTATGCTTTTGTGAAAACTCAGTAAATTTCACTAATGTAAATTCAAAATTTGCTTTATCCGTTGTTTCTATAATGTCTACAGAGTCCTGAACCTCGTTGAATCTCTGTACTATCTTGCCCGTTTCTTCATCATGACGCTCGAACCTAGCTGTAATTTGCTGATTCATTTGACTTAACTGTCATTGTATTTGGTCCCATTTGCCATCGTTACATTGCTGCAATTGCTCTAACTTTTCGTCAAAATGTTGCGCTTGAACCTTAATCTGTTGATTCATCTTTTGGTCTAATTTCTCAAACTGTTCATCACTTCGTCGAGCTTGTTCTTTAATTTGTTCCGATATTCCCTTTAAAATATCTATCATGTTTTCTGGGAAATTCATATCAGTATTTTGGCTATCCGTAGCACTCATGATATTTCGAGATATTGTTTTGCCACTTCTTAAGATGGTACAATTAATATCAGGCTCAATGTTGCTCGTTTTTACTTTACTTCTAAACGATACAACCTATTCTCGGATTTCCGGCACCAATTTAGAACGGTTCTTTTAAATTATTGAGCTATTAAAATGCCAACTTCGTTGAATAAAAATCCATTTATTTATTTTTGTTGTCCTGACAACGACATTCCAAAAACCTATTATTTAAAACATATAAAACATATGAATATCTTTTCATATCGATATTATAATTAACATATTTCTTTTTCTTTTTCTTCTCCGAATTACATAATCAGCCTAGTACATATTTTAAAATATCTTACGCCCTAATAAAATAAGGATTTACAAGTAGTAAAAATATACAAATATACAACGTACTGTTGTAGAATAACTACCACTTTAGAATCGAATAACATGAAATTTGAACTCAAAAAATCGAAAGGTCGTCACCGAACGATTTTTCTGCAGTTTGTGATCTTACAGCAATAGGTTGCTGATATCCTGAAATAATATGTAACCCAACACTTCCTAGTTGTACTGCATGGTTGCCTACACTCAACTTTTTTATGGTATATCCATTTTATTTTCTTCACTCTAGGCTCTTCCGTCATCCAATTTCAGAAGCAATGGTTCACTAAGACAACGTTCCGCAACGTTTTTCCACTCGCGGCACAGCATAAATTACAAAAGACTCAATATAGCACACAACAAAGATATTTTTCTTAAAAACGATATTATACGACATTATTAATATAAATGTGTATTGTAATTAATCTATTATTATTATTATTATTATTATTATTATTATTATTATTATTATTATTATTATCGAATACTGAACTCATTAATAATTTATGAACATGAGCTAAAATTTATTATTGCACGCAAATTGAATGGATATAAGCTCCGTAAATATTCTATTGTGGAAAATCCACTTTTCTATTTCTGTTAAAGTAAATATTTGTAGTCATACGTTCAATGTGATTCTTGTACCTGCATAGCTGCACGTAGGTGGCTGGTCTATGGAGGAATTGTTGACAATGTCAGTCACATTTTATCACCAACGGATTGGAGTCTTTTCCCCTCTTTTACGTTTTAATTTCAGTCAACGTCGAGAAGCCCAGTTCACACAAACGTGTAGATGAAAATGAACTCGGCGATTGATTCTCTTAGCAGGCAGAGAAAGTTTTGTAATTTAACTGGTAGCTTCTGAACCTACGAATATTTTCACCATCTCTTTACAAGCTTCTGTGTTTGGTTTATTAGCGTTTACGATAAGCTCGGCTACCATATAACAACTAAATTTGTACAGTTTTCGAGACACGTACTGTAAAAGTCATGACCGATCTTTTTTTTTTGTTTTGTACAAGCATATAAAATACAGTAACTGGAATAAAATAATTTTAAAAATCTATAATTAATTTCTTACAATAGACAAAAATTCTCGTCACACCTTTCACCTTGCCGGGACTCACCAGTGTGTCGCAGCGCATCGGTTGAGGAGCACTATACTAAGGTACCATTACGTGAAAAAAGACGAGTATTCCGTAAATGATATTATCAAATATACTTAATTCATGTGAAGGTTACAATGTGATTAAACATTACTGACGTACGTATTTTCAATATTTTTTTGTTAAACAAGAGCTTAAAACAATTAAATTAGAAGCAAAAGATTTAAATATGGGCTAAACTTTTTTCCACTTTTGCAAGGTAATTTACAGGATATTCGTACTCTTAAAAGCTGAATCTTGAAACATCATTCCCAACAGCAGAGCTAACGTTGATTTGGAACCACATATAAAACATTTTATAAAATCTTATCAGTTCTTCCTCTGCAGCATCCGAATATTTTTATGTAAAAATTGATTTACACATATATGAAGCAAACAGATGGAATATTGAAACGAAATATGCGATTAGTAAACTTGTTTAATAGTCTTCCTTCGAAATGAGCAATAATAGCAACAAGACATATCGTGCAGCGGTAAAAAATACAGTGAAACCTATGTTGGCCACTATCAGTTCAATTAAAAAGTGACCCAGTCTCTCAAGCTCTTGCTCACCTCTTTCAACTTGACTCGCTGTCATTTCTCTCAACTGGGATCGCGCTCATTTCTCTCAACTGGGCTCACGCTCATTTCGCAACTGGGATCGCGCTCATTTCTCTCAACTAGGATCGCGCTAATTTCTCTCAACCGGGCTCGCGCTCATTTGTCTCAACTGGGATCGCGCTAATTTCTCTCAACTGGGATCGCGCTAATTTCTCTCAACCGGGCTCGCGCTCATTTCTCTCAACTGGGATCACGCTCATTTCTCCCAACTGGGCTCGTGCTCATTTCTCGCAACTAGAATCGCGCTCGCTCGAGCTCTCGCTCACCTATTACAATTTGACGCTGTCTCATTTTTCTCAACTGGGATCGCGATCACTTTCCTTAACTAAGATCGCGCCCACTTCTCCCAACTGTGATCGCGCTTATTTCTCTCAACTGGGCTCGCGCCCATTTCTTGCAACTGGAATCACGTTCACTCAAGCTCTCGTTCACCTTTTTCAACTTGACTCGCGGTCACTCGAGCTCTCGCTCACCTCTTTCAACTTGACTAACTCTCATTTCTCTCAATTGAGCTCGCGCTCATTTCTCTCAACTCGGGTAGCGCCCACTTCTCTCAACTGTGATCACGCTCATTTCTCTCAACTGGGCTCGTGCTCATTTCTCGCAACTAGAATCGCGCTCGCTCGAGCTCTCGCTCACCTATTACAATTTGACGCTGTCTCATTTTTCTCAACTGGGATCGCGATCACTTTCCTTAACTAAGATCGCGCCCACTTCTCCCAACTGTGATCGCGCTTATTTCTCTCAACTGGTCTCGCGCCCATTTCTTGCAACTGGAATCGCGCTCACTCGAGCTCTCGCTCACCTCTTTCAATTTGACTAAGTCTCATTTTTTCTCAATTGAGCTCGCGCTCATTTCTCTCAACTGGGCTTGTGTTCATTTCTCGCAACAGGAATTGAGCTCACTCAAGCTCTCGCTCACCTCTTTCAACTTGCTCGCTCTCATTTCTCTCAACTGTGATCGCGCTCATTTCTCTCAACTGGGCTAGCTCTCATTTCTCGCAACTAGAATCGCGATCACTCGAGCTCTCACTCACCACTTTCAATTTGACTCGCTCTAATTTCTCTCAACTGAGATCGCGTTCATTTCTCTCAACTGTGCTTGTGTTCATTTCTCGCAACAGGAATTGCGCTCACTCGAGCTCTCGCTCACTATTACAACTTGACGCGCTCTCATTTCTGCTCACTCAAGCTCTCGCTCACCTCTTTCAACTTGCTCGCTCTCATTTCTCTCAACTGGGATCTCGCTCATTTCTCTCAATTGGGCTTGCGCTCATTTCTCGCAACTGTAATCGCGCTCACTCGATTTCTCGCTCACCTCTTTCAATTTGACTCGCTCTCATTTCTCTCAATTGGGATCCCGCTCACTTCTTTCAACTGGGTTCACGCTCATTTCTCTCAACTAGGATCACGCTCACTCGGACTTTCGCTCACTTTTTTTTCAACTCGGCTCACGCTCATTTTTCTCAACCGGGATTGCATTCACTCGGGCTCTCGCTCACTTGTTTCAACTTGACTTGCGTTCATTTCTCTCACTCGGACTCAGGCTCACTTCCCTCAAGTTGGCTCGAGCTCACTTATTTTGTTGGAGCTTGGGTTCACTCAGGCTCGTGCTCAATTATTGATCCCAAGTCTTGTTGAGCGCTAGTGGCAAGTTCGTGAGCGTCGGATTCCCGAGTTTAGACACCTATGGTATGCATTGTAAAAGCCTTCAACTGAAAGGGAATCGTATTTTTTTTTAACTAAAGTCAATAAAGGTTCTAGCTAATAAATAATAGGTCTTGATTCTTCTTGCAAATATATTGTACTTATTTGCACTGAGAAACACCCGTTCTCCGAAGAGCAGTATATTGCACAAATATAAGGAATCTTCTTGGTTACTTCAGAAATCAGTATAGAGTATACGTTATCCGTAGGGGGTCTATACTACATGCGCACTCCCCTTAGATGCTACATTATGCCATTGCAGGATGTCTGATATCTAACAGTCTTCCTTATTTTGCATACCTAAGGGAGACTGTTAGCCTATATGCTTTTATACGGAAAGCACGTACAGATGGAACACTTATGCAGAAAGTATTATAAAACGTGCGTTTTCAGTTATACATTTGCCGTGCGTTAAGTCCAAAAACTACAGGATTTACAAATGTAACATACGATTTTACGTACCCCACATACAACATTTTTCTCTGTGTGGTATTAATCATATAATTTAAATCATAACGGACGTACTGGAAGGTATGGCGGTAGGGAAAAGAGGGAACGGTATTAAAACAAAAATCGTGCTTCATACTGAAGACAGTGGTGCATGAAAGCATATCGGTTGCGGCAGCTGACCTGCCAATAGTGGCACAGTATTTATGATGATGATATGATTTAAGTATCTCGATAGGATTATCAGCGCAGAAACAAAAGCTCATGAGTGAATATTGCTCTACATAAACCCAACATATTTGATAATGATGATAATCTGTCCTATCATGACATCTACCAGTACATGGGCCTCTGTCTATCTCTCGGAATAACAAAGGTTTTTTATTTTCAAACACTTCTCAACCAAAATTCCACATATCCTTTCCATACGAATAACTGGCTATTAGATATCTTAACAAAAGAGACACTGACCAAAGCTTAAAACTTTATTTTAAATTATAATTTGTAACTGTTTCGGATATCTAGCATATCCATCTTCAGACACGATCGAAATTAATGAAAATACAGACATATATATAAATGTGTCTGAAGAAGGATATGCTAGATATCCGAAACAGTTACAAATTATAATTTAAAATAAAGTAAAGTTTTAAGCTTTGGTCAGCGTCTCTTTTGTTAAAACAATTAATCCAAAGCCATGAATAGTCTTACTATAGATATCTTAGTCCAGTAACTCTATTAATGGAGTATCGTGTGAAATAATTTGGAATTAGCCTATTATAAATAACCATGTCGAAAGAGATTTGTTAAATACAAATTACAAAATACTTGGAAACTGTAGTGATCTACAAGAAACGGGACAACACGAGACGGAACAAAAAGGTTTCTCGTCTCGTCTAGTGAAAGTAAAGTTTCGTCTCGAAAATAAATTTCTATCTTTTCTCGTATCAAATTTCTGAGGACATGAAAATAATAAATTCAAAATACATAATAAAACTTTTAATTGTGGGAAATTTGCAACATTCTGTTTAACATGCAACAAATCTCACACACTATGTCGGAAGGAACTAACAATCCGACAAGACAGATGGTGAACGAATATTTGACGAGGCAATATTTTATTGTCTGTTTGAGCTGACTAACTTTGAGGTCAATGAATTAGTTTGTTTTGTGAAATTTTGATGTTAGCTTATCATCAGTAATAACCCTACATTTCCACATTTCCTAAAATATAGCAAAGGTAAAAATTATACCTATTTTTTTCCACGTGGAATATACTGTAGTTTACGTTGTTGGTATGTCTTCCACTTTAAAAGGCTAAGTCTTAAATACGATTTCGGATTTTTACCAAGAGGAAACTTTCAAATTCATCCAATGACGCGACAAGCGCCTCAAACGACATGGGGACTATGTCGAAAAATATCCTAATGTATGTACTATTTGTTGATTGTAATGGTTGTATGAAATACCTATATACACGGTTCACTACAGGCTTTGTAACTTCACTTTCTGAACACTCCTCGTATTTACAAATATAATCTTACTAATAATATGAAAAAACAAATTACTATGTTTGACGTATTTCCAAGAACTGAACACTTTTGGAAAACCCACGGGACAACTGCCCCTTTGCCTCCTGTTACGGGTGGCTATACTTATACGGCTAAAACTTGTTTATCATACTCTTAATAGACTTCGAGAAATAAATAATATATACCCTATTATTAGTCTATTCACATTGACCACAACATTAAAATGCTATCATAATTGAAACATTGGATATTAACGTATCTATTTTCAAGAGGAAACTCATCTTTAAATTAGCAAAACTAATCGATAATTAAATTATGGACCCAGTCCAACTCTGGAACTTCCAATAGTCCAACAGTCCAATAGTCCAATAGTCCAACAGTCCAATATACAGTTCTCATTAGTCACATATTGTACCTCTTTCATTTAAATTGATTTTTAAACAACTCTGCACCTGTTGAAAATGTTTAGTAGACCTATTATTTGTTGTTCTTAATAATATGTAAAAATATACCTATCAGAACCAAATTCAAAATATTTAAAAATAATTTACAGGTATTAGAGTCTAATTATATTTATCCCTTCCGCTTGTCTTCGCGCACCCAGGTTGAAAAATCCATGATTAGAGTAAATTGCTTAGTATAAAAAAGTCCGCAATAGACCAAGGATATTATCTTGGCTCGGGCAGCGAACGACAGACAACGTCCAGAAGAAACATTCAGCGGCTTGAGATAAAATGAATATGAGTGGAAACAACATAATTGGTGGTGTTGAAAGAAGACACCTTTTCGTCATGTAAGTTGTATGTTTATTAATGTACACCGAAAACTGTCACAACTGAACCCGATGCTTAAACTTTGGTCTTCCGTGTAATAGTACAGAAGGTCTTTCGTATTCACTTGTTCTGCTTTTCTTTAACATTATCTGATTCATATACTATTTTCTATATACCTTAAATTTATGTAAATAAAGATCTGTATCTCATGGCAAAGAAAAGAAAAAATAACTACTCTTTACTTTAATTTTTACCCGATATCTATAAGAATTAAAGTACAGACGTAAAAAGTTATTCCTCTTCCCAATTTGTAACATTAATTCCTCTTCCCAATTCAAGGTTAACATTAACCTATTATTTAAACAGTAATATAAGTTAACGCAAACCCTGCAAGAATCAGCGCATATTAAACAAAAATTGCTTTCGTCGGAGGTCTGAAAAAAGATTTTAAAAAATTAGGAGACAAATCACTGCGAAATTAAAATACCGCTAACTTTAGAGTAATTATGTGATATCTTCAAATAGATAAAAAGATAATCGAAATGTGGAACAAGAGCGCGCAAGACAATATTATTTTGAATGATGTACCGTTACCACTAGTCACCTAATAGCTTTCCGTTTGTAGCCATTTAGCTATAGTATAAAGGCTAAAATAAATGCCGATTTTCTAAATGACTGGAAATCGAAAGCAGATAAGTGAGTCGTGATAACAATATCTCATGTCAAATAATATTGTCTAGGGAGCTCCTGTTCCACTTTTTGATTGTCTTTTATCTATTTGAAGATGTCACATAATTACTGGAAAATTAGCGGCATTTTAATTTCGCCGTGATAGGGCCTCTTAAAATTATTATTTTTGGACTCCCACATTATGCGGGTGGTTGGTAGTTGATCGAATTGAGTTGTCGAATTCTTACCATACTAAAAAGAAAAGAGCATAAAATACGCCGAGAAATCCAAATTTCATAAGAAGTTTGTGTGCGCAAAATACTTGGTGGCGTAAATACGGTATTTTTTTATTGAACATGCATTTGTCGAACGTAAGAACAAATTCCGTAGCATACATGAGTTTTACTGCAATAGCACAGTATTAATTTTCAAACGCGTAGAAGTGAATCAAATTAAAGTTCAGGGCATTCGATTTAACAAGAACTTCCTTTTAAATTGTGAAGTCTATGAAAATAAAACCTTTTGTTTTCTTTCTCATGCACTGCTATACATATGGTTTCATTGTTACATATGTGGAACATGTTTCTTGGCTCCTGCGGCGACCTACTCCTGAGAGATGAGATACGGATGGGAATCACGAAGCTTGTATCATAACGGGTGGGGGAGAGGAGAAACTGGTAAAAGGTTTCTCAGTTTAGATTAAAAATTACAAACATCATTTTCAGAAAATAGAGCTCAGGATGCATTATACGCAAGAGAGAGGGTCCTGAGATGGCTCTTGGAGAAAGACATGTCGAGGAGCGCCTGTTCATTAACCGGAGGGCAGGAGACCGGGTCTAATGGTGGGAATTAATCAAACGGAGTCCCCCTGGCTCCCGCAATGCGACTCTCAACTGTTATGTTTCAAAATAGTCGTGCCTCCCTCCCTTGATAGGTAGTTGTCCTACTCTACAATGTGTTTCCCCTTCTCCTTTGTAGCATCATGTATGTGTCTTCTTCTCGTCGACAAAACCTGCAGCCATTTTCTCCGTCGTTACAGTTGCTCATCTCTTACTTATCAAGCAACCTTCCCATCCCCGCCACGACGTCACGTCGTTGTCTGTCTCTCCAAGTTTTTTTTCTTCGTTCAGCCACAAACTCGACGTTTCCCCACCCATCTCTCCCTCCTTCCTCAGAAACCTTTACAACTGCTTCCCCCTTAACGGTAAACCTTTACAACACCCCTCCACTTGTAACGGGGAAACCTTTACAACTTCCTCCCCACCAGTCGTGTCACAAGACCGAGCGACTCGGCCAAGAAGAGTATATACCTACAAGACACCATCGTGTGTGTGTGTGTGTGACACTCCAATCCCAGCACGAGAATAATGTCCTGTTCTCTATGCCGCGAACAAGAAAATAAAAAGAGAAAAGAAGCAGATGATAATGTGGGAGGGTACTTTGCGAGAAATCCATTAGGTAGAATATATATCACATCGCAACCACATACAGGGAACAACGCTAGCAAACCATCAAGCGAGCTATGATTTCTCCCCGTTTCTTCTGTCATTTTGAGGCTCCATATTAGAGGAAAAAAAAGGAACCTTTTTATCCCTGAAAAGAATGGAAGATCAGGTCGCGGCCTTTGTCAATAAATTTTTGATATTCAATAATGGGTCTCGGGAAGCGGTGTGCAAATAGTGCCACCCAATATTATTAAATCTTCCTTGTCTATCATCTTCTCTTTCTTTCGTGGTGTGCGTTCCTTTTTTTTTTTTTTATCATGCTATCATTGTCAGGATCATCATCTTTTTTATGGTCTTCTGTCTATATCTCCCGATGTGTTGACGAATGGATGGCACAAGGAATGGGAAATAGAATGCTTCTGGAAATAACAAAAGGTGTTTTTTGAGTGTGACAATGCATTCAGTTCTCTTATCTCAGAAAACAAACTCTCTCTCTCTCTCTCTTGTTCGCTTGTTACGTCTTTCGAAACTCATACCCTCTCATCTCCCCCCTTCCCCCCCCCAAAAAAAACGTCAACTCGCATCGTTTTCCACGAAAACCGTAAAGTTTTTCGTTACTGGTATATCACACCACTTCACTTGAGTGAAGGGCGGGGCTTTTCACTTCTTTCTGCCAATAGGAATCACTCGTTTGCTTTCCGCTCTTCTCTGTAACCTTACTCCTTCACAGCGCCACAACTTTGTGGTGTCTTCCTCTCTCTAAAAGATGTGCCAAGATTTTCTTTTACTTTTTTTTTCTTTCTTTCTAAGTAACACAACTAATGCCAACACATGGGTAAGAACACTATACAGTATTCTATTTGACTCCTCATGGCACGTTAAAAGTAACTGGAGTTTTGAAAAAAAAAAATCTTTTTGTCTTCACTCGGTCAGGAAGCTTAAAAGAAAGACAATTTAACAGTGATTTCCAAAATATTCTTGTGGATTCAATGAAGAAAGTTGTAATTTATACGTAATCGAATAACAATAAAATTATATTCATACGTTATCGAATTACGAAATATAATTACGTTGATGGGAATCGAATAATGGAACGAAGTTATATCAACACAATGACTTCAGTAGAAAATCGAATAGGGAAATAAAGTTGTATCAATAAGTCATCAAATAACGGAATAATATTACTTAAGGAGCCAAATAATGAAATAAAATTAGACTACGAATAACGGAATCAAATAACAAAACAAATTTACATTGATAAGTCACTGAATAACGGAATAAAGTTACAATGATGTCATCGAATAACGGAATAAAGTTACATTGATAAGTCAATGAATAACGTAATAAAGTTACAATGATGTCATCGAATAACGGAATAAAGTTACATTGATAAGTCACTGAATAACGGAATAAAGTTACAATGATGTCATCGAATAACGGAATAAAGTTACATTGATAAGTCACTGAATAACGGAATAAAGTTACAATGATGTCATCGAATAATGGAATAAAGTTACATTGATAAGTCATTGAATAACGTGAAAAAACACGATGTATGTTACAGTTTTTGCTCTATGAAAATCTTAAACCAGAGCTACTAGTAAATTGAACGACTCATGGTTTCGATATAGTCTTGTGGGTTGTGATTATATATATTCAGTTGAGACGCTGTATGGATTCAAAAACATTTGCTGGTAAATATATTTTTGTCAATTTTTCACTCATAAAAGGAGAGAAATGGAATCAATAAAATTTACAAAAATACAGGGTGTTTCAAAAAACAAAGACAACGTTTGGGGGTGTGATTCCTGACACCAAGATACGACAAAAGTATAGACCAACCTGCGTGCAGAAATCCGTCATTTCAGAGTTATAGGCTACCGAAAACATGAAAAAAATGAACTTTAAAGGTCCATAGCTCCAAAACTATGGGACCTACCGAAGTCGAGTCAAGATTTCACTTAGGAACTAGTATATGCCCTATCCAAATATCCATGCTTCAGAATCCTGCGATACTTCCGCAACAATTTTTATAGAGGTAGTTGGTGAGTACTTCAATTTATATGCCTGTAGCCAAACTTCCTCTATAAAAATTGTTGAGTGAATACCTTAGGATTCTGAGACATGTTTTTGTGAATAGCGCACATATTAGTTTCTAAATGAAGTCTTGACCCGACTACGGTAGGTCTCATAGTTTTGGAACTATGTCCTTTAAATTTCATTTTTTCATGTTTTCGTCAGCCTGTAATTCCGAAACGAAACATTTGTGCACCCAGGTTGGTCTATACTTTTTGTCTTATCTTGGTGTCAGGAATCATCTCCCAAACGTTGTCGGTGTTGTTTTGAAACACCCTATATGTATACGAGTCTTAGGAAACGTTCTCCAATTTTTTTTTTTTTTTTTTTTTTTTTTTTGCAACTCTCAAAATTAAATTGCGGTCCTATATATCTTTCTGAAAATTGTAGACTGGTGCGTTAATATACGCATGTCCTATGAAGGAAAATGAACACCTTTACTCAATTATACAACCATACAACCATATAAGAAATACAGTAAAGCCTCATCAAGGAAAATAAAATAGGAAAAAAAAAACTCCAAATTTTGAATTTTTATCAATTGTTTACTCAGAAAAGGAAATGAGATGTACGAACGAAACTTATAAAATAGCAAACTTATAAATTCCGGTCCTATGCTACCATACAGAATTTTTTAACTTGGACGATTTGCTAAATTCAAAAGTGTTGGCCAAGGGTGCCCCTGCCAAAATAATGAAGTCATCCCTATGACGTCATACCACGTGGTCAGGTCACGTGATGTCTCTCAGCCAATTAGAGCCGAGTGAGATGAAACGAGGCCAATATTACTGCATGCTTCTAGAAAACAGCTGAATGTTTTCAAATATTCTTGCTCTTACCCTGCTGATTTCATTGAGTTTTTCATAAATTACTCCTTAGTGTTTGCTCCGAGAAAGATAATTTTCTGTACGGTAGCTATTTCCTTTCTATCTACAACGAAATTATCATATACACATTGAATTTTCACCTCTGTCGGTGGCACAAAAAAAGGGGAGGAGGAGAATTAACCAAACCTAAAAAGATAATTCGTAAGGATCTAGGGTAATTATTTTGGACTTCGCCTCTTGAAGGCAGTTCAGGTTTTTGGGAACAAAAATATACTTTGTTGCATATATAACCTATCCCCAGTGCGTTACGATATTGTTTCGGGGGGGGGGGGGGGGGGGTTGTCTGGAAATGTGAAAATTCTGCAATATATTTCATTTACTTTACTATAGTAAGTAGGATTTCGGGGGGGCTTAAGACTCCCTAAATACGCCACTGCCTATCCCTATCCTATCCTGTTGCATATACATATATATCCTATATATAATAGCATTGTTTTGAATGAATTGATTAAATATGTGTTGCTGCTATTTATTACTTCCGTTATGTGGTAGTGTGAGTGTGAGCAGGTGTTGATTGAATATTAAATAGCTTCCTAATTAGTAATCGAGGTTCGAATGAAGAATATAATTATTTTGAAAAAAAAAACTAACTACTTCCAAAACCATTCTTTACATATATTATTTCTAGCTTGCCTACGTGAAATAGACAACTCACAATGTTGTTCCATAAATAACGGAGAGAAGAATGAATACAAACTATATATTTATTTTATTCTTATAAAAAAAATATCAAATCACACTTTCGACAAAGTGGATACTTTCAAATATCTAGGGTCAATATTAGCAGACCAAAATCATATTCACGAAGAAATTAAATGTCGACTAAAAGCAGGGAATTCGTGTTACTATTCAGTTCAAAATCTCTTGTCGTCGCGAATTCTGTCGATGAATTTGAAGCTCAAAATATATAGAATGTTAATCATAACTGTTGTTCTGTATTGTTGCGAAACATGGTCACTTACTTTAAGGGAAGAATGCAAACTGAAAATATTTGACAACAGGGGCGTCATTTAGGGGGGAAGGAGGGGACAATTGCTTTGAGTATATCGCTTGTCTACTAATATACTAGTACAACACGTGAAAATCTTATGTTGCTGGTTCTCTAGCCCCCCTCAAGAGAAGTCTGAAATGACGCTTCTGTTTGAGAACAAGATCCTGAGACGAATATTCGGACCCAAGAGGAACGGGAACGGGGAATGGCGGAATCTTCATAACGAGGAACTACATAATTTATACGGTTTATCCAACATTGTTAGGGTCATCAAGTCTAGCAGTCTTAGGTGGGCAGGTCATGTAGCTACGATGGAAGAAAGTAGAAACGTTTTCAAAATTTTAACTGAAAATCCAATCGGAAAATGACCATTGGGAAGACCTATTCGTAAATGGGAGGACAACATTAAGATGGATCTCGCAGAAATAGGAATATAAAGTAGACACTGGATTCATTTGGCTAAGGACAGAAGTAAATTCAGAGCTTTTGTAAACGCGGCATTGAACCTCCAGGTTCCAAAGACTATTGCGTTACTTAGTAACTTAGAGAAAAACTTAAAAAATTGATATACATTGTATAAATTAAAATTGATACGCACTAGTAAAATATGCATAATCGTGAAAAAAAAAATGAATTTCATTTAATTATTTTTGTGGAAGACTGACCTCGAATTTTTATTACGATTTCATTATGCCTAAAATATTGATTTAAAGCTTTTTTTTTTTTTTTGCATAACTTAGAAACCAAAATCTAGGCATCATAATATTTGGTCTAGGATTTAATTCGTGCGGTTTTTAATAAAAATTGAAGCTTTATTTCAAAAACAAAGTAAATGAATACGTTAACAAAAATATTGTCCATCGCTAGCCACTACTTTCTCCCATCTTTCAGGTAATTTACGGATTCCGTGTCGAAAGAATTCCTCATCTTTTGACGCAATCTAATCAAAGATCCATTTTTCGATATTTTCTGAAGAAGTGAACCGCTGTCCAATCAAATCGTTATTCATGCAATCGATCAAGTAGTAGTCAGACGGAGCAGTGTCTGGTGAATATCGCGGGTGGAGTAACACTTTCCATCCGACATTTTCCAAATAGGTTTTGACCGGTTTTGCGACATGTGGTCGAGCGTTATCATTTGGATAAATAAGTTTATTATGCCTGTTATTCCATTCTGGTCGTTTTCAGGCCAGAGCTTGCTTCAAACGCATTAATTGTTGTCGATAGCGGTGTCCATTAATAGTTTCACCAAGTTTCAGAAGTTCATAGTACACCACACGTTTCAAATCCCACCATATATACAGCATAACCTTTGCACAATGAATATCTCGTTTCGGTTGTGAAGGACCTGGTTCACCTTGCTTCACCCAGGCCTTTTTTCGTTTAGGATTCTCGTAATGAATCCACTTCTCATCACCAGTTACAATTCGATGGAAAAATCCCTTCCTTTTCTGTCTTTGAAGCAGCAATTCGCAAACGGTTTTTCTTCTTTCAACGTCTTTCTTTTCAATTCATGTGAAACCCAATAAGACATCTTTTGAATCATTCCTATGGCTTTGAGACGTTTGGAAACTGTTGTTTGCTCAACTCCAAATGCTTCTGCAAGTTCGTCCTGCGTTTGACACGAATCCTGATCAAGCAATGCTCTCAATTCTTCATCTTCAAATTCTTTTGGCTGTCCAAATTGCTTTTGGTCTTCCAAGCTGAAATCACCACCTTTAAAACGTGCAAACCACTTCTGACACGTTCGCTCAGCTAGAGCATGGTCACCAAACACTTCCACTAAAATATGATGACTTGCGGTAGCACTTTTCTTCATGTTAAAGCAATGAAGAATAACTCCCCGCAAAAACACTTTATCAGGCACAAAATGCGCCATTTTCAGTTGAAGAAAAAATGTTGTTGTTTCTGCTTCAAGCAACTGACATATACTAAACAAGATGCTCAATGACAGTAGTTTTCAACGCATGTATGGATCAACGAAACTATGGGACAATAAGCTAGTTACGCCATCTTTTGTAAAACCGCACGAATTAATTCCTAGACCAAATATTTCAGGCGCTTATCTACCAGGTCAGGTCAGATCACGATCCCGAGTTTGATTCAGATCGGATGAATTAGCTTGATTATTTGTTTCTTCCAAAAATGTGACCCAACATTTCATCCCTATAGCTCGGGAATAAAAACACACAGAACATAATATTTCACGCGCTTATAGAGAAGGTCATAGTCTACCATCAGACCAAATTTGATGAATATTGGGTTAGTTTACTGTATGACTTTTGTTTACGAAAATATTTTTCATAATTGAACCGCTCATAACTTGGAGTAAGCCAAAACCCACTTATATAGGAAATCATAGTCCACACCACGTGAAGTTTGGTTCCGGTCAGATGAGTTTGATGCGTTTCGTTTTTCTTCGAAAATAGGACACAAATCCCCATTTACTTCTGTTCTTAGTAAATTGGATCCAATTTCTACTTTGCATTCCTATTTCTGCGAGATCCATCTTAATATTGCCCTCCCATCTGTACCTAAGCCTTCCTGATGGTCATTTTCTGATTAGATTTCTAGTGAAATCCTTGAAAGCGTTCCGCCATCGTCTGAAACTAAAGTAGCTAATCAGACGATGGCGGAAACGAGAGTAGCCAATCAGACGTGCCGATGCTCGATTGTTTTTTGGCTTTATTGGTTTAATACGATGACGATACATATGGGCAGATGAGGATATACATACAGATAGTGACCAGAAAAATGGAAACACCTGAACGAAATTGCAACTTACCAGATTAATATGGTGTCGGGCCACCTTTCACCTTAAGAACAGCCTTGATGCGACGTGGGATGGAGGCATAGAGTTCGTGAATGGTAGCAAGTGGAATTTTACACCATTCCTCGTGCAGGGCATCGGCCATTTCTGTGAGAGAGGATGGAGGTGGAAATCGTCGCCGGAGACGTGTTTCCAAGACGGACCACAGATGTTCAATTATGTTGAGATCTGGGGATTGGGCGGGTCAGGGGAGGTGTTGAACTTCATCCCGATGTTCCTCAAACCACGCTGCAACAACGCCAGCTGTGTGAATGGGTGCATTATCATCCTGGAAGATGGCGTCATTGTCCGTGAACAACATCCGGACCATAGGATGCAAGTGGTCTCCTAAAATTGTGACATAATCGTTGGCAGTGATTCGTCCGCTAAGTGTGACCACAGGACCCAATAAAACCATGATATGGCGGCCCACAGCATCACCGAGCCGCCGCCATGTTTCACAGTTGGGCGGAGACACTGCAGATCATAAGCTTTTTTGGGCGTTCTCCACACATAAACAAGGCCCGTGGTTGGGAATAGGTTGAAGGATGACTCATCCGACCATATCACACGTTTCCAGTGATCAACGGTCCAAGTTGCATGGTCGCGGCACCATTCGCGGCGTGCGAAAGCGTTATGGTCCCTGATGAGCGGTTTGACCCGTGCAACACGACCCCGAAAGTTCATGTCATATAATTCGCGGCGGACTGTGATTATCGAAACAGGGTGGAGGAGGTGTTGATTGAATTCCTCCGTCACTTGATCAGCAGTGGCACGACGGTTCTGCGTGACAATGCGCTTTAATACCCGGCGTGCCCTGTCACTCATGATTTTCTTCCGCCCACTGTTCCGCTTCACCGATGTGGTTTTCCCGTTTGTTGTGTAGGCCGTCATCATCTTCGACACTGTCCCACGCGACACACCTAACACAGTAGCCACTGCCGTCACACTCACTCCACATAACCACGCACCAACAATTTGCCCTCTTTGCAAATCTGAGAGGTCTCCCATTTTACACTACCTCCGTCTGCTGCAGCCACTGGACACTGCTGTTCCACTGCGCCTGACGTAGTATTTAAACCGACCTAACACACCACCAGCAGCGGTCCGGCGCTGCGGGCGCCACGACACCACTGCCAACCCATACATCTGACGTGTTGTCAACTACAGGTGTTTCCATTTTTCTGATCACCATCTGTATATCCTCTATTTTATAACATCCTTGGTTTCTACTTTCTTCCACTCTGACTACACGACCTACCCACCTGAGCTTTCTAGACCTGATGACCCTAATAATGTTTGGTAAACCGTATAAATTATGTAGTTCCTCGTAATGACGTATCCGCCATTTCCCATTCCCGTTCTTCTTGGATCCGAATATTCGTTTCAGGATCTTGTTCCCAAAAACTTTCGGTCTTTGTTCTTTCCTCATTGTAAGCGACCATGTTTCGCAACCATACTACACAACAGACATGATTATCATCTTATACGCATATTTTAAGCTTCAAATTCCTCAACAAAATTCGTGAAGACAAAAGGTTTTTACTGAATAATAATAGCACGAATTTCCTGCTCTAAGTCGTCATTTAATTTCGTCATAAATATAGTTTTGGTCTGTTAATATTGATCCTAGATATTTGGAAGTATTCGCTTTGTCGAAAGTATTGTTTGATATTTTGACGTATTCATAATTTGTAGTAATATGATTCCGGCAAATTAAGTATTAAGTTTTCTCAGCTTTTACTTCTAAACTTATGTCTGTTCAAGCGTTTAATAAAACCTCTGCATTTCTTTCTATTATTCTATCGTCTCCTATTAAATTTACATCTGCATACGCCATAACTTGGTGAATACCATTCTGCTCTAGGGGCCTGGTTGCTATCTTTGATTTTCCTTTTAGAGTACTCAAGAACAAAGTTAAATAATAATGACGACAACTTGTCTCCTTGTTTCAACGTAAAAGCTCGTAAATAAGTATTTTCCTATTCAGACTTCACTTTCGGATTCATTTAAACACATCTTCATTAATCGAATTAGCTTCTTTCGAAATTCCAAATTATGTAAGAATGTTGTACAATGTTTCTCTTCTAACCAAGTCATAACTGTCTCTCAAATCAATAAATAGTTGATGTACTGGGATCAGTGATGAAAATTTTCCGGAAAATTTTCCAGAAGATTTTCCGGGAAAATTTTCCGATTCATAAAAACATACTCCACTTATTCCTACATCGTTATTTAGTCGAGATGTGAGGTGGAAAATTTTCTTCTATGTTTTTCCGGAAAATTTTCCGTTCTTAACAAATATCAGTGATTAAGTAACAATTCGTCAGTATTCATAAAATTGATTGAATTCATATATAGAAATGTTAAAAAGTGAAAGGTCGTTTAAAGAATCTGAAAATTTTCATAGCTTAGACAATTTTCAAATTTTTCATGAACCGAAAAATTCTCTCTCATGTACAGTGCTGAAAATTTTCCGATTCATAAAAACATACTCCACTTATTCCTACATTGTTGTTTAGTCGAGATGTTTGGTGGAAAATTTGCTTCTATCTTTATCCGGAAAATTTTCCGTTCTTAATAAATATCAGTGATTAAGTAACAATTCGTCAGTATTCATAAAATTGATTGCATTCATATATAGAAATGTTAAAAAGTGAAAGATCGTTTAAAGAATCTGAAAATTTTCATAGCTTAGACAATTCGTCAGTATTCATAAATTGATTGAATTCATATATAGAAATGTTAAAAAGTGAAAGATCGTTTAAAGAATCTGAAAATTTTCATAGCTTAGACAATTTTCAAATTTTTCATAAATCGAAAACTTCTCTCTCCTGTACAGTGCTGAAAATTTTCCGATTCATAAAAACATACTCCACTTATTCCTACATCGTTGTTTAGCTGTGATGTGAGGTGGAGAATTTTCTTCTATACTTTTCCGGAAAGTTTTCCGTTCTTAACAAATATCAGTGATCAAGTAACAATTCGTCAGTATTCATAAAATTGATTGAATTCATATATAGAAATGTTAAAAAGTGAAAGATCGTTTAAAGAATCTGAAAATGTTCATATCTTAGACAATTTTTAGTACTATGTAGGAACAAGTGGAACAATTTTTCATGAATCGAAAAATTCTCTCTTCTGTACAGTGATGAAAATTTTCCGGGAAATTTTGAAACGGAAAATTTTCCGATTCGTAAAAACATACTCCACTTGTTCCTACATCCTTGTTTAGCCGTGATGTTAGGTGGAAAATTTTCTTCTATATTTTTCCGGAAAATTTTCCGTTCTAAATAATATCAGTAATCAAGTAATAATTCCTCAGCAAACATAAAATTGATTGAAATCATATATAGAAATGTTAAAAAGTGAAAGATCGTTTAAAGAATCTGAAAATGTTCATGGCTTAGACAATTTTCAGTACTATGTAGGAACAAGTGAAACAATTTTTTATGAATCGAAAGAATAAGTGGAGTATGTTTTTATGAATCGGAAAATATTCATGACTTTTAATAAATTGAAATTTTAAATAATAGAATGGGATATTTGTATTCTACGAACCTGATGTGTGTTCTCTGCACTTTGCATGCACACACACACACAGAGAGAGAGAGAGAGAGAGAGAGAGAGAGAGAGAGAGAGGAGTTGAATTAAGTTGATTTTGAGTTTAACGTCCCTTTCAGCAGCGAGACTATATAAGACGGGACAACTGATTAACGTGAAATCCGAACTACATGAGCTTCCGTTGGGAATCGAAGCCAGGTTTTCCATGCCAAAGGCGCGTATGCTAACCGCTTAGCAACGAAGGAACACGCAGAACAAGAGAGAGAGAGAAACACTGTGTAAAATTTTATTTTCCAACTTTAAATAGAAAATTTTCCGGTTCCCGAAAGCTAATTGGAAAATTATAATTTGTTGCTGATTAACTTTCCTCTACTGAAATTCAATTTTGTAGCTCTATGTGTAGTTAAATATAGTGGAAAATTTTCCACGTAACATCACTATACATATTCAAAATTGTCCGGCTTATTAAAAGTGTTTTCCACTTGTTTCTACATCGTGATGAAAATTTTCCGATCTATGAAAATTCCTTTCACTTGTTTCTACAGAGCAATAAAACTTTCCGATTCACAAAAAAGTTGTTTTACTTTTTGCTTCAAAATGATGAAAGCTTTCCGACGCATAAAAAGTTCTTTAACTTTTCCATATAAGGCAGAAAATATTTCGATTCATGAAAAATGGTTTAACTTGTTCCTACATAGTATTGAAAATTGTCCGAGCCATGAAAATTTTCATATTCTTTAAACGATCTTTCACTTTTCAACATTTCTATACATGAATTCAATCCATTTCATGATTACTGAGAAATTCTTACTTGATTACTGATATTTTTTTAGAACTGAAAATTTTCCGGAAAAATATAGCGGAAAATTTTCCGCGGAAAATTTTCCACCTCACATCACTAACTGGGATATTGTGTTCGCATTTCTTTCCGAGTGTACTGCCGAATGGTAAATATTTGGTCGATAGATGATCGAATTTGCCTAAATCTCCACACTGATAATTTCCAATAATTTCATCTACGTATGGGGTCAATCTTGCTAACAGAATGTTTGATAGGATTTTATATTTATTTATTTATTTATTTATTATTTAGTCTTATTTTACATGGCTAGGGATGCGCACGAGACAAGATTTGCGGCTGTCTCGTCTCGAAAATATGCTGTACAAGTGATGTCTCGACTCGAAAAATGTATACTTCTCTATTGGAAGAGCCGTGTCTCGACTCGAATTTTGTCAGGAAAATCCTGTCTCGACTCGTCTCGTGCGTATCCCTATACATGGCGAAGTTAAGGCTAATCATGCCTTGTCTCCCATTTGACCATGCAATGATCATGATTAGTAATAGAATAATAATAATAAAATATATGAAACATCCCTAATCACACATACACACACGCATCGCATCACATGCACACATGGATTATAACAAATAACCACATAATATAGTCACATTCATTTAGTGTACAAAAAGAACAAATAAAAGGTATAGGAACAATAAAAATCAGCATTTTTTCAGATGTTAGTAAGCCTTGATAGACTTATGGAGGGTCTGTTCAACCGACTTCTTAAATAGATTGATTGTCTGTGATTGCCTTGTATTAAATGGGAGGTCATTCCATGCACGGATAGTGGATGCGAAAAACGCATTCGAGTAGAATTTTGATGAATGTAGAGGAAGAGAAAGGAGTTTATTTACACCTGATCTTGTATTGTGATCGTGGTGAGCATTTAGTGGTTGCAAACGTTGAAATAAGTAAGAAAGTTGTTCAAACCACAAAGCCTTAAAGAGAAGTGTGAGTCGATGCAAATAATGTCTATCGGCAAGTTTCAAAAGGCTTAGCTTTCTGTAGTATGGAGTTAAATGATTTGATCGTTTGAGATCATAAGCAAATCGTATACAGGCATTTTGGATACGTTGCAAACGATACGCTAATTCTTCATTTCTTCATTTAAGTCTGATAGAGCTACATCACAATATTCAAGGTGAGGAATATTAGAGATTTTACAAGTAGTAGCTTTGTTTCAGTGGGTAGAATTTTCTTTAGTCTAGTGAGTGAATGAAAAGACCAGAGCGCTTTCTTACATACAGCGTTAATGTGAGGTTTCCACTCAAGAGATTGATCTATTATTACCCCGAGATTTGTAACAGTTTCAGAAAATGGAATAATTGTTCCATTTTCTTCTGTATAGGATGTTCACAGAAGACAAAAGCCTTGACAACTGTTACAATCAGTTTTATCATAGGTATAGGTAAAGCGCTAGTATAGCAGTTATGGTTGCTTATTTCTTGTTTTGCATTTCCTTGAGCTACGCAAATTTTGTGACGGTTTATATGGAATGAGGCGTAGGATAGCTTTATTTTCTTATTTCAGAATAGTAGTAATTATACTTTGGCTTCAAATTCTTTAGTTATTCATAGGGCCGCAGTGGCTCAGTGGTAGAGCGTTCACCTCTGGTGCTTGGGGTCCCGGGTTCGATCCCAGCCCCTGCCAAGTGAACTTTGTGGTGGACAAATACCGTGTGCGTGGGTTTTCTCGGGTTCTCCCGTTTCCTCCCACTTCCTTCATTCCACCATTTCATTCATTTCTCATCATCACCGTCTCCTTTAGCCTAACCGGCATATCCGTGGGACGTAAAACTCGAAGATTTCATTCATTTTCTTTAGTTAGCTATTTCGAGCTCCTTTGTGGCTAAGCGGTTCGCGTACGCGCCTTTGGCGTGGGAGACACGGGTTCGTTTTCCGGCGGGAGCTCATGTGGTTCGGATTTCACGTTAATCAGTAGGTCCACGTCTCATATAGCCTCGCTGCTGAACGGAACGTTAAACTCAAAATCAACTCAAATCAACTCTTTAGTTATTCCGATATGGTGGGAATAAGAAAGCCTTTTTTTAACGCATTGAGACATAATTTGTTCGTAAAAAGAGTACTTTTGCACTCATTACCTGATTCGCAACTTCCAACTGCGAAGACTATGATAGGATTTCTTACACAGATGAATAATATTGTTGGCACAATTCATTACATCAAATATTCGTTTCTCTGCCATATGAACTAAATCCATACAGAAAATACAAAATTAAACAACGCTTTTGTTTAATAGGAAAATCAAAGGCTTGCAGGTAAATAAGAATAATTACATTTTGTATTTACAAAAAACACAAACACAACAGTTATACGGTATACTTTGTACTTGGAAACATAAAAATGTTGAACATCAGTTAAGTGAATTGATGACTCAATTTATTTAGTTAATCGAAAATGATTGACAAAACTTTTTCTTCCGTGCCACACAACATGTTTAATTTAATTGTTTCTCATACCATTTGTTGAATGTCGAAATTAAAGGCGCCTCCAGGCTGATTGGTTATTGAGTTACCATGTAGCAGGTCAGATTGAATTGTACAGCATGTAGTATATAATAGTATTTACAGAAATAATACCTATTATCATTGTTCTACTCTGAGAAAAAGGTTAGTTGTAGAATACTGAATTCTAATAGTGCGGAAAAGTTGCGTATTCATAATTATGCTTATATATAAAGGGAAAATAATTGAGAGTTGAGTTGATTTTGGGTTTAATGTCCCTTTCAACAGCGAGACTAGATGAGACGGGACCTATTGATTAACGTGGAATCCGAACCACATGAGCTCCCGCCGGGAATCGAAGCCGGGTCTCCCACACCAAAGGTGTGTACGGAAAATAATTGAAAAATGATCCTATATTTTTGCTTCATTTCCTGCAAAGGCCTAAAGCTTTTAAAAATCACAGAAAACATTAGTTATTGTCTTAACGTTCAAATTTTAAAGATTAATTTTTCCGACTTCGAATAGTATGAAATAACTTATTTTAGTTGTTTAATAATAGTAAGCATATTTTGAAAATTACAAGGGCACATTTAAAGTTTGCGCATATAGTCTAAAGTCAGTGAATTTCGACAAAAAAATATATTTTAACAATTTTGCAAACAAACTCTCTTTTGTGCTAACGTATATACGAGTACAATAGCATTTTAAAATAATTATTTCCTAGAGAGTGGTTTTATATATTCGAATTTGAGACGAAAAACATGGCTTCCAGCTTTTTGCCCATTTTGCAAAATTATTGTTGATAAAGTCACCCCAGGTCTCACATGTGGAGGTGAGCGCAATCCTGGAGAAAAGTCAAAAGTAACGTACACTGTACTCAACAGACTCAACAACTCGGACTGGAGGACGTTCTTTTACTATCTGCCTTCACAGGCTGTGACATAACGTCTTAAGAGTCTTCATCCCGGCGAAATTAAAATACCGCTATTTACAGTAATTATGTGATATCTTCAAATAGATAAAAGATATTTAAATATGGAACAAGAGCGCCCTAGACAATATTATTTTGCGTGAGATACCGTTATCACAAGTCACCTAGCGGCTTTCCGTTTTCAGCTGTTTAGAAACGCGAAAATAAATGCCGATTTTCAAAATGGCTCGAAATCGAAAACAGATAAGTGAGTCGTGATAACGGTATCTCATGTAAAATAATATTGTCTAGGGCGTTCTTTTTCCACATTTCGATTCTCTTTTATCTATTTGAAGATATCACATATTTACTGTAAAATTAGCGGTATTTTAATTTAAGACTCTTAAGCATTGTGAAAAAGTAACGTTGCTTCCATCAAACTTTACCAGAAACACTTTCCAAAGCACCTGAAGTCTTATGCAACTTCTCGTGATCACAAGCTGAGTTTGGGGAAATTGGACACAAAGACATCTTGAGATGGTATGGCACTCCAGGAAAGGAAAGGTCCCTTATTCTCTACTGTTACGAGTTTTGAGTAAAGTGTAATAAACACCAAACCTGACATCTAATCATTTAAAAGCATACTTTTAGAAAGTATCACCAGGTCCAACTCAAGTTAGAAAACGAGCTACGTCCTTAAGGGATGGGAGCACAAGACAGACAACCACGACGCTCCTCTGTAAGAATTCAGAGCACTAAAAATCGTTGAAAATGATGTTCTGTCGGTGCATCAGGGCTATAGCAGTGGCGAAAATTGTTACAGAAAAGCCTCAATGAATTGTTCCTATCTATGACAAAACCATCAGGGGAACTGCCTCAGCGGCGTCCCCATGTTCAGTGAAGAGATAGAGTTCCTAATCACATCCACTGAAGATATGGAAACTGAGGTAAAGAAAACATAGATGAAGATGAGGAGCATGAGGTACCTGCTGACTCAATTGCCGAACCCTCCCACTTCAGTAAAGCCAAAATGACAAAATTCTTGTACTTTTTTTTGTTTACAATAATTTTCCACATTTTCATTAAGGTACCTGAAATTTACAGTAGACATTTTACCATTACACGTACTGTACTTACCGTAATGTGATTTGGTTTATCATAAATGCTATTTTCATAAATAATTCTTTATTATACAAGTACATTCTATCCAAGCTTCAAAGTGTAAATACATAACACAACATCATACATACAAAGAAATCAAGTTTCCTTTCGGAATCTCCAAATATACCCGAACATTTGATATTGCTATAAATTCCGGTTACTTAAAGATACAGCATTAAATAGTAACTCATTTTAAAGAAAACTTAATGCTCTACATCTTCTTCTCTGGGGACTTGGCTGTAAAACTAAAGACTGAGGCGCTAGAAGACAAGAGTTTGCCGGAAAAAGCGAGGTGGGAAAGGTGTTTCTCGAAAATTTTCGATTTTCTCAGGCGGATATCTTGAAAACTATTGCAAACAGGAAAAAAGGAGTAGAAACAATCTTGTAGGAAGTTCTGCCAGTTTTCATTTTGAATATAATACCTTTTTTGCTACGACCCACAGTTTTCAAAATATGAGCGAAAAAAGTTATCTCCGCACTCTCCTACACCCCTCTCACCTAGAAACACAAAGCCCGAATAACTGGGGCGTAACACAGAGGAGTACGCCGACGAACACACTGAACACTAGTAGGCGGAGTATGATGCACCGGTTGAGCACAGCAGTAGTTGCCAGGTAGCGGAAAGGAAGCACTAGACGCCACTATCATTCTTGTTTGCACACTCACTAAATTAGATGCAGGAGGTTGGTCCTCCGAAGTGTAGGAGGAATCACTGTCACTGTCTTGATCTTGCGGGTCATCCTGTTGATCCTCTTCAGGAGACACTTCACTGAGGTTATGCAGAATGGCTCGCCAGAAGTCCCAGTCTGGAGGCAAAGCGGCAACAGGTTCATGAATGTCAAGGTGGCGACGTATGTCCAGGCCGCGTTGCTCGGCTAAATAAAGGAAGAGCAGGCGTGGATCCGCGGGGGGCCACTGGATGTCTTCCGGTTGTAAGTCGAGGTCGAGCACCAGATCGGCAAGCGGATCAAAGGGTTCCATGGGAACAATAGGTTGGTCTTCCAAAGCATCTGCGACCGGATCTAAGGGAGCATCTGGGATGGGAAGAGGGGCCCAGAAATCGAAGATTGGCGGGTCCGGTTCATCACTGTCTGGAGGTTGAGGCGCTAGCCGATGAACCAGTCTTCTTCTTTTGCGTTTTCTTCTGCGTGGAGGTGGAGGCCGGCTGGCGAAAAAGAGCCGGGGGATGATGCACCACCAGTCCTGGAACAGGAACGCAGTTTGCGTTAGCGGCTGCTGTGCGCCAGTCAAATTGTATGGCGATGACAAGGAGGCGAACCCGTTCTTTGAAGAAGGTCTGGTCCGCTGGAGCAAGTTGATTGTAGAAAGGATATAACATGGTGAGTTCTCTGGCTTCCGCGTAGTCTCGATGACCCAAATTGTTGATGTCCAGGCGAGATTGAAGAAATGTGATGGCCGCTGGGAGGTCAAAGTCAGCGGCCGTAGGTTGCTGGAGCGGCTGTTGGGGCTGCTGCTGTTGCTGCTGCTGGAGAAGCCGTACGGCATCGGCCAAAGCGCGGACACCATTGACCAGCTCGATGGCAGGATCTGGATCCTTCTCAGTGTTGTCCGAATCATGCTGCGACATGGAAGCGACTTGTGGTGCGGGTGGAGCTGCCGGGCGACGAAGTATCGGGAAGAGAGCTCGACGAGCTACAGGCGGAGTAGAACCAACTGGTCGACTGAGCGAAGATAAAGCCGAAGCTGCTGCGAGAGTCCCTGGTGAAGGCTGAACAGATGTAGCCAGGGGACACGTTAGGATATGGTGATCCGATAGGCACGAACAGAAGAGACCGTCGTTGGACGAGGGAGTACCGGGGCGACTTGAAGCCACGATGAAAGCGTATGGAATCGCAATCAAACAGTTGCCGCGCGCTAGGCGTCCTCTCTCCTCAGGCTCTCCGCATACAGTCCTGAAGTCAATTCTGTTTGAGACCATATCCTCTACACTCTCCTCATTGATTGGACTGCAGTATATATTAAGGTGGTCACAAAAGTTCTAACAGAATTCCCCTTCGTCTCTTGATTCCTAGCTTTTGGCATTTTCCTGTAACACAACTTTCGTATGTGTTCTTTCCCAGCCACTATCGTCGTCAACAACATGTTTACACGAGGACAGAGAAAACGTGTTTCTCTTACTGGACTCATTGGTTTAATCACCTCCGATGGATGACATGTGCACCGAACTTTATTCCTCAAACGAGTCCTACTAAATTAACTGAAGATGCTAGCCACTTGCATTGTGAATGTTATGCTGCTGTCTGGCCCCGATATTAACCGCTGAAGCTGGAATTCCGAAGTTTGAAGGTTTAACCTAGTTATGATTCGAGTTATTTGGGTGTTCTCATGGCGGGTGCAAATGAGTTTTGCTTCATATGTGTGTGTGTGGTGGTGGTGGTGATGGTGATGATGATATTGCCCACACAGCAATGAAATATTTTCAAAACGTTTCTAAAACGTGCCATCATTTTCCTTCAGAAAATGTATCCTACTTCCCTTAAGGAAATATATTCCATATGTTGTTGAAAACATTTTCCACATAATACTGTAAACATTCTCTGAATATACTCAAAAGCGTTTTAGAAATATTTTATACGCCGTTAGAGAAGTTTTCCAAAAAATATTTCCTGTACGATTTCCAAACATTACTGAAAATGTACTTGAAACGTTTTATACAATGTTAACGGAATGGTTTTTAAAATGTTTCTCATGGAATATTTTAAAATTATTTACCAGTAACATTGACAATATTTTCCTACATATGCCAAAATATATTTAGTGAATATTTTTTGTACATCTCAGAAAATATTTAGAGAATAGTTTCTGTGCATGACAAAATATTTAGGGAATATTTTCTGTACATGACAAAATATTTAGGGAATATTTTCTGTACATGATAGAACCCGAAGCCCATAGGCCAACTCGGTTACTATTACAGATACGGAAACAAGGTAAGATATAGAAGGAAATTTTTAAAATGCAGCAAGTTTTGTATTTATATTAGTATATCGCCCAATAGTAACGAGAAGTACAACGTTGCCACTGTTGGATAACACTGAATGAAAGAAAGTGTGGTTTGAAATTATTTGGACCAAAGGGAACGGAAAGACACAATGAAAAATATAGTGCAAGACCCAATTTCGCTTCCTTTGTATCTGCTCGCCCCCCCCCCCCCAACACCGTGGTTGCTACGCCACTGGCGTAGATATTGCATTTGCATGTTTATCCTTCACTGTGTCTCCTTTCAATTCTTCTCGGTGTAGCTAATTTTAAACCACACATTCTTTTATTCGTGTAGCCAAACATGATGTATGGTAACGCATTTTCTTTATTGAGCGGTACACTAGTACAAAAACAGAAGTGTTGCTGGAATTTAAAAATGTCCTTACATATCTTACCTTGTTTTCATATCTGCAATAGTAACCGAGTTGGCCTATGGGCTCCGGCCTTTTGCGCCACTCTATATATATCTAATGGCTTCTTGCTGGGAACAAATAGCGGGTTGAAAACAAGGCGGCCAAACTGTGACATAGCAGCTGGAAGAAAACATAATATTCTTCTGTCCAATTTTACCTGCTTAGACGCCTTTGCCTCACTCTGTCTTCATGACGAGAAACCATTGCGGCCCACAGACTCAGAAATAATAATAATAATAATAATAATAATAATAATAATAATAATAATAATAATAATAATAATAATAATAATAATAATAATAATAATTTAATAATAATAATCAGTGTAAATTGTAACTACATAATGTTAGCTTGTTCTCATAATTTTAAGCATTTTTTTAACTCAAAATCTTATTTACACAAATGGTTTCTGGGTGTTCCACTGGTGCTACTGGTATGTGGCCACGCCGTGCATATATGTTGGGGTGTCTTATGTGACTTACGAGATTCAAACTGGATATCAGTGTGTTCACAATCGTCGCCTGCCAGTTTTGAAAGCGGCTGTATTGGATCCATTAAAAAAAAATGAGGTTTAGACATCCAATTCAAGAAACAATTGTTGGCAATCCTTTTCCTATCTTAAAAATAATAAATCCAATATAGCCGCTTTGAAAACTGGCACGCGATGATTGTGAAGACTAATTTGCAGTCTGAACCTTGCAATATGACATAAGACACCCCAACATACATATACGGCGTGGCCACAAACCAGTAGTAGCAGTGGAACACCCAGAAACATTCTGTGCATAAATAAGATTTTGAGGGAAAAAAAAATAATATTATGAGAGCAAGCTAACATTATGTAGTTATAATTTACACTGTCCACTATAATAAATATACATATATATCGGTTAGTAGTTAAATAAAAATATAAATGTACACTATTCTGGCTTTATTTATTTAAATCCTCTTCAGCAGAATCTTCATGCTTCTCGTATTATTTGTTTCTATACATTAAGAACAATCTTCTCAAATATCAGAAATTCACATTTTAACTTGATAAACTTGTTCTAGAAAATTATGTCACTGACACGCTAATACTTATTTGCTTCTGTATAATCTCACTTTTGATTACCACAACTAACTCTAATTTCGACGCTGCGAATTGTCAGTTCAAGTTCTGTGGAACTGCAGCTGAATTCTTAACTGATTTTCTTGTTCGTCTCTGCATGGCATGTTGAAGCTAAATCCCAATAATCTACGCGATCTCATCGTTAGTTACGTTTCTCTCGTGTTGCAGTTTCTGAAAATAAAAATAATAGGCAGTGTTTAATAACATAATAACAGCAGGGAATGATTAGAGATCAATTATTACATCTTAAACTTACAAAAATATTTAAAATGTTTGTGTAGGACCTACAGCAGCTTGTGAAGACAATAATGTGTTACAAAAGTAACATCCTGAAGAAAATGTAAAGGGCAAGGAAGACAACAGCTAAAGCTGAAAGTGACATACCTCAGACTGTAGCTTAATTACGGGCGTTGTTACATGTTGAAGCGGTCGCACTTTTATTTTTAAAAAGTATAGCATCTTATAAATATTAAACCTAATATTAAAAATAATAATAATTTGAAAACATGTGGCAGCATTTGAGTTGATGAGGAACTAGCGTCTCATTCCGAAGGCTCCGATCTCAAATCTGGGCCCGATCATTCTTTTTCCCTCAGTCGCACCAGATGAATGCCGAGATGGTTACTAAGGCTTTGATGACCGCTACCTTGCTCGATTTCTTTGCCACGGAGCAGGCCATGCATATTACTTTGCCTTATACAAATGAATAATTTTGATAATGTACGAATTAATCGTGAAATGCTCAAGAAAACTACCAACATGACAGAACAATTCAGTAAAAGGATGAACTATATTTTATACATATTCAGCTCTCTCTTCTACGGACACTTAAATGTAACGTGTCACTTGAGGACAGGAAAATTGCACATTTTGCTAAAATAAGGATTTCCAAAGGTTATAACAGCGGTTGCAGTATATGCTTTTGGGAAATAAAGTTTACAGGAAGATGATTGTGAGAAGTATTCATGGCAGAATAGTAAGTATTTAAAGCGAAGAAAATAAAAAGGGCACCAGAATGTTTTTTTTAAAAACAATATTTTAAACATAGTGTATCCCTCTTCAAATGACAACTTCTATATTCTTTTCCACTCTGAAAATGAGATTAAAGAACAGTAGGGAGAGTTTCTTACCTATTATTGCGTTGGTGATTAACGAGGAAAGCTCTTTCCTTTTGCACCGTGCCAACTAAATTGCTCAGCTATTGCACTTGTCTTTTTCATGATGTTTCTTGTGATGGCTTCTAAGCTGTGACCTCCCAGTTTTTCATTTCCTAGACCTGTAATGAAATACACATTAAGCACTCAAGTAATAGTAATGGAAATTTAGAGCATACAATTGATGCCCTTAAACAAATTACATTGATTTTAGACGACAGTGTCACAGAGTCAGTTGCAATTGGCGCATCCTCAAAAATTAATATTTGCACTGACGTTTTATTTTTCCAATAAAAGAAAAGTTGCATACTAATTTTCAAGCAGTTGTACAGGGTTGGCAAAAACCATGGTTTTTATTGAAAAAAAACAGTTTTTTTTGTTTAAATAATTTACTCTATGTATTTGTATTAAATATGGACAGAAATTAATTTGTTTCGTCTTGGTGTTATTATGCTGAAAGGGGATCCAAACCGCTTCTCGGCTTACATCCAAGAGAAATTGTCCATTTCGACACGAAACCGGGACTAATTGGTCAGAAGTGAGATTGTCGACTCACTCACGAAGGACTCCTGATAAAAATACGTTATACTGATCTTTACATAGGCCTAGTTGTTCATATAATTGTCAAGAGTCATTTCAGAAGGACAAAAAGGTAAGTAGTTACAGAAGTAAAAACATTACAGAATTACATATAAATCGTGAAACTTCCGCCTTAGCCATTGGGAAAATCCTATTATTAGTTTAAATGTATTTGTATGTAAAATTTTAAGGTCAACGTATCATATTAAATGACAAATTTGTTATGTAGATAACATTCAACAAAATTAAAACAAAGTCGAATCCAAGCTGATGTTAGAAGCTACGTAGGCAGTTGATACATTTTGCCAATTTCTATCAATATATTTAAGCAACCTTGGTTTATTTATAAAACAACAGCCATTCAGGCAAGTAGAAATATACAATTTGGTTTCGTTTCGTATGTTTAGGCTTATCCTTATGAAATATCAAAGTTATCACGGAGAAGACTTTCGCTTAAAGGGACACCTCGAATCGCTACTTGGTTTACACTTGAAAGATGGGTTGTGGTTCGACCGAGAATTGAACACGGGACCCCTTGATTAAAAGGTGAGAAGTAGATAAACGTAATGCAGATGGTGTGATATGTGGAGACGTTACCATGAAGTTCACACGATTTAAAGCATTTTTCGTTCTCTTTTCTTTTTTGGTTTAAACCTGTTGGTTTTTTAAAAAAAAAAAACACAGCTGTTTAAACCAGCCAACCCTGCCGTTGTAAATTAGAAATTGATGAAAGCAATGTATCTATAAAAAATAGCAGGAAGACGAGGAATAATTTAACAGTTTCAGAATATACACGGTGGTTGTAAAGTCAATACCTATTTTTAATCTAGATTATCCTAGAAACTAGCATCAGCTTAGCTGGCGTGTGATACTGTTAACATTTTAGAAGTTGTGGAAAATGCGGGTGCATAGGTTGAAATGTAACTTAATAACCAAATGGTGCACTCTAATAATGCATTCGATGAAAATAAAACTGTGATAGTTTGTTTAGTTTTAGAAATATTCATTGTTACAAATAAGAACTGACTTTACACCCACGCTGTATTCAGGGAGTAGTAATGGAGAAAACAAACTATTCGCGAACATGGATGAGAGATACTTTCCAGCATGCATTGTTTAACAAGTCACGTATTTCCAAATTACTTCCAAAGCAAAGCCTACACGAAGTTGTTCTATCAGAATTCATAAATATCAAATTCTGCGGAGAATTGTAGGCACTATAACGTCAGCAACCTATATTAATACACTAGTTTAGCATTGTTCACAGATTGAAAATATTATGTATAACTCAAGAAGCAGGTACTTGTACATGGAAATTAAGATGAAATGAAACATTTAGTTTAACATCCCACGTTTATGCATCCAGGGTGAGAAGACGCTGATGATGAGAAATGAATGAAATAGTGGAATAAAGTAAGTGGGAGGAAACGGGACAGCCAAGAGAAAACACATGCACACGGTTTGTCTACCACAAAGCCCGCTTGGCGCTAGCTGGGATCGAACCAAGGACCCCATGCAGCAGAGATGAACTACGTACTTTCTAAACGTTTCAACTAGTTCTAAACGTACTCGCTTCACTGTCAGACCAACAATTGAGTCTCTTTGACTCTAATATACGGAATTTTCAAAAACTCTCGGACACGTGTCTACTAACTTTTACCACCAATCTCCCTTAGCCTTATAGACATAATCGTGGGACGTTAAACTGAAAGATTTCATTTACATTTCATTTCATAATTTTTACCACCTCCATTCTCCCTCCATCGCCGTCAGCACCCTTCTTCTTCCCTTCTAGGACATATATTTAAATAAGTAAGCTTAATTATTTATCTAATTATTTTAAATTAGAAGTTCATGTTTCTAACCTTCAAACCAAAACTTTTTTCCTTTGCCCCTCTTTTCTTCAAATTTTTACTAAAATATCAAAAATCAGTGAAACACGTGCAAATTATTTTGAATGTGGAGCCTAAATACAAAGCATCAAGTTTCTAAGCTTAAGGGATTCGGAGATGTGGCCATCTTATTAAAATGCTTTTCACCCCTTTCCGCGTATCCGCCCTATTTCTTCCATTCTAAGTTGTGTCAAAATAATAATAATAATAATAATAATAATAATAATAATAATAATAATAATAATAATAATAATAATAATAATAATAATTAAAAACTGAAATACGTGTCTAATTATGTTAAATGATGAGTCCGAATTCCAAACTCCATGTTCCTAACCTTCAAATCTTCCGGGATATCGACATTTGATTATAATAATTGCAAACCCATCCCCTGTTTTTCATTTTCCCCTCTTATCTTCCCATTTTTAATAAAATATAAAAAAACCCTTAAAAACGTATCAAATTATTTTAAATGAGAAGTCCAAATAAAACTTCAAGCATCTAAGCCTAAGACATTCAGAGATATAGCCACTTTATTAAAGTACTTCCCGCCTCTTTCACGTAGAATTTCCAAAAAAATCTTCCTTAGTGGTACCATACGTCACAAATCCTATGTACTGTCGAAATTTCAAGTTTTTAAATTAATCGGCTTGTCTTGTGCGAGGATCAGTCAGTCGTCACTCAGACCTTTAAATTTTAGGTGCTGGATTACTTTCGACGCACCACATTTTGGAAGATATGCAGGTAAAATTCAAAACTATGCATGAAAAGACACATTTATAAAAAATAAATTTCTGCAGGCGATAGAATTAAATTCTAAGTAATATACATGTATTTTAGGTTTATAAGTGAAGCGTTACAAGTGTAAAATAATTACAAATGCTTTACGATGGATAAAATACGTAAGTGCATATGAAAGACAACTGTATAAGATACTATTTTCCACCGGCGCCGTATTCCTACACATTGTACAGAAGCTGTATTTTATATTTACAAGAGAAGCACTACTAGTATGACTTTTGGTTGTTTTTTATTCTTGGCACTGTAGTTCTTCTCGAACTTTTTTTAAACCTCTATTTAAATTTCTTGAAATCTTATCTCTTCCATCTTTATATATATATGAACTTCTAACATTTGTAAAAAAGATATATAGATAGGTATAACAAGCAATTTCTGGTTGAACTCAGATATTCATATGCATAATACAAAACAAGCGTCGGATCTTAATGTAGTCTTCACGTTTAAAAGTGCATAAGAATAGTACATTTCCTATGGCAGTGAATATTTATAACAAGCTTCCTTCCACTTTAAAAAACAAAACATCCGGCTTCAATAAAGCAATCAAGTACTAACTATTCGAGCACTGCTTCTATTCTGTAGGAGAATATCTCGCAAATCTATAATCACTTATATTAAAAATGTCTGTAGTAAATAAGGATTAAAGTGTATATATATATTTTTGCATATGTATAATGTAATGCTTTATTAACTGTTATATTGTTTTATATCGTTGTATGTAAATTAGAATAATGAAAAATTGTACCTCTTTTACTTAAATTGCCGCTATTTTACTATTGGATGTAGATTTAAATGTATAAATATGTACACATTCAATGTTCTTGTGACGTGTCCAACTCATACGTTCACGTTGTGAAAAATTTGTATGAAAACGTGTGAAAATAAATACAATACAATCAGGGTTTGAAAAACCCTGACTTTTTTGAAAAAGCCCAACACACCTGGACCCATATGGGGTTTTTCGGGTATTTTCGGGTTTAATTGAGGTTTTTTTAAAAATATTCCAATGTCGTTAGGGTAAAAGTGTTAGAATGTGATTTATATTTCAAGATTATGATTGTCACAACTTGCAACAATTTTCTATTCACTGCTGTTTTGAAAAATGACTGTCATTTTGAAATTTTACGTTGGATCGCCGCCAAAATATATACAGTTAATTTAGAGTGTCTTGTGCTTCTACTCTGAAAATTTCAACTTGAAAAACTGAAAACTGCGACGTGGATATCCGCCATTTTGAAATTTTAGGTTGGTATGCCGCCAAAATCTGAACATGAAATTTAGTTTGTCTCGTACTTGTACCCTGAAAATTTAAACTTAAAAGACGGAAAGTGGTACCCTGCTGTACGTGTGGTACAGGCAGACGAACGAACAAATATAGAACGAATCAGCCTAATACCCTCACTGACATTAGCCAAATATGAACACCAAATATATTAATTGAAAACAAATATATTAATTTAATTTAGAACAAATCAATCTATAACTCATGTTTTATAAAATAAATGTTTCAAAATATCTTAAATAAAATTAAATATTTTCTAGCGTAAAATAAATGGTTCTATTGTTGAAGTCCACTTCCGATACTTTGTGCGTTCAATTACGGGAATTTCCCGAGCACTTGTTGCAAGACCGTTCTCCCAGAAAATTAATTTAAAACAATTAACATATATGCAGTGTGTTTCAAAACAACACCGACACCGCTTTGGGAGGTGATACCTGACACCAACGTAAGACAAAAAGTATAGATCAACCTAGGTGAACAAATGCTTCCTTTCGGAGTTATAAGCTGCCGAAAACATGAACAAAAGGTAGTTGGCCAGCACTCCAAATAATATGCCAGTAGCAAGGCTAACTCTATAAAAATTGTTGCGTGAGTACCGCAGGATTCTGAAACGTGTATTTTTGGAGAGTGCACATCTCAGTTTTTAAGTGAAGTCTCGACATGACTACGGTAGGTCCCATAGTTTTGGCGCTATAGACCTTTAAAATTCATCTTTTCATATTTTCGGCAGCCTACAAGTCCGAAAGGAAGCAATTGTGCACCCAGGTTGGTCTATACTTTTTGTCTTATCTTGGTGTCAGGAATCATCTCAAAAACGTTGTCGGTGTTGTTTTGAAACACCCTGTATAATTCAACTTCATAAAGTAAATGTTTCAATATGTCTTAAATTAAACTAAATATCTTACAGCGTAAAATAAACAATTTTATTAGGGACGCGGTGGCTCAGTGATAGAGCGTTCACCTCCGGTGCTTGGGATCCCTGGTTCGATTCCAGCTCGCGCCGTGTCGACTTCTTGGTAGATAAACACCGTGCTCGTAAGTTTTCTCGGGTTCCTCCGTTTCCTCTCACTTGGTTCATTCCACCATTTCATTCATTTCTCATAATCACGGTCTCCTTTAGCCTAACAGGCATAATTGTGGGACGTAAAACTGAAAGATTTCATTTCATTTTTTTCAAATAGTTTTATTGTTGAAGTATTCAGTTCCGATGCTTTGTGCGTTTAATTGCGGGAATTTCCCGAGCAATTCTTTCGCGACGAAGGTTTATTATTATTTTCCGAAAATGCAAGCTTTCTTTACTGTACATCGAAACTTCCACTAGTACAAAGTTTGAATGCAGCACTTGAAATAGTAAGCGTTACGCACTCTTCGAAATGAAATCTTTAAGTTTTACGTCCCACGGTTATGCCGGTTAGGCTAAAGGAGACGGTGATGATGAGAGATGAGTGAAATGGTGGAATGAAGAAAGTGGGAGGAAACGGGAGAACCCCGAGAAAACCCACGAGCACGGTGTTTGTCCACCACAAAGTTCACTTGGCGGGGGCTGGGATCGAACCCGGGACCCCAAGCACCAGAGGTGAACGCTCTACCACTGAGCCACCGCGCCCCTACGCACTCTTCCAAACTCCGAGCATTAAGATTCTTAAATTTGACACGAATTTTTACGCTATTGCTGGTGTTGATTCTACAGAAAGCTTATTTGAAAAGTAGCAACAAATAACTAAACTGTTGTTGGAAAACAAACTCTACTGAAGAATACTAGTGTTACCATCAAAGATTATAAAAAATAATACTAATAGTTTTATTAATACACTACATATTTACTAGTACTACCAGCACCTATGGCCCTAAACCCATAAGATGTATGGGGGATAATGTCCTTCGGCGTCGCCGAGTAAGCGAGCACACTATTCACGGAAAGTATTTTCTAAAATATAAAATTGCATATTTTACTTCAAATAGGATATAAGCACATTCCATACATTAATTTGTTCTATAATTATCTCAATCTAAGGTACGGCTTTTTAAAATGCATTCAGTGCATTCAGAACTTTATAAAGGCCTTACTTTGAATGTTGTATACCTTAACGTGAAAGCACCTAATTTACCCAAGGAAAGTCCAAAATCTGATACGAATCACTTCCAATGTGATCACCTTAATTGCACCAATAATATACTAACGAAAATCTCAAAAATCCAGGTGGGTCCAACCCGAAATAACCCGGTGTTTTTTTCCGGGCTGGGCCCACTTGGGCAAACCCTGAATACAATACAATACTAGAATAATTGTAATTTTTCGGCAAATCTAGTCTGATGGCCCCCTTGAATTTTATATATGCTAGGTGAAATATTTACATCCGCCTGCCGCAAATCATTTAAGAGACAATAATAAAATTAGCGAAAGAATTATAATTTTTCAACAAATATTTCGAGCGGCACGCCAATAGTAAACCTGCACACAGAATTAGGCAATACTCGAGCAGGCTGTTCTACCAAATTTTGACGCATTTCTTGCATCTTCCGGTTTCTTTTTGCAGAACATGCACTAAATGAAAAATCCTTAAGTTTAACGTCCCACGGTTATGCCGCTTAGGCTAAAAGGAGACGGTGATAATGAGAAATGAGTGAAATGAAGAAAGTGGGGGAAAACGGGAGAACCCCGAGAAAACCCACGAGCACGATGTTTGTTCACCACAAAGTCGACACGGCGCGAGCTGGCATCGAACCAGAGACTCCAAGCACCGGAGGTGAACGCTCTACCACTAAGCAACCGCGTCCCCCTATGCACTAAATGAGGAGCTCTAAAAGAAAAAGCGAAACAACTTGTGCTAGGTGGCCAGTAAAAAACAAGAACGCTATTTCACCGAGTCAGGGCAGAAGCACAGCAAGGGGCCCGAGCGACAGCGTAGGGAGCAGGCACGTCAGCGACAAGGGGGTAGGGGTACGCATAAAAGAGAATGGTCATTTACAATATTTGTAATTATTCTTATCTTCAAAAACACTTAATTTCGATGCTTTAAAAAAATACCTTTCACAGCTAATACACGTGTGTTACACCCCCTTTCTTTCTCACTTTTACGACTGAAAATAGTGTATGTAGGGCTATGCCTCTGTTCTGAATTGTTCCTTGTGAATACATCTTTTCCACACTTTGCGCAGTTGATTTTACGCGCTTCACCACACCATGACTCTGCAGAAACTTTATAATCCTTCTCTCTCTATTACACAATTCTTTAAAAAAAAAAAATAAAAAAAATAAAAAAAAACATTACGGCCATCGCAGATGTTCACAACTGACGTATGAACCGGAAATTCCCGCCGCTTACTTCTACTCTATTTGCATTCAAAATCCATTTCAATAAGCTGTGCAATGACAGAAATAACTTACATTCACACTCTTATTCCTTCACGAAAAATATTTCACATTTTACCTATAAATTTTGTTCTCGGTGTAAACGTCTGCTCGAGTGAACCCCACAATTATTATAACCCAGTGGTGTATTTAAGGGGGGGAGCTTCCGGGTTTAAGCCCATTGACATTGTACTTACGATATTAAAGTAAATAAATCATCTTGCAGAATTTTCTCATCTCCAGGAACAAAGTTAGCCAAGCTCCTCTCCCCTAAAAAAAATCGTGAATACGTCATTAAAATGGTAATATACGCGCCATTATCCCGTCATCAAAATAGAAGAGTACGGGCCTGCTCCCTTCGGAAGCACCCCCTTGGGCCCCCACCTTCACCCTCCATGACTCGGTTAGATGGCATTCGTGCTTTTTAGTAGCCCCCTAACAGAGATTGATTTCTATTTTTTGTACTGTACTTCTTATCCACACATCAGGACTCAGTATAAATACGCAAATCGTAAAAGAATTGTAACCTTTCAACAATTAATTCTGACGGTCCCCTTGAATTTTATCTATGCCAAGTGAAAAATTTATACTTCGCTTGGCGAAAACTATTGAATACACAAGAAAGAAAGTGGTGAAAGAATTATATCTCACTAAGTATTTCGAGCAGTGTTTCTTCCAGACCTGTTTTTGGGAGGGCAGTGCCCCCCCCCGGAGCATCCAAAACAATACGTTTATAATAATAACTAGAATAGTATTAGCAATGCACCCGGAACATTACTTCTGAAAGAAACACGCCAGAAGTAAAACTGTCATTAAAATGGTAATATATACCTGGTAACTCTTTACTTTGGGCAAGGCAGTAACATTATAAAGTACAAATATCCGAGCGAGCGTTAGCGAGTGAAGGCGGGCTAGAGCCCCGGCAGTGCACGTTGTTTTCTGTCTTTCCTTCTTGGGAACTGTAACTAAGTGCAGGAACAGGTTCAGATGAATTGGTTATTGCCACTGCCTTGCCTAAAGTACACTTGCCCACATCTTTTCCCTTTGGAAAGCATCCACTTGCTCCTGCTACCCTCCACCTACGCCCTGCTCTGATTCAGATAGTATTGGTGCGGGAAGGTTCTAGAACACAGGTCCCCATATAGGTTAATAGATTTTTTTTTCTGTACCAAAGTAAAATATTTAATTCACATAGTATTGCCGAGCGAGCGTTAGCAAGTGAAAGCGGGTTAGAGCCCCGCAGGGCACGTTGATTTCTGTCTACATTACAGATAAATGGGAAGAGAGACTTGTGTTCTAGAGCCCTGCCTATTGGTGCTTTTTAGTGGCCACGTAGTACAGGCTGATTTGTATTTTTTGCACTGTAGTTTTTACGTCATACATCCGGCCCCGTATATATATACGCAAATCATAAAATAATAACTTTATGTAATTTTTCGAAAATTACTTCTGACGCTCCCTTTGAATTTCATCTATGCCATGTGACGTATTTCAAATCGCCTATCGAAAATCACTTAGGAGACAATAAAAAGAAATGGTAATAGTATACATGAGAACGTCGTGATCTGCGTTTCTTCTGTGTTCTATTACCACTTCTACATGAAATACCATAAATTTTCTACGTAGTGCAATAGTAAGAAGTATCCATGTGCACAAGACATGCGATATGCGTTAAATCGCCCCCCCCCCTCACACACACATAGTCACAGATAAAGTACAAGGGCTCTACACATGCAGATATGAAGTACAGGTACGTTCTGTTTTATTTTCGTATCAGTCGATAAGTAAATCAAAGTCGCTTTGTTACCCCCTTGGTAAGTTCGTAGATACTCAATGAATAATCCCTAAAAGTATGAGCGTCCAGCTCCTTCGGGAACTGACGCGGCTTTACGTATACCATATCCAAAGAAAATTATAAAAATAATCCATTTTTCAGCAATTATTTCGAATGGTGAGCCAAAAGAAACCTGCACGGTATTTTATGTATAAACATAAAAAGTAGAAATCTAGTCTCCCACGACCTTTATTAATTTGGGATATAGTATACGTAAAGCCGCGTCAGTTCCCGAAGGAGCTGGACGCTCATACTTTCAGGGATTATTCATTGAGTATCTACGAACTTACCAAGGGGGTAACAAAGCGACTTTGATTTACTTATTGACTGATACGAAAATAAAACAGAACGTACCTGTACTTCATATTTGCATGTGTAGTGCCCTTGTACTTTATCTATGACTATGTGTGTGTAAGGGGGGGGATTTAACGCATATCGCATGTCTTGTGCACATGGATACTTCTTACTATTGCACTACGTAGAAAATTTATGGTATTTCATGTAGAAGTGGTAATAGAACACAGAAGAAACGCAGATCACGACGTTCTCATGTATACTATTACCTTAATTTGTAAACATAAATTTGTGAGGTTATAGTTAAGGAGCCGTACTTCCCATTTAGGGAAGGACGAGAAACGCCATAATAGACTGAGTTCTTGCCCTTGTACTTAGGGTGTTTAGGTAGTGCAACAGTAAGATGTATCCTCGTGCACGGGAGATGAGAAGTAGCTGTTCTTAACTATTACCATTTGTCATAACTTTTACAGACAATAAAGCTAAATTATTTTATGTAATCGTTCTACTTACCGACTTTTCTTTTAAGTTCTTGTTGTCACAACTTCACAGAGACAGCTTCTTCTTCTTCTGTGGTTGCAACTTGCCTTAGCGAAGATCGCTCTCCCGGCAACTATAGACTTTATGATCGAAAGAAAAAGATGAGGAATTGAAATGAATCTAGAGATGCTTATAAGATGCTAAATAACGTAGATCTTTGTAAATAAAGATAATAAGCAGTAAGAACAGGTGGGGATAAGGTGACAGAGACAGATCAACATTCAAAATCAACATATCGCGCCAGGAATGCTGGTACTTGTGATAAACAAATGACGGTTGATGTAGCGATGCTATTTTGTAATCTCAAATAAATGGCTTGTCACACAAGATGATATAAATTTCAAATTTTTAACAAATATATTTATTTGATGCTGCTAGTGATTGGTAATAATGTTACTACAATACTCTTGTGAGAGAATTTATTCAACATTCGATAAAATATTCTGGAAATAATTCTAAAATATTGCATGAGAATATTTCATTTAAGTTACAGGACAAGGTAACAAAAACATTTCCATACAAAATTAATAGGCGTTTTAAAAATATTTCTCATATTACGAACGAATTTATTTTTAAAATATTCGAAATATTTTAAAAATTATATTTCATATGTTTGCTTGTAAGAATAGAAAAGATTGCATATGACATGTTGGAAAACATTTTATTGTGTTCACAGGCCTATTCTGTTTTCTTTATCATGTAGACCCTATGTAAAACATTTTTAGTGTTACTTCGAAAACATTTTCTCTCTCAACTAGGGGTAAAAAGTGCGGGGGACGCCGCCCCCACCTGGAAAAAATATGTACGGCGTCTCCCCAGTTCCTAAAAAAAATACAATGGTCAAAGATAGTCAGGGGCAACGGCGTGACGTCATCCGCTACCTACCGTCCCCCCACCTTTTCAGATCCACTTTTACCACTGCTCTCAACATTGAAAACATATTACATTACATTCAACACAATATTTCTATTACAATTTGTGAAAATTTTCCTTACGTTATTTTCCTACTAACGTTCTAAAAATGCACATCCTGTCAGTGGCGTATTTACGATTTTGTTTCGTGGAGGGAATTTTTGCTAACTTTATTCCTGGAAATGTGAAAATTGTGCAGGATATTTCATTTACGTTAATATAGTAAAACAAATTTCGGTGGGGCTTAAGCCCGGAAAGCTTATTTAACGCCACTGCTTCTTGTACTTCATTAAATGTTCTCCAAACACATTTTAAAAAATATTTCCGGCAAATATTTGGGATACTTCTCAGATCTAACAAGGAATGTGTTTTCTCCAGTAACGGAAGAGTA
Organism: Thermobia domestica; assembly: GCF_964235325.1. Classification (NCBI taxonomy): domain Eukaryota; kingdom Metazoa; phylum Arthropoda; class Insecta; order Zygentoma; family Lepismatidae; genus Thermobia; species Thermobia domestica. The sequence continues at coordinate 389,095,179 of NC_137454.1, read as the reverse complement.
TATTCTGGAAACAATGTAAAAATGTTTCTATAATAGACCTATATCAGAAAATGTTGTTCACTAAAAACACAAAATATTTTCCAAAACAGAATGGAAAACATTTTTCTATTCATTTTTAATGTTTCCTTTTATCTGTTTTAAAGTTTTATATTCAAAATTTGATAAAATATTCTGGAAATAATACTAAAATATCATACGAAAATATTTCATTTAAGTTATAGGAGAAGATTACCAAAATATTTTTGTAAAAATTAAGTAAACCTTTTTAAAGCATTACTAAAAAATATTTCTTATATTATGAAATAATTTATTTTTAAAATATTCTAAATGTTTTTTATAATATATTTTTAATACGTTTTCTCGTAAAAATAGAAAATGTTGCAAATAACGTATTAGAAAACATTTTTTAAATATGTGGAGTATATTTCATTTCATTGTTTTCCGTATCACATATGGAAAACATTTTTAGTATCATTTCAAAAATATTTCCCTTCTCAACAGTGAAAACATATTAAATTAGATCCAAAACAATATTTCTAATATATTTTGTGAATATTTTCCTGGATTTACTTTCCGGCAAGCATTCTCAAAATGTACTCCCGGTAATTTCTGAAATGTTTTACAAACATTTTTGGGAAAATATTTTCGGGAAATGTTCGGAATACATTGGGGGAACCAGGATGGAAATCTCCAGAGAAGGAAAACCTTTTGGAAACCAAGGAAAATATTTTCTTTTGATTGAGAAAATATTCCTTGCTGTGTGGGTGAATAACTGAAATTTGACTTTTGAATGAACCGCAACTGACATATGTTCATATGGTGTAAAGGATGGTAGTGTGTTCATGAGAGCCATTGCTGTAACCGTGAAGATATTATAAGCTTATATACAGCTACAGGCGATCATTTGATTTATTAATGAGTAGAACCAACAAAATCATGCCATTTAATGAGTGCTGGATTGTCACCTATTCTGTTTGTGTCCAGAAGAAGCATTTCTGGACTTTTTTGTATCTATACTTGAGATAATTTAAATATCTAAGGAAACTTTAATCAAAAGTTTCGGTTATGTAAGAGAGAGTCCATCTCTTTTTGAACCGGGGAGTCTACTACTTGAGGTTTGCAATAACTCAAGGAGCTTACATTCCTTGATTAACTTGAAAGAATATTTTTGAGGAAATAGCACTTTCAGATTCTTGAGGGGAATTGTTTGAAGTAGTAGGTCGTTCAGAGGTATTCTTTGAATAAACCATGATTGATAATAATCGTTGGTGGTGGGTTCCCTTCCCCTCCGTTTCTCGGGCGGTTATCGTACCCTATATAATTTTGATTCCTGGGTAATTTGTAGGGCTTCGATACACGTAACACATCGTCGGCGAACTCGGCAAGTGGGCTGTGTGTAACCCAGCTTCTGACATCTAAACCATTGTATATAGGAGCGTCACCTATCAGTTTCAATCTTAATCTCAAAGTTTAGAAGCAAGTTTTTCTTATAAATTCCGTTAAGAATACCTAGAACAGAGAGCAGGGTCTTGTTGTTTGCATTATCTACCATTAGTTGTGTTAGAATTCAATCTGATTAATTGTACAACAAATATCAGATATCCTTTCTTTTTGAGCGTAGTTTGAATATGCTTAATAGACGTATCAGTGGGCAAATTTCTGATGACTACTTTGAAGCTGGTTAGCGACATTCAGATTTCGGTGGTATAGTGTAAGTTATATTGATTGCAGAAATCTTTAACCAATGTACAATCATATTAATTTTTATGAGTTCTTTCATTATTAAGAAGGTTTGCATTGTTGATTTCAGAAAACTCATAATATTGCCCGGATGGACAATCGTAAATATTGCAATATCCCCTGATATTGGCAGTGAATACTACATGTCTCATATTGATAAACAAAGACATGTGCTTCAACACCAAGACTTGCAAGCAAACGACGGATATCGTCGTCACCGACGGAACACGAAAAGAACCTTCTATGACACCCCTCTACGAGCACCAAATGAAGATTGGCTATATAAGCAGACGTTTCAAGGGACAACAGCAGTTTTCAACTGGTCACTTTTCATCCAATATCTATAGCGGTAACGGGCAAGAGATACTCCTTTTTCTCCAAGCTGCAACGGGCGAGAGATATCTTCTAACCCTATCTCTATGCTGCAACGGGAAAGAGATATCCTCACCTTTTCTCCGTGCTGCAACGAGCAGATTTCCTAGACTTAGCTGCTACGGGAAGAATCATTCTTAATCGCCAATCTGAACCTCCGTGCTGCAATGGACAGGATATTTCCTTGTTCTTAACTTTGAGTAACTCTTAGAGACTTGTAGAAATCACTTATTTGTGATCTGTTATATTATAAACTGTAAAAGATACTTTTATAGTTTTCATAATAAAAATGAGGAACAAAAGACTCATGTACTTTTTATTTTATTGTACCAAATATTACAATACACTATAAGCAATTAACCATGTCTTGAGGTCATTCTTCAGATTTTTTCCATGCTGTTGGTCGTAAATAGCTTTTCAAGAGCCTCATAAGTCTTTGTATAGAGTAAACGGAAGTGGAGGGGGGGCTCCATAGAAATCCCTGCGATGGTCGGGTGTGCATAGACCACCACACCAATCAAATGTCACTGAACGGCCCAAAAACTGTCCAATAATTTTGGATCATTTAGCTGATCCAATTCACATTGGCAGCATCTTCCTGTGTAATGCCGAAGAAAGACCATTTTCTTAACTGGAACCAGAGTCGTGTCGGCAATCTGAACAAGAGCGCGGACAACTACTTGAGCTAAGAATCAACAGGCGAAGAGAAAATCTAATAGAACTTCTTCATAATATCTTCATAATACGTCTTGACCGAGTACTACACTGACTTGATTGATTGGACGAAACATAAGATGTTACCCTTCAAGTGCACTGAGAAAAAAAAAATTGTAGGTGGCTTACTTAAAAATGTAGGTTACATGCATAATCCTGTAGTTTTTGGATTTAACGCACAGCAGACGTATAACTGAAAACGCATGCTTTATAATACTTTCTGTATAAGTGTTAGATCTATACGTACTTTCCGTATGAAACAATATAAGCGGTCAGGATCTCACATACAAATGGGCGTATATAAGATATAGCTGAGGAGTGTAACATAAGTATATGTATGTGATATACGGAAAACTGTTAGATGTCAAACATCCTGCAACGACATGATGTAACATTTAAAGGCAATGTGTATGAAGCATATGGATAACATATGCTCCATACTGATTTCTGTCTGTAGTAAGCAAGAGGATTCCGTATATTTGTACAATACACAGCCGTCTGGAGAACTGATTTTTCTCAGTGCGATAATATTGACAACAGAAAATGTCATTTTGCAAAATAAAACTTTGAATTTGAATTTATAAACTTCGTCTATCACACACAAACAGTCCAAAGATCCGTTAACTTTGTAACAAAGTCCACTGAAGAAGTGTGCGGACAAGGTAAAAGAGATGGCTGTGTTACAGCAACAATGCCATCTTTGATGAAATAAGAAATCCCATTTCAAGATGCAATCTTGAATGATTATGGTGAAACAACGTAATTTAACATGTCCTGAATAGTTTGATTGTTGCTTCAGCAGGATGTAGATACATCTTCAATTACAGGAAACTCCAGGTGGTGAAATCTGCGTCATCTTAGCAAGAATAAATTTGCGAAATGAACGAAGAAATTCAAGCTAATGTTTCAGTCTCAAAGTTAAATACATAAAATCTCTCTCTAGATGAAATAAGTTTAAAAGTGGTTTTGTATATATTTTAATACAAAAGTGCATCTCTTGGTAAAACTGTTAAAACAGATAATTTTCTCACTGTAGGCCATATGCGCGAACTTTAAATGTAGTATTTTTAAAAATATTTTTACCCATATTATAATAATTAAAATAATTTCATGCTACTAGAAATCGAAAAACTTAAATCTGTAAAATTTGATTGTTAAAACAATAATTGATGTTTTAATTCGTTCCCTTCTTTTCAAGCTTTAGGTCCTTTGCGGAAACTGAAGATAAAATACAGGATTTTTTTAAAAAAAAAACATTTTCCCCTTTATTAGCATGCGAATATGCAAGTTTTCCGTACTATTATAATATGATATTCGAAAATTCGCTTTTTTTTTTCGACTAACCCTAACTTACATTCTATCGAACTAACGTCTCAGCTACAAACATTGTATGCATCAGATAAATAAGATGGCTTTGCGATTTTCAAAAACAAAAAAATAAATAAATAAAATAAAATAAATAAATAAATAAAGGAAATATTTCAATTTAACGTCCAACTATTATGCTTTCTAGGCTAAGGGAGACGGATGATTAAGGCAAATTAATAATGATTAAAGAATTGGTGGAATGAGAAAGTGGGAGGATCGAGTTCCCGAGAAAACCCACGGACATCATGTTCTCGACCACAAACTAACTTGGCCAGTATCGGAAAAGGAACCACACGCACCAGAGGTAAGTGCTCTGTCACTGATACAAAAATCTCATATTACATGCACTCTTCGCAAGTTTAAATGGAGCACACTCTAAGAATATTTTTTCTTCTGATACTGATATCCTGGTATTAGCGATGAATTTCTACCCTCAACTTTCACCGGATATCTGGTTTGTCTCAGGATCTAAAACACGTGAGATTTCTGTTCGTATGGTATATCAAGCGTTAGGTCACAAACGAGCTGATGCTTTGATTAGATTGCATTCTCTCTCAGGGATTGATATCACCAGATCATTTTATGGTAAAACGAAAAAAAGCTTCTTTAATACATTTATAGACGCTGATGAGACAGCACTTGACACTTTGTCACCACTGGGAATAGGTACTTTTAATGAAGAAATGTTTCGTGTTCTGGAAGCAGTTATACGCTCTGTATACTTGAGAATCCCAAAGATAACATCTCTGAAAGATTTGCGGTGGTAGTTTTTCACTTAAAAGCAAGTCTATGGATCATGCATGCCGCGTCCGGCCACACAAAGAGCACATTTTCAAGCACTGATATGGCGTAAGGCACATATTGCGAATACTGAATTACCTACAGTGACTGACTGGGGTTGTACTGTTAATGGAAAAGGGCAATACGAGCCAATAATGTGAGATAATCCTTGTGAGCCTAAAGAGCTACTCTCAGCGATGAACTTGAATTATGGTTATGAGATGGGTACCTCGAAGCAGACAACGCAGGGAATCTGTTACTAGGATAATGCGAAGGAAATAATCTCTCGTGAAACAAAAAGGAACTGAGCACTGTCAAAACTCGATTGCTACCGCCCATCAACACCCAGTATGCTTCGCGATTCCGTGGGCCATTTAAATGATTTTTAATAGTCTATAGCAGTAATTCTCAAACATATTGTTGCTGCGACCCACATTAAATAGTAAAAAGTATTTTGTGGCCCACCTACTTTTATTCAAATACATACTGACATTCTACGTAATGGTGGTGGTGCATTTCAAAGCAATTAAATTTTGTAAATCCTATCTCTAATTCCAGTTCAATCAAGAAGGCAGTACGACTGATTAACATGAAAGTTATTTGGGGATGTTGTGAATACCCCGAGCAACCACGATTGTTACAAAGCAGAGTTCGATGAGTAAATATTAATAAATAAAAATTTAGTTGGTTTCTTTTATGTCTATCGCAAATATCTCACTTTCAAATTAAATTGCAATGTAAATTTATGAGTATAGTGGCCAGTAGGTGCAAGAATATCAGTCGGTGACGATCGAGGAAGTGTAATGTAAATTCTTTCTCAGTAATTGTATCATATGAAATTGTACAGAGGCGGAAAAGGTTAAAGTGTTACCATAGAAAGGAACACAGATCTAACACTACCCCCGACCAATACCCTACTCAGCTCACCCACTATCTTTTCATTCTAACCCAGCATCTCTACTGACTGTATAATAGGACAGAGCTCTGAACACTGAATAACCACTTAGTTTTCATCTCATTAACAAACGCTTCCCATTTTCGTTTTCTGAATAATATTTCACAACATACGATTCTGCATCAAAATAAAATGTTCACAATTAAAAGGAAAAACTTCTCGCGACCCACCAATGGGTCGCGACCCACACTTTGAGAAACACTGGTCTATAGTGTATGAAACAAAATCGTATAGCATCATTTCTATTGTGCATAGAAACATGAAGTAAAAAGTATTTTGTTGTCTAGGGTCTCTACTTTAATTTTTGTGGGATTCATGTATTTTTTTTTTCAAATTCAGGGGGCACGGGGTACAAAAGTCGAAAATTCTAGAAAAAAGGATAAGGTTTTTTTTTGGGGGGGAAACACCCCCGTTTTCAATTTGGTTTGTAAAAGTAATAAAACTATTTCTTCCTA